>NC_137464.1:190343341-190770798 GCF_964235325.1 Thermobia domestica
AGAAAGATTATAATTAGGGGCCGGATTTTTATGTGCTAAAAATGAAAAAAAAAATTACTAAAAATTTAAAAATATTTAAATAAGAAAACGCCCAATATAAAATAATAAATACTGGTACTCACTAATAGCTCCTATTCATCAATATTCATCACTAATAGCTCCTATGTCGAAGGGGGCTGTTGTGGCTCAGTGGTAGAACGTTTAATCTGATGCAAGGGGCCCTTGGTTTTATTCCAGCTCGCGCCAAGTGAGCTTTGTGGTGAACAAACATTGTGTGCATGGGTTTTATCAGGGTTCTCCCGTTTCCTCCCTCTTTCTTCATTCCACCATTTCCTTCATTTCTCATCATCACCGTCCCCTTTAGCCTAGCCGGCATAATTGTGGGACGTAAAGCTTAAATATTTTATTTCATCAGATGTTAAAATCCCATGAGAATTGCAGTGAATAACTAACTGCTTTTCCAAATTGTCCCTGTTGTCACGGAATAATGTCTTATTTTAAGGAAAGGAACGTTCTATATCACACGATGTTAACTTCGCGTATTTGAAAAGGGGTATATCACGAATATTCACACCATCAACTTCACTTGTGTTTTGACCATCCAATAGGTTCAGAGTAATATTAAGTATACTGTTGTGTCTACGATTACCTTCCCTTCACCTGCGGTCACTCATCCTCCCCTCAGTTTTGGCTTCAAAGTATAAAGCGCTCCTTTAGAGGCTCTTTATTTGGCGCAAATTACCCCAGCGCTGATAGGCAGAATTCATGACGATGTTATTTCTGCAGGTGGCAAGTTGCTTGTAAATGCGATGGATGGATTAATGTAGCCTGATGTTAGTTTCTCTCGAGAGAAAGAAAAAAATCGTTGTGAAATTTAGAATAAAATAACGGAAAATTATTTAAAAAAATATGTATTTATTACAAAAATGTCCAAAATATTTATTTCCTTATTTTTTTCAGAAAATACGTATTTTTATGTGAAATAAAATTTGTAATTTACACTTACTGACTTAATTGGGATAATAATCTTCCCAAAAATCCGGGCCTCAATTATAATGTTGTTCACAGGAATAATATATCAACCTGTTCCGGAAATAAGACAACCATGTAGAGATTGCAATGATTCTTATAATAACGTAGTTGTGGGAAATTGTTTTAAAATGTACTTTTCGTTTGCTTCTATTTGATGTAAACGGCATTATGAGGTTTACTCTATCGAAAATCGTCTGTGCGATTGGATGTGGTTCTTAAGTAGTTTTTTAATTTACAACTTTTTGAAGAAATTAAAATTTTCATTCCCTTGTAACTTCGTTCTTATTTTTTAGAAATGCGTCATATCATGGTTGTGGCATTTAACACTGAGGTACTTTGGATTTGCGCTCCCCACGCTCGTCTCATTCTTGTTATTACTGTTGTAGAACCTCCAGTGTTTTGTTGTTTCTATCAATGTTTGTGATACTGTAACGTATTTAGTTCGTAACACTAGATAATAAGTGTGGCATTGTAAGATTTTGTTGAACATGTAGACTTAAAATATCTAATACCCTGACGTAGTGCCATTAAAAAAATACGATTTTGTTGAGTTGGTAACACTATTAATCGGATTGTATTGCGGAATATGTCAATGTCCCCCGTGTCATTATTTACATGTAATAAAATTTCATCTATTTTTCAGTTCAGAAGTTAAAAAGGCGTTTCAAGATAAATGGTCCTATATATATTAGGGATGGCCGGATCCGGATCTGGCCGGATCCGAAGATCCGGATCTGATTGGGTCCGGATCCTTTGGATCCGGATCTCGGATCTGGATCCGGATCTCGGATCTGGATCCGGATCTCGGATTTCGGATCTGGATCCGGATTTCGGATCTGGATCCGGATCTCGGATCTGGGTCCGGATCTCGGATCTCGGATCTGGATCCGGATCTCGGATTTCGGATCTGGATCCGGATCTCGGATTTCGGATCTGGATCCGGATCTCGAATCTCGGATCTGGATTCGGATCTCGGATCTTGATTCTTATCCAAACCCACATCCCATCCAAATTATGATAAACATGAATATCTAAAATTCGCCGAAAGTAATTTCACGAAGTCCTGACAGTGAAGAAGAGAACAGAAAATTAAGACGAATATTGACAAGTCTATTTGTTTCCTTCATTCTACTCTAAAGATCAAATGTTTGGCTTACTTAAGAAAAAAAATGATCCGGATGAGAGCTCAAATGTCGAATCTAGTTCCACTCGGTTGCAGGACCGAGATGAATATTTAAAATTCCTCAATGCACCTATTTCATTGACAGTTAAGAAAACATAAACAGTTAAGACAAGTATTGACTACTTTTTACGTAAATTTATCTTGCTCAGTCTGCTCAAAATATCAAATGTATACCCTACAATTAGATTTAATAATTATTTAGTAAATCACAATATGAGCACCGAGAATAAACTATGAATTTTGGTGCCTCTTATCTAGATTTGAAATTTCGGATTCATACATAGAATCAGGCTGAAATATAAATATTTGAGATCTGGAAACCGAAACATGTGCTAGTACCAAGATCGTAGCCGTTTGTACAGTGGCGTATTTACGATTTTGTTTCGGGGGGAGGCTTTGCTAACTTTCGGGGGGAGGCTTTGCCTGAAAATGTGAAAATTCTGCAAGATATTTCATATATTTTACTATAGTAAGTAAGATTTCGGGGGGGGCTTAAGCCCGGAAGCCTCTCCCCTAAATACGCCATTGCGTTTGTACCTATAGGTAATGCGAGCGGAAGGCACTTGCACTAATTCCGCATGTAGTTTGAGGAACACGAGAAATTAAAAACAGATAAATATTCTTTTTCAGGAGTAAGTCGCGCTTTAACATGACTTTTCATGAGTGTTGTGTTCAAATATGAAAACTGTAATGACAACTTGTTTGAAATAAAAACCTTTTCATTTTTAACAATAAAATTAGGTACTTTCACATTGGAGAAAAATTAGCAAGGCACATACCACTGATTAGGGTGCTGATTCTTATGGAAGCTTTCACTTGAACCGGAAGATTTCCGCATGTTAGTATCGGATTGCCACAATTCACCTTGCTGAAAGACGTGGTTTATCAGGAGGTCGAACAAGATTCTTTTGAACGTAGCCTGTAGACTGCTTCTAGTCTCAATTATTCCCATATAACAAGACTAGCCATATACATAGTTGGTTCGAAATAAGTTAAAATATCACTAATTGACCTTAAGGGGATAATCGTGATTTAAATATTCGTAAATCAGAAGAGATGTGAAAGTTAAGCGGTAAAATAAATCCGATAATTCCGGAATAAAGAGATTTATATGCAACCTAATGATAGCAATAAAACTCTTTATGTAACATTTTCAAAGCTAAAATTAACAGTTATCTTCTTGAAGAGGGTTTACGGCAACATAGAATATTACAAATCCAATTATTATAAGTAGTACCTCTGACAGCCCTGCATTTCACATCACCATCGCCCTTCATCCTGACAAGTGGGCAATTCACTTACCCACAATGACTTTTCAGGCGTTCCAGTGACATCAATATCTCAGTTTGGGTTTGGGATCATGCTTCGGTGAACCTTGACTATCACCATCAGCAGCTATTAGAGAATCAGAACTTATTTCTGTATTAGATAATGTGGGTAACTATAGCTTTTCGTCTATAGAAGGCGGAGAGTGTATGGTATTATCGCAGGAAATATTTGATACATAAAACTTAGATTGTCAGTATTTAGGAGCAACTTTTAAAATAATCAGTTACTGTAAATGTGCTACAGATTAGCCGAGAAAACCCGACAGCCATAGTCGAGTGGTCTGCGGCATTAGGCTGTGGATCCTTTTACTGTAAATGTCTTGCATTCAAATCCCGCTTCAAATGAACGTAAGCCCGATGGTAGGAACCAAAGGACTGTCGTGCCAAGAATTTAATTTGTTTTAATTATCATAAATGCCTTCTTTATTATTAAATTTTATCCAATATTTTCTTTTCAACCAGTTTGCGAAACTCAGAGCTAGCTACTTGTTTTCTTTTTAATTCATATTCATAGTTAGCACAGCTAATCACTAAGGAAAAACAATCATTTCAATAAAATTCGCCTCGCGTCTTTCGTAGCTCTAAGTTATTTTCAGCTTTTTTTTTTTTAAAAAAAAAAGCTGAATGGCGTTTTATCACTTTCCCCTCGCTTTCCCTATTTTTTTTCTAGTTTTACCTATGTTTCTTTGCACGGATATTGTGCATATATGCACGTGCTTAATGTGTTCGTTTACAAAAGCGGGCCATTTTCCTGCCACTATAGAAAGTAGAGTGCCCTGTATCAGAGAAATATTAATTGACGTATGTAAGTGAATATATCTGTGATGAAGTCATAATTTCTCAGTTTTTGCATCGCACATAGTTTCCTCATCCTCATTAATCTCTTCACCCCCGCTTCCTGAATTCCAGTTCTGGTATTCTTTCTTGAGCAAGGCCTATGTAATGGGAGACTGATGTCTCATGTAGGCTTATTAACTATATCATCAGCAATAAAGAAAATAGGGTTTAATTTGCACTAATTTTAGAACATTACGTTAATTAAATAATAATAATAATACGGAGTGAGCTCAGGCTACTTGTTAGGATTCTTGCTTCGCAATTGGATTATACCGAGTTCGAATTCGGAGACCAGCTATCCTGACTGAGGATTTTCCAGGGTTGTTCCTCAGTTATACTGGGCAAATGCTAGGTTAGTACCTTGATCTAAGGCTCTGGAGACCTTCCTTCCATTCCTTTCCCAATGTTTTCATCTGTTGATTATTACAGTGTAAAGTGGCCTCTGAGGATGTATCTGGTAGCTTATAGTAAATAAACAATAACGACTTAATATATCTTCACGAAACGTGTGGGTTAATTTAACTATAGCCTTACAGTCACAATAGATAGCTAAAGTTTTAATATTAATTTCCTGACTTTTAAATACTATTTTCATATTGTTTCAGCTTTCAATTATCTCATGTATGTTCCACCGAGAATTGAACCTGAGATCACATGAACAAATGCGAATATGTTAAATATTTTTGAACACTAACATACAAAACACAAAACGCTTCAATGATACGATGCATGGATATGTTTTGGTTACGTCCTGCAATGTATGATTAAAGAAACCTGGAGGGTGAAGAAGAAATAACAGAAATCTCTTTTATATTTACTCCTTCAACAAACTCCTGACCTCAGAAGGGCAAGCCATAAGTTAGGTAATAAAGTCGTACAACGAACACTTTTATTAATACTAATAATACTACACAACCATACCGCTCTCCTGAAATTCTCGTGTGTATGTTTAAAGATCTACTGTTGTTCCACGCCAACCAGTCTATATTTTTTGTTGTACCTTCGAAGTGAAAGATTTGTTGATGGTTGGACTCTAGTGAGTCAGAAACTACTATTAATAAAGAGTTTGTTTTGTCCAGTATTCCTGGGATTAGAAGGGTCTTATTTAAAAGATATTTCATTTGTATATGAGAAAATAAGAAAGTTTATATAAGAAAGTAAATATTGCAAGGTTAAAATAACATAAAGAACAAAGGTAGCACAAACGTGTTATGGAAACATTTAAAACCACAGCATCCTACTATATTAGTGAATCCGAAAAAAGTTTTGACGAATTTTAGATATTCAATTTTATCATCACAATTTCAGATGTAGGTTTGGATACGAATCAATATCTGAGATTCGGATCCAGATCCGAGATCCGAGTTTCGGATCCAGATCCGAGATCCGAGTTTCGGATCCAGATCCGAGATCCGGACCCAGATCCGAGATCCGAGTTCCGGATCCGAGATCCGAATTTCGGATCCAGATCCGAGATCCGGACCCAGATCCGAGATCCGAATTTCGGATCCGGATCCGAGATCCGGATCTGAGGTTCGGATCCGAGATCCGGATCTGAGATTCGGATCCGAGATCCGGATCTAGGTCCGGATCCGAGATCCGGATCTGAGTTTCGGATCCGAGATCCGGATCTAGGTCCGGATCCGAGATCCGGATCCGGCAAGATCCGGATCCGGATCTCACTGGATCCGGGATATCCGGATCCGAAAATTTTTGGCCATCCCTAATATATATGTGTATATAATATGCTTGTACAGGATTTATTAAAACTGCTACTTAAAAGTTCGCATATGTAAATTTTGTATTTAAGAAAATAGTACGAGGGTCACTAACTGAATTTCCGGATATGGTAAAAAAAAAAAAATCCAAATTAGTCATGTCAAAGAATTTTTCTTTTAAGCTCTCTAGTTTTGCATCCTTTAAATCCATACCAGTCTTCGTGTAAGTTTGAAATCCTGTCCTTACACACATCTGCAACCTTTTCTTCGTTGTGTTAAACCGTCGGCCCTGAAGATTTCTTTTACTTTCGGACTAAAAAAAGTTAACATGGCGCCGAACCTAAACTGTACACAATGGAAGTACCTCATTTAACACCCAACTCTTAAAGAAATTCGAATGAAGGTGTGCATGTTATTGCCATACACTTGAAATTTCCCATGCATAAAAACGTTCGCATCACATTGTGTATGTATACACAGAAGTTTTCATGGTGCAAAAAACTAATCTCCGAGACCCTTCTTTAGTCAGCTCACACGAATTGTCTCAAACTGGCAAGCTGTCACTTCTAATTGGAATTAAGTATTTCTATTCTCAAGGATCGTTGGCTCAAACTGCAGATTTTCTAGAAGAAACATAACCAACATTCGTCTGGCCAATGCTGTGTCTACTTCTCACTTGGACAGTAGGTTAGGTTCTTCAACTGAAAAGACTTAAACTGCTTACTGTGTTTCGTTTCGGGATCGTATTGAGAAATTAGTTTTTGGATAGTGTAGCAACAACATGCCATTCAAACTTACTGCTAGTCTTCCGACAGCGAATGTGACACACCCAGGGATGGACTTTTCCCGCACTAAGATATTTGTGTAAGATAGTGATGGGATACCTAGAACTCTTGTTTGAAATCTCACAGTGGAACTTGGGAAAGAGGAGAGAGGGGAGTGTTTAAAAAAAATGCACTGAAATACTGTAACATAGAGTTTTACATATTTGAACATCCATAATTAATAAACTGTGAAATTAGGAATACAAAGTTGTATACTTCTGATGATAGTGTAACTTTATTCCTCGCCCTCAGAAACTTAGTGTAGGAAATATTTTTCCAAAATGAAATAGGGAATTTCGTGTTACGTCCCCAGGATTTTGCATCCTCCTAGAACCCACCCTATGTATCCGGTATGTTATTCATGGAAAGCATGTTCTAAACAGTCTTAACTGCTTTGTTGGCTAAGTCTCGTTTTGTCTCTGCTGTGCTGAAATTCTGGAAATGCCTCAGCGCTTCTCATGATGCAGTTAAACCTCTTTCAACAACACATTTGCCTCAAAAGCTACAATCACCCGAAGAAAAATAGAGAACAGAACGAGTCGATGAGCTGTTTACCCGCAGTTATTTTGCAGCGTGGGCTCATGGCATCAGACCCTTCTTATTTCCTTTTGTCTTTTCTTAGTCTCGTTTAATTTTTCTTTCTTCCTTCATAGGATTACTGGTTATGCCTGTTTAGAGTGATGCAAAGTAATCTTCAGATGGATGTGTGTGTATTTTTGTATATGCGTAAGAGAGATAGTGAGTGAAAGAAAAAAAGTAATGAATGAAATAACCTGCTAGAAAAGTTGAATGTCAGAATATCCCGTTTTCAGGGAACCTCCATCTAGTTGTATCTGTATCAACCAAGAAGTTTTGCAGAATTACTCTTGATTACATAATGTTTCATGGATGCCCCTCTTGGAAATTAGTGGCCCTCGTATCTTTCACAATGTAATTTTTCTTTCTAAAAAATGTTGAGTAACTTATTTCTGAACTTGAGGAATAAGTAAAAAATCAAATGACTTTGCAGTCCATTATGAACTCTGACCAAGTAGATTAAGCATATTCAACTAGGCAATACGTGATTAGCGCATAAACTCGTAACGCTGTTATTTCTAATTTTCTTATTTGGTCTAGGAATTAATTCGTGCGGGTGGACAAGAGATGGCGCAACGAACGGAGCGTCCCACAGTTCCGTGTATCCACACATGTGTTGCAAACCCCTGTCATCGCGTATCGTTCGTAGTATAGGGCAGTGGATTAAAGCGTCAACAACACCAGTTTGTAGTTAAGTGAACATGGCGCAATTTGTGCCTGATAAAGTGTTTTTGCGGGGTGTCCTGCTGCATTACTTTAACATGCAGAAAAGTGCGACTGAAAGTCATCGTATTTTGGAGGAAGTGTATGGTGACCATGCTCTAGCTGAGCGAACGTGTCAGAAGTGGTTTGCATGGTTTAGAAGTGGTGATTTCGGCTTGGCAGACCAAGAGCGAGCTGGACAGCCAAAAAAATTTCAAGACGAAGAATTGACAGCATTGCTCGAGCAGGATTCGTGTCAAACGCATTAACAACTTGCAGCAGCATTAGGCGTTGATCAAACAACAGTCTCCAAACGCTTGAAAGCCATGGGAATGATTCAAAAGATGTCACATTGGGTTCCACATGAATTGAAAGACAGAGACGTTGAAAGACGAAAAACCATTTGCGAATTGCTGCTTCAACGACAGAGCAGAAAGGGGTTTCTGCATCGAATTATTACGGGTTATGAGAAGTGGATCCATTACGAGAACCCTAAACGAAAAAAGGCCTGGGTGAAACCAGGTGAACCAGGTCCATCACAACCAAAACGAGATATTCACTGTGCATATGGTGGGATATGAAAGGTGTGGTGTACTATGAGCTGCTGCAACCGGGTGAAACTATGAATGGAGAACGTTATCGACGACAATTAATGCGTTTGAAGCAAGCTCTGGCCAGAACACGACCAGAATGGGAGAACAGACATGATAAACTTATTGTTCAACATGATAACGCTCGCCCACATGTCGCAAAACCGGTCAAAACCTATTTAGAAAATGTCGGATGGGAAGTTTTACCCCACCCGCCGTATTCACCAGACGTTGCTCCTTCGGACTACTACTTGTTCGATTGCATGAACAACGATTTGATTGGACAGCGGTTTACTTCTTCAGAAGATATCGAAACATGGGTCTCTGACTGGATCGCTTCCAAGGATGAGGACTTCTTTCGCCACGGAATCCGTACATTGCCTGACAGATGGGCGAAAGTGGTGGCTAGCGATGGACAATATTTTTCTTAAGGTATTTATGTATTTTGTGTTTGTACTACAGCTTCAATGTGTGTGTACCAACCGCACGAATTAATTCCTAGACCAAATAAATACGTTACTTCTTTCTTTGTTCAATGCGTGTTAAAAAGATATATTCTGTATGATTCTTTGATATTGTGGAAATTGTGTTTTTCTCTCCAGTTTCGACAATTATTCAGCCAACGTAATGGTAGATGGACGACCAATTAACTTGGGTCTGTGGGATACGGCCGGTCAGGAAGACTACGACCGCTTGAGGCCTCTTTCGTATCCTCAAACAGTAAGTATAACTAATTTAATATATAAAAATGAAACTGATCTTGTGCATGATGAATCACGGAAAAACGACTGAACTGTTTGAAATTGATTAAAGTGAGTGTCCTAAGGGAAAAGGGGTATAATTTATGCGAAAAATTGAGTTTCTCTCGAATTAGTCAAATTAGGAAGATGAAACTGGTTACATAAACTCCTAATTACAAATAACCGTACACGTGTATCAGCTTTTTTTTGAAATTCCTCGTTTTAGGGTGGAAAGCATTTCCTATATATTTTCGCCAGATTGAAATTGATTTTATCTGATGTTTGTAATCGCATTGAGGAAAAAAATACCCGTGCGAAATGAATTTTGGAACATACAGGGTTTATCCGGAAAGTAATAAGATTGGGTCCAGGAAATAAAATTTATTGATCCGATTGGTACAACTTGTTAAAATTCTTCGAAGTGCTCCCATTGGCTGTGGACACATTGTTACGTACGCCTCCTGGAAGTCAGCTTTTAACAACCTGCCGTTGCTGCGTAGATGTCCAAAACATTGTCAAAACGACACCCTTTCAAGCTTCTTTTGAGCTTAGGGAATAGAGAAACATCTGCTGGGCTCATGTCGGGACTGTACGGTGGCTGCGGCGACGAGACAATGCCGATTCTAGCCAATAATAGCGTCACAACGTATGCAATGTGACTCGGCGCTTTATCGTAATGGAGCTTCCAGCATTTGGCAATTTCCGGTCAGACCCGATTGACTCGGCTCGCAGGCAGTTGAGGAGTTCCACATAGTAAGCCGCGTTAAGTCTTCTCTTGAGGGAGAAATTCATTGTGTACCACCCCTTTCTTGTCAAAGAAGACATTGAGCATTGTCTTTATCCTATATTTGCATATTCTTGCCTTTTGGATTGCGGGGACTCCTTGGTGTACCACTCCGAATTTTGGCACTGGTTTTCAACATCGTTTTAGAACACTCATGTTCCGTCACGTGTTATTACGTTATGTAAAACGTCCGGTTCACTCTCCACTTGCTTCAACATTTGATGGAAAATATCAAGTCGTTTTTCTTTTTGTCCGTCATCCAGCGCTTTTGACACCAGCTTTCCACAAATCTTGCACATATTCAGATTTTTACTAACAATTTTGTGCACCACTGTTTTGGGTAAATTCAATTCTTCGGCTGTCATTCTCATAGTCAAACGTTGGCCTTAGTTTAAGAGTTCCTTAATTTTGATTAAATATTCGTCCATACGACTTGTCGAAGAGCATCCAGAGCGTTCGTCGTCCTTCACGTCTTTCCATTCGTTCTTGAAATTTCCATGATAGCTGGTAACGGGAAACCTGAGCTCTTGACAGAGCTTGGTCCTGGTATGTCTCCTTAATTATGGTGAACGTCTCTGAAGCGGTTTTTCTAAGCTTCAAGCAAAATTGAATGACATATCTGCTCAAGTGAACGCTTCATTTTGAACTTCCAAAAATGTCGACGTCGTTTTAAACACTGTTATTACAATAAGCGACTAATTCACGGCACATTATGGTAGTTATTGCTCAAAATTATGATATTCAGCAGAATATTATGCTAGGCTTAATATCTTCATAACTTATTTTCAAGTAATAAGCCGCTTCTTCTCCGCAGGTGACGCCCCTGAATTATATATACAATTATTTTACTTACCGTAAAGGTCCTAGGTATGTTATAAAACCACTTTACAGGTGATATTGAATGCTTTATTCGAATTTTGATTTACATGTCGTAATCATCCTTTGCATTTGATATCGCGTTCCTCACTCGGATATGTGTTATATATATACAGATGGTGATCAGAAAAATGGAAACACCTGTAGTTTGCAACACGTCAGATGTATGGGTTGGCAGTAGTGTCGTGGCACCCACAGCGCCGGACCGCTGGTGGTGGTGTATTAGGTCGGTCTCCATACTACGTCAAGCGCAGTGGAACAGCAGTGTCCAGTGGCTGCAGCAGACGGAGGTAGTGTAAAATGGGAGACCTCTCAGATTTTCAAAGAGGGCAAATTGTTGGTGCGCGGTTATGTGGAGTGAGTGTGACGACAGTGGCTACTGTGTTAGGTGGGACAGTGTCGAAGGTGATGACGGCCTACACAACACACGGGAAAACCACATCGGGGAAGCGGAACAGTGGGCGGAAGAAAATCATGAGTGACAGGTCACGCCGGGTATTAAAGTGCATTGTCACGCAGAACCGTCATGCCACTGTGGAGCAAGTGACGGAGGAACTCAATCAGCACCTCCCCCACCCTGTTTCGACAATCACAGTCCTCCGCGAATTACACGACATGAACTTACGGGGTCGTGTTGCACGGGCCAAACCGCTCATCAGGGACCATAACGCTTTCGCACGCCGCAAATGGTGCCGCGACCATCAACTTGGACCGTTGAAGCCTGGAAACGTGTGACATGGTCGGATGAGTCATCCTTCACCCTATTCCCAACCACGGGCCGTGTTTGTGTGGAGAACGCCCAAAGAAGCTTATGATCTGCAGTGTCTCCGCCCAACTGTGAAACATGGCGGCGGCTCGGTGATGCTGTGGGCCGCCATATCATGGTTTTCATTGGGTTCTGTGGTCACACTTAGCGGACGAATCACTTCCAACGATTATGTCGCAATTTTAGGAGACCACTTGCATCCTATGGTCCGGATGTTGTTCCCGGACAATGACACCATCTCCCATAATGATAATGCACCCATTCACACAGCTGGCGTTGTTGCAGCGTGGTTTGAGGAACATCGGGATGAAGTTCAACACCTCCCCTGGCCCGCCCAATCCCCAGATCTCAACATAATTGAACATCTGTGGTCCGCCTTGGAAACACGACTCCGGCGACGATTTCCGCCTCCATCCTCTCTCACAGAACTGGCCGATGCCCTGCATGAGGAATGGTGTAAAATTCCACTTGCTACCATTCACGACCTCTATGCCTCCATCTTACGTCGCATCAAGGCTATTCTGAAGGCGAAAGGTGGCCCGACACCATATTAATCTGGTAAGTTGCATTTCGTTCAGGTGTTTCCATTTTTCTGATCACCATCTGTATATATATATATATATATATATATATATATATATATATATATATATATATATATATATATATATATATATTCCTATTTTTATCTCTGCGCATGTTTTTACGCTTCTATGGCTACCATCAAGCGTCTTTTGTGTCTTTAAGTCTCGTATTGTTTCGTTTATGATTCAATTCAAGTTATGAAATTGAAAATAAGGAAGACAAACCTTCGAAAACGAATGAAAATTCGTTTCCAAATCACAAGCACAACATGTACACGAATCTCTTCTGAGCATTACACAAACAGTGTGAAATTAAATTTCTACCGCGACTTTCACAAAGATAATAGAGAGAGAAAGAAAGAGCTGGTGGGAGGTAGAAACAAACGACGACTTCATTAATTCCAAATGGATTTTTGAAAAGATTACACTAATAAAAAAAAACAGTAAAAAAAATGGTAAATGCCTGAGATATTTCAATCAGTACCTGAATTTTACTTCAATATAAGGCTGTAAACACATGTTTTGAGTTCCTGTAAATGACAAATAGAATGCCATTCTTTTCAAAGACCTTTGACATTTTCGGAGTAGGATAGGGTCATTTCTGGTTGAAGAAAGAAAAAAAAATTATGCCAAAAATATCTTATGAGTTTTTATTATTACATTTCATTGAAATGCATATTCTAAGCGGGGGCATGGTGGCTCAGTGGTATAGCGCTTACCTCCGGTGCATGGGGTCCCTGGCTCGATTCCCGGCAAAGTTAGTTTGTGACAGACAATATCGTGTCCGTAGGTTTTATCAAGGTATTCCCGTTACCTCCCACGTTCTTATTCTACCAATCATTCCATCATTCACTCGCCGTAATCATTCATCTCCCTTAGCCTAATGGGCATAATTGTAAGACGTTAAACTGAAAGATCTCATTTATTTCATTTTCGTATGGGCAGGAGTTGTCAAATACTTTTAATAAACTTATTCTCCCCGTTCGAAGAATGAGTATTTCAGCTAGTAGCTCATAAATTATTCTCTCCGTTATACTTTAATATTTTCGATACCCAATCAGTTTCAGCCTTTTAGTCTTCGATATTTGCAGTCACTTCAGATATTTTTTGAAAGGGGAAAAACTGAGTTTGAATGCAAGTTGCATTTTTTCAATACTTATAAATAATGTGTGGTTGTTCTTGCAAATTAAATCTCATTCAGTCTTTTCTACATTGAGAAAAAAAGAGAGAGAAATGTTCTTTCTTCCATGAGTCGTGTTAAATGCTTTCTGAATGAACTCATACTCTTAAACTTGACATATGCTGTTGGATGGAAGTGGGGAAAATGAAGATCCCGACTTGTAAGAGTGATTAGGGGACAAGTGGATGAGTGTCTAATACCTGCACGTAATAGATAAAGCTTCCTATGTTTGAATTTGTAGTACAAGACTGAGTTTAGAAGTTTTTGATTGTATTTACTGTAAACGAACACAAACGTTTGCCTTGATGTGACATTAATACTCGCATTTTCAAGCAGTGTACCTCGGGACCGCTGGTTTGCCGGGAGAAAGATAGAACATTACGAAGTGTAATGCACGCTTTATAGAAAAGTTTATTATTTTTATCTTTCAAAACGGTGACAATAACAGTTTTTCATTATTTGATAACGAGTTGTAGCTTCCTGATATAAAAAATTCAACGTAAGTTGTAACTTGTCATTGGCTACGCATAAAGAAAAAAATTGTGTATATATAGGTGTATATATATATAGGTGTACCGTGGAGTTTTAAATTATACAGTTAGTGTCCCAAAAACTAAAGAAGATTGAAAAATTGTGCATTAATAAGTCATTTGCAAGTGAGTGGAGTAGTCTCCCTCGTAACTTCATTAATACTTTGAAGGAATAAAGATAGGCAAATGTGTGCTTGCTATCCAATAGCATGATCAAATATGATGCAGGTTTGAATTTTGTACTGCAAAAATAAAAAATACTGTCTTTGGTGGTAAGTCCACAGAATTGTCTTCAGTTTTAGAACACTAGAAGAATCACCCACTGATTAGGATCCAACTATCCTATTCTCAAAATTCTTATGTAGTGTACTGTGAAATCTGTGTTTTGATACCTTCATCATTATAGCATACATTTTGAATACAAAAAAAGAGTGAGAACATGCGACGAAAAACACGTTCCGAAATATAGTTTCTCATGGTGACGTTTTGTGTTTCCCTTTTTCTGCATGCTTAGGTATTAAAGTTATCCTTTAGCTTGACCATACAACATATGAATTACAAATCATTTCAAAAGCTCAAAATACTGATTACTAAAGTGTTGTAGTCTCTGGTAAGTTCATTCGCCTCAAGAATAGGAATGTTTAAAAAAAAAAAATGGAGAAATGACATCGCTATCTTTATGTAACTGACAATCCTTAATCCACACCCTTTCCTATACAAAACCCAATTATATTTAACCAAAAAATGTGCATACGTATTGTGGCCAAATAGCATATGGAAAAACGTATACAAAATTTCTAGCTTTACGTCCGACCTTATGCTCTTTAGGCTAAAGAAACGTGTGAAATGAAAGTGAATGATATTAGTGGAATTAGAGTGTGGGAAGAAATGGGAGAGCCCAAGAAAATCCACGGATATCATGTTGTCCACCACAAACTCGCATAACCGGATTGAACTAGGGACTCTTCACAACAGAGGTTCATATTTACAAAATTAATGAAGTGAGTATTTGGACCATACCGTGTACGAAATTATCCAGTGAATGAGTAGAAGGTTAATATGAAAAAAGAAAATGAATTCTGTATCAGTAAAACAATGTAATGCTGTTGTGAATGTTTCCTATTGTTGGTATGATGATCAGATGACGAATCTTACTCATCCAGCAAGTGTTGACCTCCTACCTTTTGCAAGTTCTTTGCAAAGGTGGTTGCCAATACACGTTGGTTTGAGAAAAATGAAGATTTGTTTTAAACTGACCAACTACTAGAGGAACATAGAAAAAAAATCTCAACCACCACACCTAAACTTGGTCACTACCATGTCTTAAATTGAATCGTGAATCTTTCCGCATTGTAGAGTTCTTTATGAAATATCGAAATTGTCGAATCAGTTTTCGTTAAACATGTCTCAGAATACACAATACCAGTAAATTATCCGTTTTGGAAAAAGAGGTAATTACCTTTTGTAGTTTATTATTTATATCCATTTTGTTTCCTAGCATTTTAGCTGCGAATAGTAAGTTCTAATTAATAATGAGGTCGAACTCTAAACTCTACAATAAATGTAATCAGAATATTAATTTAAGATTAACGATCGTCTTCGCTTTACTGCCGTTTCTTCCATTTTATTTCCCTGACATCAAAATGTACAGTTGCTAAGTTTTAATGGTTTCCAGTATTGAATGAGAACCTCACTTACTCAACAACCAGTTATGGTATCATTTGTGTTTGTGAAAACTTGTGAGTTTGCAGTGTGATGGGCAAAATTGTGCTTTTTTTTTTTTTTTTTTTTTTTTTAGTAAAATTTTGCCTGTTTCTTACTGAAGTACCATCCTAGATTCTGTTTAATTACTTTCAAAGAATACTTTGTTTTATCTAGTATAATTCATCATATACGTTTAATCAGTGATTAGAAATGCATAAAACTTCTGTAGTATAGTTTTGGATAGTTTTACTTCCTAAATATTTTAGAGTCCAGATACGGTTGCTTTATTATTATTGTATAAATTCTATGTACACTCATGTCCAAAATGATTGTCGCATATCTATAACTGTTTTCTTGTAAGAATATAATTTGATAATGATTTTGCAGGGTACTTTTAATACTGATACTATGTGTATAATCGGGAAATACATATTTGTGGTAAATTTCATAGGAAAATACTTATAAGTACGAAAATTAGAGTAAGTAAAACAAAATGTTGCTAAATGGGCAAGAAAGTTTTATTTTCGTTTTATTGTTCTTATTTACTGCTCTTTTGACATGAAATTTTCCACATACATGTATTTGCCTATTATACACACACTAACGTGATAAGAAATACCGGGCGAATTAATTATCAAATTATATTCCTACAGCAACAAATTTATAGACATGCGACAATAATTTTGGACATGAGTGTACATCTACATTCACATGTAACCTGATACATAAAACAAGTAACATCGCATTTTCTATAAAAATTATTTTCAGATCTGTTATGGGTCAGTCATTGTGTCAAAACGTTAAAATGTTCTTATGTTCAATGAATATGAAAAATGGAGTACGTTATGTATGTATTTGCCTATTATACACACACTAACGTGATAAGAAATACCGGGCGAATTAATTATCAAATTATATTCCTACAGCAACAAATTTATAGACATGCGACAATAATTTTGGACATGAGTGTACATCTACATTCACATGTAACCTGATACATAAAACAAGTAACATCTCATTTTCTATAAAAATTATTTTCAGATCTGTTATGGGTCAGTCATTGTGTCAAAACGTTAAAATGTTCTTATGTTCAATGAATATGAAAAATGGAGTACGTTATGTATGTATACAAAGGTTTTATATAAATATATATTCGCGCATTATTTCCCCATTTTGTTCTAAAATAAGTCTTTGTTTATTTTTTCTAGGATGTCTTCCTTATATGTTTTTCATTAGTAAATCCAGCTTCATTTGAAAACGTAAGAGCAAAGGTGAGTGTTGGCAATACTTTAAACTTCATATAATTTGTGTAACGCAACAAGTTATTATGCTTAACCTGATTCATCTGTTATGTGAAAGCCATAAGTAATATTAGTAAAGTCTGTAAACACAAAGTTACAGTTCATGTATCTGCACATCTAAATTTTATGTAATATATATATATATATCGTTGTGAGCTCAGTGTTGTTTCCGATAGTTGGTATGATGAGCAGATGACGAATCTGACTCTTGCAATAAGTATTGGTCTTCTCTCTCTTGCAAGTTCTTTGCGAAGATGGTGGCCAATGCTATATTGGTTTGAGAAAAATGAGGATTTGTTCTAAACTGACCAACTGTACTAAAAATACTAATACAACATTAGATCTTTTTTGTGTTTTTTGCTTTATTTATGCTTTTCAAATTTATTCACTCTGTAGATGGTACCTCTAGATCTAATCACGGACAAAAAGTTTCTTTCAGCTAGGGTTGAAATATGTATGAAGCACATGTAGAAAGTAAATTCCGATGGACTGTAAAATGAAAAATGAACATCAGATGAATTTTTTTTTTTTTTTTTTTATTACTGTGTAGTTGCTGATATACAACCTACTTTTTAATATATGCACCATCCTTATTTGGGTATTTGTCGTTACGCGCCACCAGCTTTTGTATGTGTCGAATGATTCTGCCCCCAAGGACTGGCACCAGAATGTCTAAACTATCTGCAATTAAACTGCGCTGTTGAAACGTTGTCAAAATAATTGCTGCAGGTAGAAGAATAAGCTGAGCGTGAGGTCGGGGCTGTAGGGCGAAATCAAGTTGAACACCTATATTTCGTTTCGGTGACGATGCGATCGAGGAACTGGTCTCATTCCTGGTAGTAACACAGCAGGAAGGTTAAAGCGGACGCCAGGCGCTTGTGTTCTGCTGCATTGTTTTGAAACACACCGTGCACACAACTTGCGAAACTGCAGTCGTTGGCTGACAGTCTCGTGCAGCAGGCAACGAAAGATATGTGAAAAACTGAAAGTTTGGAACTACTGGTTCTGCAGAATTGGTTGCTGCACACTTTCCACCAATTCAGGCGTAACCATGACATTTGGTCAGCCCATAGGCTTCACATAACTTCTGCTGATCTCTGACGCCGATAACGTCTTAGCTTGGAGAAAGCCGATTACTGCTCGTACCTCACACTCTCCAAGAGTGTTTATGCGCGTATCCATGTTTACCGTACCACAGTTCTCTCGTCACTGACTTCATACAACTGTACTCGCGCCAGGTTATGGCTACGTGTTCTTCCTTCATTTCTGCGCAAACGCGTCCCGCTCTGACTACTCGTGTTATCTTTGGGCACTTTCGAAACTTACTTTCAGTGAAAATTTATTTAAAATACTCATATTCTTTAAAATATAGTATGTATTTTGTTGGAGACCGAGACTTACACCTATAATGTGGAGTTGAACTTAGAATGCACGGCATCACTAGTCATAACATTTTCAAGATAAAAAATGACGGCAACACAATTTATTTTAAGCCAGCCTGCCTACTTGTCAGTATATTGGCTGATTATTTCTTTAACAGTTTTGATATCTGAACTGTCGTAGTTTTTGTACATGCATACACTTCATCAACACTGGCAGTTTCTAGACTAGATAGCGTGTACATAGCCCCCTGACCCTCCCCTTTCATCTTTAAAATAAACGCCAATCGTTTGATCATCTTACGAGCAAGTTTGATAAACTATTTCTAGCGTTGATCGACTTCATTAATTAGAAATAGACAATATTTTTAATAAGGAAGTAACAACAGCCAGCCTTCATCCCTTATGCCAGATTTAAAATTTCTTGATATCAGTACTCCGACACTTCTTTCCACTTCCATACCGCCACTTTTTAAATTGGGATTGCATAGGTAAAGTTTTTAATTGAACGGAACAAATCAATATTCATATGCGAAACACATGCTGAACCTAGCGCTTTGCTTTGCATTTCTTATTCGAGCGCAGGCTGTGTAGGGAATGTATCGAAAGCTGGGGTGAGTGATAACCTTAATGAATGAAAAGGAAGGGAATATCTTTCCTCCTAATTCGAGTACTCTTATTTGCATGAAAGTATGTTTGGTATGGAAGCTAAAATCGAGATGATCAAGATCAAAATTATTTTGGAGTCTCAAAAACGTTGTACTATTTCAAAACCGGAAATGGTTTAAATTTGTCAAAGATGTAGTGCGTTTCAAATCCGAAAACAGATTTTCATGTATTCGATTTTTCAAAAGATTGAAAACGGAAAATACAAATGTGAACAGCACTATTAAAAACTATATTTTTAATTTAAAATATATATATTCCTTGAAGCTAAATTCCCTCTCCTAGTGTCCACAACTGTCCCAAATACTGTTGCGGAGTACCACAACATCCTATTCTTCTATTTCTCTTCTAATTACAGTACACCATATTGATGTATATTCTAATTTTCCCCATCTAATAAATATTAAGCTATGCAACAAAATCTTACAATGACGAATTAATTTCAGAAATCTCCAAAATTTCGTTATACTGGTATTTTACTGTATATTATGTACTGAGATTCATGTATTGCTTATCGAAACTGTAGTAATATCAGACAACTCGTGAAACACATTGATGGGTGTAATGTAATAAAACTATGTCCTTTCCTTTTCCAGTGGTATCCTGAAGTTAGGCATCATTGTCCTAGTACACCCATTATTCTTGTTGGGACCAAATTGGACCTTCGAGAAGATAAGGAAACAATTGAAAAGCTCAAAGAGAAGAAACTTGCACCTATCACATATCCACAGGTATGTTATATTTCAGTAAACAAAATATGCGAATGCAATAAAATGAAATTTATAACTTTGTCCCATAATTACTAGGCGAAAGAGACGAATGATTAATGGAGGCGAATGGTTATAAAAATACTGATGGAAAGAAATAGAAGTCTTGAGGAAATCCACGTACAAGAGTCTTTCATAACCTCATGCGCTGCAGTCATGTGTATATATATCTAAATTATTAATTCCTGTTACACTTGGTTACGCGTGGTCTGCTGCGATGACCAGAACTCATGGTACAGTCCAAATATCCTCATTTGACAAAACACTAAACTGAATAGTGGAATTTAGAATAAAAAAAAAGGGTTTCATAGAGATTGTCTTCGCTATTGTAACTTTACTTGATTTATTATTTTTATTTATTTTATTTATTTTTTGTAGTTTTAGTATTATTGAATAACTTAGACAGTGAAGAATATCAAAATCTAGAAAATGAACCAGATAGAATAGTATTTACATAATACTATTAAGTAAATTATTTTGTGCCTTTTCCGAATTGACGTTTGAGCTCTGCTTCCACAACGACCAACCCGGTTGCAGCAACATTGCCAGCGCTATGAGGTGAAAGTCCACTTCTGCCGAAACTTCTGAAACAATAACTAATAGTTACAGAATATATTTTTCTGATAATGATGAAACAACCATTGTTCTAGCTTCATACTTCCGTATTTTATGGCTGTATAAGTTTACCGTGATTCCATATTCTGACTGTTACTTCATTATGGAAAATGGTATTAGCAATGAAAAATAGCATGGAAAGACGTTCATGTTCCTTATTCCACTGTAACTTTAAATTTAAGTTGTTCACAACATTCGATTAACTATAAATCCAGATAATAAGTGTTCAGACAAAAGTGGAATTTATAACTCTCAACTGGCATAGTTCAGATCAATTCAGGCCGACAGAAAAAAATCTAACCGTGATAATGTCATCAGCTGTTATTGAATTTGACATATATTAAAGGATAAAATAAGAAACTTGTATATTTTTATATTTTTGTTTTGTCCAAAAAATGCCTGGCCCGAGATGCAGGATGTCAAAGATGGCGCGTCGTGTATCATTTCTCACGTGAGCATTTCTGTAAAATATGAAAATGTTCTGCCTCTGAAACGGTTCAAAATATTTTGTTGCTTTTTGTTTTATTTGAAAGATAGTAATTTACTGATTCAAATTATATCCTCCTCTTGGAAATACGTCCAAGTTCTCGTGCTGTAGATTTCTGAAATGTTGCCAATCGTAAAAATTTTGTTCTTGTGACTGTTGAGTGCCATACATTAACCATTTCCGTTACACATTCACCCATACTGATCTCATGAAATTAAAACGTAGTGTTATTTGACATTTCATTTTACTTTTGTATAAAGATAAGTAACAGATACAGCTTTCAAATATGTTAAATATTCTCAAATATATTTACAAGTTCCAAAACACATTACTTGTTCCAATCCATACCACTTCCGTGATCCTACCTAGAACTGAAATTAGCAATTCAATTAACTAATAATGTGTTCAGACTCCTCAATATCTTCCTTTTATGTTGAATGATTCTTCCTATTGAACCGATAGCAACTGATGCACGCACAGTTTTTAAAATATCGCACATTGTCAGAGCACTGATGGTGGTGGTGCTATTTTGCAAGTGGAAATCTATATCCAGCAGCCGGTCCATGTGGTAGAATTCAGTTCACGATGATTTCATTTAACTCACACCTTATATCTATAACTTCGCAAGCCACCAGTCACAGTCATACACAGGCCACAAACATCCCTTTGTGTAGGTTATGAATCTGAATATTCTCCTGTTTCTGTGGTCTTGGTTTGACAAATAAAACTTCTTTCTCGCTCTTTCAAGTTCGTGCATTATAAGTTCACCCATCACTGTGAGTACAGACATGTGATTTCTGAATTCCTTTCACAAGGGTAGTTTGGTTGGACCATTCTTTTAAGGATTGTTGATGTGTATGACTTCACCACTTTCATAAAATCCTTGATATTTTAAATTAGAGCTATACTTGAGCTGCAAAGATTATGTTTGGTAGCGCGGTGCTTCAGCAAGACCTCTTCCTAAAGGCTGGGTCGAAAAAGTGAATTTTCGAGAAACGCTTTAAAATTAGTAAATTTCTGTGAAAATTGAATTTTTTAACAGTATTACAGACAAGATATATTGTATTAAAAATATATACATGGCCTTTAAAAAAAAAAAAAAAAGAAAAAGAAAACATTTGTTCGAGAGAGGAAATTTATGAGCTACAGTCCCGTTTAACCGAATTTCCGAAACCGAGTCGCTAAAAGTACCGTATAAGCCTTTGCTCGTGCTTCTTGAAAAAAGAAAAGCTGTTATGAAGAGTTCATGTAATTTTAAGAACAAGGATATATATATATATATATATATATATATATATTCACAAACTGAATTGAACTTCATTGTTTTAGTTGTATGGTATTAGTTTATCAACGTTCTGTTCTAATGTTCAGTTTTGAAGACATCATATGTGGCCAGCAACGTCTTTCCGCTTTGAAAATACATTAAAGTATATCAAATATACAATACTGTATATCAGTGTTCGATATAAATGCCCAGCAAGTTGCACAAGCTTCTTTCGAGTCATTTTCTTCTGAAGATGGAATATTTATTTTGAAGATTTTAGTCAGTTTTGATTTGATGTTACACAGATGCAGTTTTTTCATGATGCATACAGCTTACGACTTGGCTTCGTTGACCATGGTTTCTTAACAAGACTAACACCAACCTTTATAGCTGATTCAGGAAATGTAAATCTGCAGATACAAATTCATCATCATCTACACCATGGGAGACTTCTTGTTCAGTTAGTGTTACTATTGATATTGTCAAAGCATTTAGAACACAGAAGGCTATCACTAGAAACATCTTCACTTTGAAAGAGTTCTGAAATTATTTTTACATTGCTTTAGAAAGAAATTAAAAATCATTGTAGGGATAGTGAAGCACATTAACTCTTCAAGTGTATTCTTTAAAATAAATTCTGGGTTGTGTTTAATGTCAGCGAACTTTAATAATTCTTCTACAGTGCACGAATGTTACCGGTAATGTGAGTCGGCAAAGAAAAAAAAAAAAAGTTCTTTACAGGTTTCGTACTGGAGATGATGACAAGCTGTCGTTGAAACGTAGACAGGATTTATAATAAAATGGAAAAATGAGAGTGCTTAATTAAGTTTAGTCTTTCTTATATTCAATGTTGTACTAGCTGAACCTACGCTCTCTAGGCAGCGCATCATTCACATATGACCATGAATCTCCTTGTCATTCCTCGTAACATCGGTTGACCATGAATCTCCTTGTCATTCCTCGTAACATCGGTACATGTCCCTTTATAGACATCTTGATAAAAATCGGCAAGGGGTAGATTCTGAACAAAATAATTGCAGTTCATCACACATCGGCAAAAGGGGAGATTTTTTGATTATTTTTTTTCAATATCTTGCACCGTTTGCAAGATTTGAGCCTACAATCTACACAGAATTTGCAGTCGATCAGTGAAAACATCTTTCTAGAGCCTATGGTTCCCGGGAACTCTCTGTCGAAAGGATTGACTACAAACCTATAAACCTATTATTTTAATATGCAGATTATATCTGTTCATTTAGTTAACTCTTTTATCTGTGTCTTTCTGAATCAATCTGTTTTTTGTATGTTCTAAAACTAAATGTTCAATGTTCCAGGGCCTTTCAATGGCAAAGGAGATCGGAGCAGTCAAATATCTAGAATGCAGTGCTCTTACTCAAAAGGGTCTTAAAACAGTTTTTGATGAAGCAATTCGAGCAGTTTTGTGTCCAGTATTGCCAGTGAAACGCCCAAGAAAATGTAGTCTGTTGTAAATAAAAATTTGAACAGGTTGAACTTTCATTTGAGAGAGAAAAATTACATTCAAAAGAAAGCCAAGAAGTGAAAGTTGGAATAACTTTCGGAAAATAGTTGCTGCCCAATCATCAGAAGACTAAAAATATGTGAGAGGGGAAAATCCATTGGTTGTTGGAAAATCTTGAATAGATTTTGGTACGTAGAAGAACGTTGAATGGTTCAAGGTGAGCTGACATTGAGCATTGGCTAAACAAAATAATTGCAGTTCATCAGACATTCAAATTATTGCTGTAATAAACGTTTTGTAAAGAACAAAATTAGTTTTTTTGTACAAAGATAATGAAAATGTCATTTCCGTGACGAACTACCAGAGAATTCACTCTGTGTACAGAAATAGATTATATATATATATATATAAATATAGATAGGTATATATACATAAATCTTGAATTGTTTAGCTAAATTTTTAGTATTTCTTAAATGTTTTCTTTCAGAACTTTAGCTTTTTTTTTCAGTTGCTCATAGTATATTGTACAAAATATAAAAATATATACTAATTATTTTTAATGTAATTTTTGAAATTCGTAACGAAAATCAAAACTTATTTTCCTTTAGTTTCATTATATTATTTAAATAACTGCGTATCTGTTAATTGTAATTTTGTTAATGTCATTTTTTCAATAAAATTGCTACTTTTTTATAGACCAAATGGAACTTAGTTAACTAACACCAAATTAATGCATTATTAGATAGAAACATTACAATTTAATAAATGCAATGTTAAACTGGTATTTTTTCTTATTTTTGTAACATGCCTGCCCGTTTTTATGGGCAAAATTTATTTGTAGTAAATAAGAATTCTTAACTTGCAGTTCAGCCAGTTAGAGGTTTTGATACTGCAATTAAAAAAAGAAAAGAAAGAAAAAAAAGGTTTGTTTTGATAATGTAATATTTTTAAACTTGGTTATTTTAATAGAAAGAAAGAATCATCTTCATGTAATGTATCTAGCTTTTAAAAAAAAATTCGAAATTTTGCAAATTGTAACTCTGGTGTATATGTGATCGTTTTATTTTCTATCCTCTTGTGCTTAAGTTGTAGATGCAATTAGGAGTAAGTTGATTAGTTGAGGAGCGAAAGAATTAATCTTCTGTTTTATAGTTGCTTTATCAGTTACTTGGTTTAAACAGAAGAAAAAGTATTAAAAAAACACATTCAAGAAGAAAAAACTACGTTAAAATAGCATGTCTGCCTCGTATGTATAGCATGCGTAGATGCGCAAGTTCTCTATTTCCTTTTAAAAAAAAAAAAATATTTTAGTAGAAAATTTCAGATTCCTATCAGTATAGTTCCTAGTGCTGGTAATGTAAAATTGGACAAATGTAATTATGCACGTGTTGCAGAAGAAAGTTTTAGTATAGCTGTTAATCTCGGTAAATAGTTTATTTATTTACTTTAGAAAGAAATCTTGGCAAAAACTCGAGTATTTAATTTATTATTTATTAACAATAAATAAATCATGAATTTACAAATGAAAGCTACAACTTGTGTATTTCCTCGTTTCCATGGTTTCGTTTAGAGCGGAGGAAGTTCATTTAGTTAGTTATGTAAGCTAGTAATAAAACATAGTTTCTCGCTCACATTTCTTTAATGTAATTTAATGGTATCAACATTATGCGATAAAATTGCCAGTGATAGCAGTTAAAGTATAATCAGAAAAGTTCGACGTGATATTAGATTTTGTGTTTAGGAAGAGAATTCTTTCAATCCTCGTACGTTTTCCCCGTAGATTTACATAAATGATTCATTTCTAGATATATACATATAAAATTCTTACATTGATTTAGTTAGTGTAATTTCGGAAGTTGTCTGGTTCTCGATCTTTTATATCTCTATGGTTGACATACAAATTGTATGAATACTTGGACTTGTGTATTGTTCTGCATCAAAACCTTTAACCAGCGGTAAGCAGAACGAACTTAATTTTTTTTATTCAAAATCAGAAAGAACATTTATGAACATTTCAAATTCGTGATGTAGTTTGTGTACGCTCAGTGTTCAAAATCAGAAAGATATCGAAAATGTGGTTGAATGCGATGCTGTTGTACGTATCTTTTACTCGCCAGTACTGTGAGAAACCCCATATATTCACTTGTAGAAATTTAACATTGTGAGAATATTAATAGCATAGATATTATATATACATGTCTTTCTGCTGCTTGACTTTTCCATCAGCAGCTGTTAGCTGAGTCGTCGAAAAGTGTGTAATGTGCCCAAGTTCGACAACGCACAATTAACAAACAAAATAACGATTGTACTCTGCCTACTGGAACTAACTTTCGTTAATGGTTCTACTAAGGAGATGAATAATTGTGGAAAAATAAAGTTAAAAAAATATGAGGGTGTGATTTGATAATAATATACTCAGTTGAAATTATTCTTTTTTTAATGTTGTAATCTAGTTCGTAAGTAAGTAGTTTCCAAGTAGAACTAGCCAGATCGTGTTTTCGAAAATTATGACATCAAAATTAGAAAGTAAATACTTTGATTTGGAGTTTCTATATCGTTTAATTGGACTTGGAGAATGTACTTTTCCAAGTATTACCAGTTTTGTAAGTACTGGCGAGATAGTATCGCGTGATATATTTCCCAATAACTAAAATTGAAGCAGCAGAATTGCTCCTCTGTGATAATGTATATTATGAGTTGAGTTCTAATTGGCTATGATTTCTTAAAATCAGTGCGAATATAGTAATTGTAAAGAAAAAATGGGGTTTGTGAATAGCGAATTTCAAAATGTTTCTCTCTACATAATGTGATGTCCGAGTTCGAAAGTGTGTTTAGATTAGAAGGAACACGATAGGATTTCGTTCAGTTTTCAGGTTGGACACTTGTTCAGAATGTGTGTCAAAGACAATAAGATTATCGATTGAAATGTAAATTATCAGATATATTAACAAAGGATATGGTTTTGCTGAGTACTGTGTACTTTAAGCATTCTAAAATTATAGTTAAATGCGCGGAGCAAATTGAGCATACTTTCAGCGTATATCTTATAGCGCTGGGATTAGCGTAATGAATTTAGTTTCAATGAATGCTCAGAAAAAAAGATGTCAAACAAGATAATTCTGCGAATGATTCTTTGTGATTGTTAGTTCTAGCTTCCGTACTTCATTAAAGGAGAAATAATAATTCTTTGAAGATCAGTGACAGAAATTCATATAAAATGAGGAACGTCACCATCCTCATCAAGTACTATTTTATATCCAGAAAATAGTACGAAATAATAATCAGTTATATAGTTGAGAAAATCGAAAGTAATATTGGATTGCAGTTCATTAAGTGGAAGTGGCCCTCTGTATTCGTGTCGTAAATAACAGTACTAGTTGCGTGATAAACAGTGTGTCTTTAAAAAGAAATATCGTGAGTCAATGTGGATATCGTGATTTAATTAATTTATAAACAAATAACTTTATCTCAGTTATTTATTTGTTTTCCATTTATTAATCTCTGATACTTTTTTTTTTTCAAAAATGATTTTTAAGAATACTATGTAATCATTGAGTCATAATCCTGTATTTTGCTCATATCGGAGATATCAATCTTACTTGTATGGATTTATAATAATAAACTTATGAAAAGTAACCACATACGAGGAAGTCGTTGTTGATACAGAATCACTAAGTTGAACAAGTGAATGAAATCCTTTCGTAAATGCTTTGCTTGTGATGTGGAACAAACTAAATAGTGATGGTAAATTTATATTTTGTAAATGGAAATTATCAATAGCCATTAATTATTAAAGCTGTTCAAAGCAAAATAAAATATATAAATGTAAAAAGAATTCACTGTACATAGAAGAGGTGTGTGCTACATTGTTGGCTTGCTTTGTTTATCTGTCATCGGTGATGTGTATCCTTATTAAGAGAGAATCATTTGTTGTTGATAATTAAAAAATAAAAGAAAGTTTGTTACTTGTTTCAAAGGATATATTAAAAAAGAAAGAAGATAGATGGAAAGAAGGATAAGTGCTGTACTAAAAGTTTAGAATAAATTAGCATTTGAGACCTAGAATTCAAATGTTGGTGCTATATTTTTTAGACATAGAGAGAGAGATGCTTAAGAGTTCATATAGTTTTATTTCTCTAATTCAGCTAACTTCTGATTTCTTTCCCCTGTATTTGATGTCTTCCAGTTGACAGTTTATACATGGTGTATGGTAAATATTTCTAAAAGTGGAGATGATCCGTTGAAAGAAAATGATTTTTGACCGCGTTATGTCCAGTCATGCTGAAAACTTAAGTAATTCGCGAATGTGACGGTATATTAATGGTTCTAACACTTTGTACAGCCAGTTAGTTTGATATTGTAGGGAATGCGCTTTTACTGGATAGCCATTTTTCTTACATCAGCTTAAACATTGTATACTTAGTCGCCAAACATTTTTTCACAATTCAGCTCCCTTGTGGCTGTATGGTTAGCGTTCACGTCTTCGGTGTGGGAGACCCGGGTTTGATTCCAGGGAACTCGTGTGGTTCGGATCCCACGTTAAACTGTAGTTCTACGTTTTATATAGCTTCGCTGCTTAATAGGACGCTAAACCCCGAACTCGAAAGATTTCACACTTCAGTGAATGGTTGTATTGTTTGTAGAGATTGTATACGTTTCGATATTCTTTAAACCATAGCAAATGTTCAGAGCTTTTACTCCTGCTGCGATTAGTAAAAACTTTGAATTTGTTATTTTATCTAATATATTGTGTATAATCAATCGTAGTGAATTTTATGGAAAGATTTGTAACTTCAATATTTTTATTTTCAAGACCATTTCGGCGTAGAACGTGGTTTGTATATAGTTAAAAGTAGTCATTGTATGTGAGGAGGCACATTCCACCTCCCCATGAAAGTGCCAGGAAATGCACATATAATATGAGGATAATCGGCTGAAAAATGTGACCATTTCTAATATACGAGTACCTTTAAAAAATTCACTAACATCGTCCATCACTTCTTTAATTGTGTTGTGTAGATACGTTATTGTTAATTTACCGTCTTAGTAAAGGATATTCGGTCATTCTATTTTAAAATTGTTTATTAAAAAACTAATACTGAATCTACGTATTATAAGTCAGTTGTCTGTTTTCTTCTCTTTTAATTTAATCGGAACTGCATTGTGCAATATGAAGAATATCAAAATTTGTCATATTGTAGCTAGTTCTTTTTACCATACATCTATGTATAAGTCTGCTAATATAGTTCAAAATATTTCCGTTTATACTGTCATGCTCCAATTAGATTATCTTCAGATTATACTATGCAATATACGGACACTTTTTGCCTTTTAATTTCTATGTCCACTGGTGTACTTCTTTCTGAATTTTTTATCTAGCTCAATGCTGTAATATTCATAAAATACCATTCTGTATTTCTATTTTGTATTGCAAACTATTTTTGCGTATGAAGTGAAATATATATATATAAATAGATACATATTATAGCTACGAAAACTATAAGAAAACAATACAATATGCAGATTTTACGGTGTTCTTTATTTGCATTTATAACATAAACTAATTAAATTCACGCGAGGAAAGGGTGTATAGTTGTTACATTGTGGTACCGAAGAAGTGAGCAGACTGTGACATGTAAATGTGTAATATACCATTAAATTGACGTTAATATTAAAAAAAAGAACTGTATTTCTTCTGCGTTTGTGATAAACAGGATTGTGAAATTTGCAGATCGATTTTGAACGCGAGAAACTGCACTTTTCTAATTTTCAGTTTGATTGGGTGTGAGCCACAGAATTTCTTGCGTCGAAAATGAGAACCGTTAGCTTTTTTGCAGTATGTTATATTATTGTATATGTACATTATTTTATTCATTTTTCCATAATTGTGTGTACTGCTGCTGCGTATTTCTATGTTATTCCTTATGAGTTGCTGATATTATATTCAAATTTTAGTTTATTGATAAAGGTTGATCGAATAGATAAGAAATCTGGTAATTGTGTGGAATGATGCGTATTTCGAACCCTTACTGTGATACTTAGGTTTGTTACACTTTACATTTAGTATTGAAATTTGTAATAATATAATTAGTTTGTGAGATAATAGTCAGTTGGGTGAAGGTTTCAAAATAGAAATAGCTTTTAGCATTTGGGTTCGTATCAAATACTAGCAAAAATCTTAAAGATGGTCATCATTAATTTACACTGGCCAGCAACCATTATGAAATAGCTTCTGTATTGAAGTAAATTGTGACGATTTTACTGTAGCCGCCAATCATAATCGTCAACTTGCAAGAGTAAAAAGGTACTTTCAAGTTGTTTCTCGATTTTAAAATGCACAGAAGCATACAATGTAAAATATTATAATAGATTGAATTGATTTAATGTCTTTTTTCTTTCTTCAGTACTATGGTTATGTGAAACAAGACCTACTTTTTGAATTGGGAATCCGAACCACTGCTCTGGTTTATATCCGAGCGAGTAACTTTACTCAAAATTGCACCTGGGACCACATATTCGGAAAGTATGTGCTTTGGCCTGGAGGGATCACCGTGATTTTAATTACTAAAGTAAAAAGTATTTCGGAATGTGGAATTTTCCTATTGGATCTTTTTGTTTTTACCTAACACTTAGCTATCTGTTTTTGTTTCGTATTCGTGAAGTCATTGTTCAGAAATAGAATGGTTCTTCTTCGAACTTAAAAGTAATATGTGCATATTCGTATATTTAGGTTATAATAATAATAAAAGTAATAAAAATGGTAGTATTCATACAACAGAAGATTGTACAAATTAAGAAGAAACATAGGCGAGCAGTTTAATAAAAACGTATTTATATTTTGAACTGATTTTTACTGTTTTGCTAATAATTGCGTTTTTCAATTGAAAAGTTAGTGTTGTCACTTTTCAATTAGGAGATCCCGATAAATTCTTTGGCCAGCCATTTTTGCCGCTAAATTCTGCAGCCAGCCATTTTTTTTTTTTTTTTTTTCGTGGGGGTTAATCAGTTACTAACCCAATAATACAGAGTTACCTTTATTATAGGCCCTGGTTAACTTCGGAAGTTCCTTTTCATAATTTTTTTCCGGTCTTTAAATGACGTCATAGCGTCTGAAACTTCTTGGGTAAATAATATTTTGACGGAAGTAAACAGTATTACAAACCTGCAGATTTTAATATACTGTTGCAGTTGAAGCACATTATTTATTCATTCATATATATTACAATCTGAATCAGTTTTGCTGTGAAGCCCAAATTGGTTATCACGGCTTCAGGAATGACGATACTTGAAGTATAAGTTGGATTTCCTATCAATCAGCCTGTTAAGTTGTTCAGACGACGAGATTTGTATCTAGATTTACCAGGTGTTGTTCTTCGTCTGTTAATTCAGTATGCTTCAGAAATTTTTGTTCCGCAAAGTAGTGAAAGTAGCCAGGTATGTATGCGATGTCATGCGGACCACGATTAGATATTTATGTTGATATTGTTTATGTAAACTTGGTTCAACGCAAGTGCAGAAATGATTTCTATCAACAATAAAGTGTTTTATATTCTGAAGCGACATATAAACAGTAGAAACGTGATCACATTAAGGGTTCTGAATTACGTTGTCTAGTATTTGGAAAATTATTCGTATTGATGTATTAGTTACGGAAGCTTTTATTTGTTAATTACAAGTAGTAGGTGGTATTTGTTTTTAAACAGCACCACTGTAAAACAAATATATATATACATATGTATGACACATTGCAGTATTCCGCACATAATTTTGTTGCAAGCGCCCAAACAAAGACTGGTACAAACTGTAAATAAGTTGTTACAAATTTTATTTCCCTTAGTACTGAAAGCACCAGCCCACTATCTCATTTGTCTGTATATATGATCAGATTTTGAGAAATAAAATTATGTATTTCATGCTTTATTACATCAGAACTTATTTATTTTTGTTCTCATTTTAGTTCTAACATACACAAAAGATTTGAAAGAAATATCAATGTCATAGTTCTTGTGCACTGGTGTTGGTGAATATTGCAGTATTGTCCGTTTACTATAGCTTGGCGCTGTTTTGACACAAAACCTGGCTAGCGAATCTTAGCAGTCCTTCCCCTTCTTTCCCCTTATTGCAATGGTAACAGTGGCACTAACTCATCAACTTTAGCACTAGTAGAGTTTTTTTATTTGCATGTTGCGTAAATTTCGAAACAAACACTTTACTTCTTCTCTAATGTGAATCTATTGGTACATTTCTGCTAATAATTAACTATATCAGGTTGGTCTCTTTAAACCTCACACCGTGGAGAGAAACGCAGTCTTACAGGAGGATTTTAAGAAGGTGGGGAAAAGAGAGCGAGGATGAGAAAGATGAGTAGGAAAAAGAAAGAAAATGAAAGAAAATGAAAGAAACACTTCTATATATACTTCGTAACGAATTGAAGCAGTCATAAAACGAAAAAAGGATATCGGAACCCACCACCACAATATTTGCGAAAGTATTGGCAACATAATATTCTGGCGGAATATATATCCCGCCAATTTTGGGGCCTCAGTGTTCGGCCCAATTTTGTTACAGAAGCTACCATCTAGGCATTCACCTCGTGGGACTGAGAAAAACTTTAATAAGGAAGACAAGCCGGAGACTGGTTCATGCCCACGCTCGATCTACCTATTTTAATGTTTTTTGTGGTGTGTGAGAGAGAGAGATAAATTGTCTTTTAAGGTCACCCAGACAGTGGGGGCAAATCTGTACTGCTTAAAAATGTTAGCATGCTAAAATTCGCTTTATACTGTACTTTGAACACGTAATTTAGTGTGTATTTTATTCTTACAGCAGTATGCTTTATTTCCTATTATTTTAAGTCTATGGTTGTTAGTCATTATAATTATTGCATCATAATCTTCCTTGTCGAAGTTCGTTCAATTATTATGAAATTCTAGACTTAGCAGTTTGCAACATTGCAAACTTTCACCAACAGGCAAAATGTTGCGATAATATTTCCACCTATAATCGCATCGAAATTCCCAGCCCCTGTTCACAATCAGTACAATACGTTTCTGTCGCCTTATCATAAAAACAACGCTGTCCAGCGAACTTAACGGTCTTTGCTCTCTCTGTTTATTGTTTACAACACAAACTGCAACTTCCCAATATTGCCAGGCGTACATGGCTTTCGCACACTTTCGAACAAGAACACTTATGCAAAATTAAGTGGGCATTATATGTAAGATTGTATTACATAATAATTAACTCAATTTGTCGGAAACGTTAAAGTCTCAGCAATCACAAAAATAGCAGTTTATGTAGTAATAGTTCCATGTCGATGAAGTAGTAGATACATTCTGTTCGACGATTCATGTGCCTGGCAACCATGAATTAACCATATAGGTTTGAGAAGAAAGGTTTTGACGCTCGCACTACAATTGTTGTTTGTAAACAATTTTTCATCCTAGAGTGAATGGACAATACTAGCAAAGACATATGTGAATAAATTACATTTGTAGCACAGGTTCGTTACGTGACTATTCACAAATTACTCATAACTGTATAGTACCTCGAACCGTAATGAAACAGTATGACATGAAGCCTCCACGTGCTGTATTGTTGCATCAAATCAAACAGGCGTAGGATATGTTCATGAGGAATTGCTTATGATGATGCATGTATGCAAGTCTTCAAGACATCACTCTCTGCCGAAGAACTGTGACACATACACAGTTCTATCCCATCATATCACTGATATATTAGGTGAACGTACAGGTTACGGAAGAAGTAGTTGGTTGGATATTGTCTTTATTAAATATAGTCCGGAGTTGTCTAAAAGAAGTGATTTTCAGCCCATCGATTCTACAAAGGATTGCTACCTTGGCAGCGGATTCTGTACATGCACAAATTTCATGGTAAGAGAAGCAGTCTTCATGTTGGTCTATTGTGATGTCGAACGCGGTTGTCTGTTTATATTGCTTCCTTTGACTTGAACGAGACATAATAACGCTTGTCCATACATTTCGTGTTAGTTTGTCACGCTCAACACCTATATCTGCTTAACGAAGGCGCCGCTGGGTTGTTGCATGCACCAACCCACTGCAATTGTAGTCTTTCGAACGTCGGACAATTTCAATCAGTAGGGTTAAAATCATGAAAATTTGCGTAAGGTCTTCTACATGCTCGGCTGTCGCATGTCCAATTATTTGATACTTTTGTGAAGACGGTGCTAGTGGACAGCCGGATGACTAGCTAACAGGTGCTCTGTTTCATTAAAACGGGGAGTACTACACAGTGGCGGCTGGTGGATTGTGGTTTCGGATGTTGCAGTACGAACGATAAGAGACAGAAGATATAACGTTGACTCATTGACTAATCAGCATAACTTTAGGTGCAAATGCTAAATTAAATAAAATTCTGTTTTTAAAAAATAAAAAATGCAGAACATTTTATCACATTAATTAATTAGTAAGTTCATTCTCCTCTCTCTGATTGGAGCAAATCTGTCTAATACATGCTGGTTGAACTCTGGTATTCTTATTGTCAGCTCTTTTTCGATGGAAAGCATAACCAATGGTGATAACCTTTCTTGGGACATTCAATTCCTTGAAAGTGTCAATTCTTTTTCATGTAGAAAAATACTTTTCGTTTTTTGCTGACGCCATAAGTACAGTTAATATTAATTTCAGAAGCTTTGTAGATTCACTAAATATTTTTTCTAGATTATTGCGAACGATTCATTCTAGCAAACTCAGTCCCTGACAGTGATACGAATTCCGCTTCAGCGTTGACTGAAGAGAGTTCGTAGCAGAGATTAGTGTTATATATATAAAAAAAAATGTACATTGAACACACTTTATTCGCAGTTTATCCAGGAAAATTTAAAATAAATTGAGGAAGTGTATCTGGTGCAAACAACACTACTGCTATAAGATATCCTGTAAATTTAAACTGGATTTCTTTTTCTAACACACTCCTGAATTGCCCTTTGCTTGTTTTGTCCAATCCTAAATTGCCAATTTTTCCTCAGTTGAAAGTTGGTCAATGTTTTTTGTAAGTTATTTACAGAAGTCATGGTATACAATTCATTCAGAATTTGTAGGTTATTTACAGAATTAAAGCACACAATAAAATTAAACCTAATAATTAAAAACTAAACCAGCTGATACAAAAGAGGTACTGGTATATGAATTCCGAATGTAACCTGTTCATACATAAACACACACACACGTGCTTAAAAGAAAAAACTACATTCCAAATCATCCGTCTTGGTTGTTACGCAATGCACGATGAACACAAATATACTTCCACATGAGGCGAAACAACGCTTACCAATGTGATATGATCTGGAAAGGAAACTTCGAAACCCACAAGATGAAGGATCAGCATGTAACAGAAGCCAAAAATCAAAGAACATCAAAACAAACAGCATTGCCAGTTCTACACCCAGAAATGTTAACTGGGAGGGGTCCAAAGTATTTGAGGGAGGTCCAATACGTCTACATAATATGGAACCTGTTTTATACTGCACCCGAAAAGACGATAAGTAATTCTTACTTACTGTCACCTATATTTTTAGAAAAAATGATAGAACGATTATTTTTATAAGAAAAGAAGAGTACATGATGAGGCGTAAAATAAAATATTTAGCCTACATCAATCGTTTCTCTGTTAAACAAATATAGTTCGTTAAGAAAGTCTACGAATGTTAGTCAAGTTTCGAAATTTTTGGGAGGTCCGGACCCGGTGGACCCCCCTCGTGACTACGCCCCTGAGCATTGCTAGTCCCAAATTTAATGTGGCGTTCCCCATCATACGGTTTTATGTGGAAATTATCAAGAGTATAAAATATTTTATAAAAGAAATATGTTTATACTAAAATACTATCCACAGAGGGGGGGGGGGAGATTCTACATACCGACTTATTAATATTTGATTCACAAATTACTGTAGAAGAAGCCTTCATTATCAATATAAGCTAAGAATTGTAAATGCGAGTCTACTTTCATTTATTTTCTCCTCTACTAGATATTTTCTTTCTTAGTTTGTAATTCTGCAATCACTTTTTTTAATTGTCATTATATTTGCTTCAGTATGGTCCCGTAATTTAAAAATATGAGTGCATAAAAACAAATTCCATTTGCTAATTCCTAGTGAAAGAAGATTCAGAAATCTTATTTAGCGCGAAAAACAACCTCGTTCACTGGAAACCGTGCTGTGTTGCAGAAGCACTGCAACGACCAGTCCCTTTAACTTCTGAGACAGTGGAAAAGGAGACTTAACATTCGCTCCAATTGCCGCGCTGAAGGAATCTGGTCGTCATATGCTCGCTGCAACACAATATAAATTAGAGACTCTATGACGGATTATTTTTCGCTTTTTAAAACGGATTAACGGAACGGACAGTTACAGAAGTACAAAATATGTTATTTAAAGTGTATATATGCGAGTATTAAAATGTATTTTTTCTGTTCTTTACTACTATTGATAATATTTTTTCTTGAAATACTTTGGTCGTTGCACAACGCTGCAACACTAACATTAGCCACCACTGGTACTACATCAGAATTGTTTCCCCATTGGATAACTTTGCTCCAAACTTCCTTCGAAAATGACATTGCACAGTATTAATAGACTAGTTAACGGGAAAATTGAGGACATAGAAACGCTCTCTTGTTTTCGTTGGTAGCTATTTTCAGTCATATTCCTTGAGAGATGAGCTGCACAAACACCCGACAATGTTTTGTGTTCTTCTTTCATGTATTTGAGTATCAATAATCGTAATTTTTGTTACTAATCGGAAAAATCATTTGTAACAACCATGTATATTGAGAATTGAGAAGGCTGTAAGGACGTTCATTTGTGGAATGTCAATTTGGAGATTTAAAATTAAAAAATCCTATTTGGATAGCCTGTCTTTGTTAAATAAGTGACGGACCAAGATAATGCTATACTTGGTATTAACATATTTCACAAGTTTGTATAGCAGAATTATGTGTAAACTGGCGGATCCAGAATTTTCCTGAGAGGGGACACAATCTAGGAATAAATATTTTCATACGTACATACAGGGGTGGGACAAAAAATCTAAAACGTTTGCAAAAGTGTGAAAATCATACCTAGTATGGTGTTGGGCCTCCTTTTGCCTGCAAAACAGCTTGAATCCGACGTGGAATGGACGTATACATCTCCTGAATCGTGGTGTGTGGAATTTTGTACCATTGTTCCTCCAAAACATGAACCAGTTCCTTAAGGGATGCTGGTGGAGGGTAATGAGACCGAACACGCCTTTCTAACTCAGACCACAATGGCTCAATGTTGTTCAGATCTGGTGATTGTGGAACCCAGGGGAGGTGTGATAGCTCCTGGTCATGCTCCTCAAACCGTGATTTCACCGTTTTTGCAGCGTGACAGGGTGCCAAATCATCTTGGTAGATGCCATCACCATCAGGAATCAATATTTGGGCCATGGGTAGAACCTGGTCCCCCAAAATGGCCTCATACGCCTTAGCGTTCATCATTCCATGCAGAGCTATGATGGGACCTGCGGAAAACCACGATATCACTGCCCATACTGTAACAGAACCACCCCCCATGCTTTACAGTTGGGAACAGACAGTCTGTACCACAGGCCTTCGTCGGAGTTCTCCATACGTAAACACGACCGGTTGTTGGAAACAAGCTGGTCGATTCATCGGACCACATTACGTGTTTCTACTGCTCATGAGTCCACGCTTTGTGGTCCTTACACCACTGGATACGCCTCTTCGCATTTACTGCTGTGACCAGGGGTTTGGCGATAGCGGCCCTGATATGAATTTTCATTTTATGAAGTTCCCGTCGCAGTTTTCGATGAAACCGGATTCTGTAGGCCGGAATTGAGTTCAAACGTAATTTTCATTGCAGTGGTCTTCTTTTTAGCTGCTACAATCCGTTTTAATGCCCTCGAGTCTCTATCTGACAGGATTGTCATTCGACCACTGTTGTGCTTTGCAGACGTCGTTTGCCCATGAATTGTGTATGCCCTCGTGACATTGGACACAGTGCCTTTTGATACCCCCAGAATGTTCGCTACTGTAGCCACTGAAGCTTCAACCAAACGGTCACCAATGATCATGCCTCTTTGGAAGTCTGTCAGGTCGCCCATTTTACTGCACCACTTCCACACCACAACACAGGTGAACGGGTTACTGCTGACGGAAGAGGAAAGTCCACATGACACATTGAAAACAAAAAACGCGTTGTACAGTGGAGGGCCAAACTTACGTGTCCTGTATGAAGTGTTTTTAGATTTTTTGTCTATCCCTTATACATACATATATGCATGTATGCACGCGAAATAGCACTACTGCACTACCATCTCGTAGTGTGGCTGGGACAGTAGTACAGCTCTAGGAATGACACGTAGCTTTTTAAGGAACACCCAAAACATGATCCGTACTTTGAAGTAACGTGAACCATAACTCGTCCGACCTATATCACGTTTCCAGTCATCAGCGCTCTATATTGCATGTTCGTGGCAAAATTGGCGTCGTGCTAAAGCGCTATGGTATCTTATATTTTTTCTCTTGCAACCCGACCCCCTATGTCCGTGCTATATAACTCGCGGCGAACTGTGATGCGGGAGATGCTGCTTAAATTTCTCTTGCACGGCATCGCACGACAGTTCCGAGTTATAATCCGCTTTAATTCTCTACGGTACCTGTCGCTGGGGGATTTTCTTTCAACCATTTCGCCGATACGATTTTGCCGTGAGTTTTGTTGGCCATCACCACCTTGGACCACTGCGACACACCCAGCACACTCTATTAGGAGTCCGAATGTTGCCGTAGCTCTGGTGTTTTCCGTAGTTTGGTTGACTTCATGAAGTGTCCTGTTCTCATTTGTATAGTGACTAGTGTATGTCTTTGGTGGAAAAGTCTTAGGTTCAATGTCAGGTAGGAGAACATTAAAAAAAAAAAAAAGAGAGATTACTGTAGCTAATGTGTTTAAAGTGCAAATCTCGTCTTATATAACCTAATCTCTAACAGAGATCGTAAATATAAAATAAACCGTCATGCATGGTCTTGAGACAACAATGCAAAAGTACATGGACAAAACGTTCGTAATTAAAGGTGCCTCTGCAACTATCATAATTTGATACATTGCAATTTTTTTTGGGGGGGGGTACATAAATAGTTCACGAAACAGCATTTCTGGTAATTCAAATATACGAGATAGCAGACGTTTGGAATCTAATGCAGGTTCCATTTAGTATAATGTCATGAAATTGAAGGTGAGTCTGTAGAAAAGGAATAGCATACAACAAAATTCGTGAAAATCATAGAAAACAATCCGACGTTGACTTCAGAAACTGAAAGTTGTTTTACCATATTAAAGAATATAAAACCATTTAAAGGAGTGCCGTAGCTCAAAATAATCTCAGTGCATTACCTATAGTATCAACTGAGAAAAACTGTAAATACTAAACTTCAGAAGAGTTATTGACAGGTTGATTGTTCAGAACATCAGAAGTGATTTCATATACGAATGAAATGGAGCATGTGTTTATGAATGGGTACTTCTTATTATATCTAAATAAGATTACTTTCAATGATTTTTATCGTTTTTCTTATTTATAATGCTGAAAAAATTCTAGAATTAGAATTTTCTAACGGTTGTGCACTACCGAAAAATTGTCACGAGACGCCACTGGATAATAGGATTTATATTTCGCCACATGAGAACCAGAGGAACGCAACTCCAAAAATGCTGCTTTCGTTTTTTTCATGCTCAGACATAATTTTGAAAGCCATACTTGATGTAAATGGAACGTAACGCCATCTGTTCTTGTCGATCATCCGTTGTAATGAAGCTCATTTATCATATTAAAAACACATCTTTCTAAGAAAATAATATTTTTGTCCTCTCTCCAGTGGCGTAACAATGACCTTTGGCGCCCGTAGGCAAATTCTCTAATGGCGCCCCCTCACCCATGGATTAGCCCCATGCATGACCATCTATAACTTATGCGTACGCGCAGAAACAGCCATAAACCGAGAATATCAATGGGAGGGTGTTGACCGTTTTTCTTTTTATATCGTTGTGCTATGTTCTTTTAAAAGTAAACTGGACATTGTGCGCTCTTCATTAAAAATATACTCATGTGAAATTCGGACTTTTTTTTTTTTTTTTTGTGCAGTGGTTGATAAATAAACAGTAATGTACCAACCAAAACGATTTCAAAATGAACAAATAATAAACCTTCTGAAACTGCTTATAAGCAGTTTTTTCTATTTTCAGTTTTTTTTTTTTTTTTTTTAATTTTTACTCGACAAATTGTATACAAGATCAGAAGTGTTTCTCACGTTTTTTTTCTGCAAATTCTTTTATCAGATCGGTGATATCCAATTCATGAGCTCTTTTTCGCTCAATAATCAGCATGGCCACACCCTAGAAGTCTGAACGGGCCGGAATTTTTAGCCCGGGCCCGGCCCAGCCCGTGAATTTACAACGTAAGGCCCGACCCGAGCAGTCGTTCTTTCAGAAAAAGTGTTCCGGAGAGGCACATGTAGTATTCCGGGGGGGGGGGCACTACTGGTACTATTTATTCTTATTATATTATAGACGTATTATTCCGGTCTTGTCCGGAGGGCACTCTCAGAGCTCCGGGGGGGGAGCAGTGCCTCATTAAAAACATGACTGGAAAAAACACTGGACCCGAGTCCGAAATATGTTTTAGCATGTAGGCCCGAAATAATCCCGAATAATCAAATGAGCTCGAAATAAGTCTGAATTACAGAAACTTAATAATTAGTGCAAAATTGTATTTTTGTTCATAGCAATTAGAGGTTTAATTTTGCAGTTGTGCTTTAATAGTTCTCCAGAAGGAACGGTGCAATATATTCTTTGACAGGGTCAATAAATTTTTTGCATATCTTGTACCAATTCATCAAAGAATATTTTCGGCACTGGCTTCCTTCTTTCTTCTAACTTATCTAAAACTCCAAATTAACGCGCGCGCGCAAGCAGTGATTGCCCCCAACACCCCCCTAAAATTTTCGGACACTCCCTGGAAATAAATTCCTTACACCCCCAACTAGGGGCGTGCAATATTAGAAAGATTCATTCTCGTTTTGCCTAAAGCCCTCCAGGACTTTGTAGAAACCTATTTTAAATAATCTTATCTTTAGAAAGAACAGGAATTTCCGTTCTGCCTAATCTTTGGAGACAGGGAATTCTATTCAAGGAGGAAATTTTGAGGGAAATGCAGCATCGAAAAGCTTGACTCCTAGCGTGTTTTTATGCAGATCGGAACTTATGTATAAAATAGCTATAGTAACGAGCGCGAGAACTAATTCCAAGCGATCAAAATGCAAGGAAAATTCTGACGAAGACAAAACCCAAAGGACAAAATCACAGGAATATATATTGGATGTACCAGTGCACACCCTATTTGATTATTTTTTCCCTTCAATTGTCATATATTCTAAAATGTTATCTGTATTTTTTTTTTAACTGAAATAACTTTTTCTTTCTTTTAAAATACTGAAGGCTCGTAAAGTGCGTAAAAATGTTATAATAAAAGGGCAGATTAGCTTTAATTACTTTCACCCATATGAAAAGTTCTGAGTATTTCTACTGTAATACGTATAGCATATTACAGTAAAACAATTCATTGTAATTACAAAAAGTAACTGTGATGCTATTTGATTTTAAGAAAGTCGTTTTTGTGTGGTAGCATAGGGTATATAGCAGTCTTTTATTTTGAGTAATGTATAAATATTTATTTTAATTGTGAAATACTGATCAAGGTTTTTTTTAAAGCAAAGATCAAAATGTGAAATATATACTTACTATAACAGTCTTACGTCTTTTATTGGGTTTTCAGCATTTTAAAAATGTTATTTCCGTAAAGCGAAGAATTTCAGATAACATTTTAGATGCATAATAGTCGATGAAAAAATAATCATTATTTTATCAATCTGTGCCTATGATTCTGTCGCTTGAATTTAGTCCATTTTGTCTGAATTTTCCTTGGGGTTTGTCCTCTTGAATTTTGTCCTATATTCGTAATAATCTGTTTGGTAATTCTAACAGAGGCTGTAAAAAGAATAACTGTTTCTTCAAGTTTCATCATAAATTTTAGATGTTATTCTTCTTGTTCTTCTCGGAAAAATTACGAGGATACAGTTCTTTATCAGGAGTGTTATTCATATCTACTTTGGTAAAGATGAATGTGATTTTTTTTTTTTTAAATACCTGCGGGCAAAAGGAAAATTGATTTACTCAGTTGCAAGAAAGCCGTTCGACATTGTAACTGAAACGAACATAAACTTAATTCGGTATAATATCAAATTATTTCACATCAAGATTTTATTCACTTTTTCAGTAGTTCATCTCTAACATGCTAAGAGTCGCAGTACGTAAAAGGTGCCGCAGTTCACATCCTCAAGACAAGTTTGGCCATATATTAAGTAAACAATGCAAGAGGATGCATAAGACGACTGTTAAGAAAGAATGTTAGTGTTCTATATCACAACCCCTTTTTCGGCATCAGCTTATCAGCTGATTTGTCTTATATACATGATTCTATACTATATCCAATAGTATCATATATACTTCTATTTTCATATTTATATTGTCAATGTAAAGAGCAGCAATACAAAATATCAATATCAATATTGAAATACTCGTAGGCCTGTGTTTTTTGTAGTTTCAATCAAATCAAAAGGTCAGATAATCAGGGTTGATATGTTTAAAACAAAATGTTTAAAACAAGTGTTTAAAACATGTTTAAAACGAGGGCTGTTGTTTTATTCAGTTTGTTTTAAACGTTTTAAACAAATTGTTTTAAACGTGTTTTTTTTTTCGATTGTGGTTGAATATGTTTAAAACAACTAAAATATCAGATTGAGTAAGTTAATTTAATTTTCTAACAAACAACCCATCCTCCGCAGGATTTGTGCGTGGAGTAAATTACAAACAGAGTTATATTCTTATTATAACAGCAATTACTGAACGAAATTCTGCACATCAATGTGTGTATAACTAAACCAACAGAAATTCAAGTGAAGTATTTCAACATTTCTTAATTTCCAAGAAGAACGCAGGTGAAACACACTATACACTATTCTAAGATCAAAATTCACAAATTCAAAATTTGGGTATTTTTTGATAACTATCATTTCCATAATAATGAAGAGTTCTCACATCATAAGCTAGAAGAAATGCTCTGACAAATACAATACAACTCATAGAAAAGAGCAGTGACTAGCCTACAAGGAGCAAATGACATATTTGAACTAAACAGTTTTCAAGATACATCTCTATCTGCAGCATGAGTAGCTAATAATGATTAATGTCTACGGCATAACAACACAATTAACTCTAGACGCCCGCCAGGGATTTTAACAAAATGGTAGACTCTCACGTTCGAGGTTCTGGTGACCCCCCTAATTATCACAGAGTCATGAGTTATACACCATTGGAAAGCTTATAGACCACAAATTCCAACGAGGTAACATTCGTGAAATTCCCGCCGTATTCGTAGAAAAAGAACAGACATAAAAAACCATTAAAAATATGAAAATATTGACTTTGTGGGGCACTGGCAACCCTTGCAGTCTCCCTACGCTGACAAAATGATGATAATATGTAGGCCATACACTTGTGACAATAATAAATAAGAAATGGTAGACATTGCTGCCATTGCGTAATGAATTCGTTTTATGTAGCAAATATTAAAAAAAATATACGCAGAAAAACATTCATTGAATTAGACATTCTCTCCCCTCCCCCACTTGTACCACGTCCATATGCAAATCATTTTTGCTGCACACATCATGTATACGAACAAGAATTATGCTCCTAGACCACTTCAGTGAAATATATCTTGTGTTATATGGGACCATCCCGAAAATAAATGTAAATTAAACAAATTTGACGTCCTCTTCCTCTATAAACAAGTACACATACAGGTTACTATCATGTAGGGGACTACCTCATTGCTTCACATACCAATTTTTATGAATGTACCACAAGGGGGGGAAGAATACCCGCCAAAACCTGATGAAAAATTTGATGAAAATTTAAAAAAAAAACGAACTTCATCCTCCGTTTCTCGGCCGTACATACGTACCCCCTATATACATAAAATGCAACTGACGGGAAGCTTCACCCCTCAAAAATACCAATTGGTACCAAATCATTTTCTAGCTTAATTAGAGGCTGAGCTATTGATGTTTGTCGTAAAAATAAATGTAATTTACGTCAAAAAACTTAAACTCCAAAAATTGGCTTTGTCCCCTCCCTTCTCCCCCATATAAGCAAGAAGTACAAATACACGATATTACCATGTAGTGGCCTCAGTGATTTATTTGTGGATTTTGTAGAAGGGGGGAATGTTTATGCAAGATTGTGTTCCGTATAACAGAACAACTTTACAGTCGGGTTGGGAAAACGTTATTTTTAAACCTATCTACTTTAAAATTATGGTACTAGTTTGATAGGCGGTCCCCAAGTTCTTCATTTTTTACCTTTTTAAAAACAATTTTATGATAAATACGGGTAGGTACGTTATATAAGATGTGGTTAGGTAAATTAGTTTACATGTGTTACCTTGCTACTTTTCGTCCTACTGCTGAAGACAAGTGTGCAGCATCCAGTAAAATCCCTATAGTTGCATTGCAATCTGCACAACTTGTCGTAACAAGTGTCACGCTCCTACGTAAAACAGTTTTGTTATGACAAATAATTCTTTAGTCCGTTCTAATTTGGTCTTTGAAAACCAAATTCCTCACCCGAACAATAAATATGATAAAAGGTAAGAGTTTACTTTGGGCAGAACAGTGATAGGTGCACATACACTTGAAGCTGATTTTATTAAATAGAAGGAGAAAGACGGTATTAAATGTCATTCGTCATATCATAAATGAGTTTTTGCACTTGCTCCTTCTAAAATTAGATTCAGGGGTGTGTGACCCTAGCATTGTTCTGCTGAAAGTAAACTTCTGGTCAACAAAACATACTGGTATTAAAACGAATCCATAATTGAACAAAGACTGTAATCTGGTCTCCGAAGAATCATGAGAATGTATTAAACAAATACTAATATGATGCTACCTAGGAAAAAAAATACCTTTTCTTTCACTTTTACTCTCGAAATTGAAACAGCCATTGTAGCCTACAATGTTTACAGTTTTTATAACAAAATAACGAGAAAGGATTGACTGCCGATTTCACCTTGAGTTAAGCTGGAGCATGACTTACGGCGTGTTTTTAGAAATTAACAATATTTTCACAGCGTATCTCACTTTAGAATAGTGAAGCAATAGGAGGTTAGTTTACATCGGATACCGTCTTTTTTAGTTGTTTTGTCGGTAGCAATATGATGTCCATTTTTTATCCAGCTGAAGGCATACTTTTCTGCATTGAAAAATGTAATGTCTGGCCCATTAACGTTTATGGAAAGAAGAGGTTTGAGGGTTTTTACAGATAAATGGTTTCTAGCGTCAGTATGCTGTAAGTTTAAGTTGGAAAAGCCCCTCTTACACTCTGCAGAATAAACTGAAAGCAATTCTATGAACAATTCTTCAGAAAGCAATTTTATAAACAAGACCAACATAGCTCGCGACAATAAACATACTGAAAAAAAAATAAAGAATCGCTACTAAAACATGAAGTTGAATCATTGCATTTCAAAAGAGTTTATAGCTTAAGAAACGGGGAAAATATCTTCCCAGGCTGGGAAGGCTGAATTAAACCTAGAGACAGGGAATCAAAATTTAGAAGGGGGAAATTCCCAGGCTTCCCTGGCTACAAATAAATCCCTGAGTGGCCTATATGAATCTATCCCCCAAGAGGGGGAATAGCCCCCCAAAAAACTGTTGAAAAAAGAAACACGATATTTACCCTCCTCCCATATACATAAAATGCACACCAGTAAAGCTGTATCTTTCTATTGGTACCAAAACCATCTTCCAGCCTTAATTTGAGGTTTAAGACTGAGCCATTGAGGTTTAAAGCCCTGGCAGCAGTTGCGTCAATGGGCGTTTAAAGATTAAGAATGCAGACGACCAGTAGAACGTAACACAAAGAAACTAAACTACATATTCCGTGAACGGAGATCGGGAAAAACCCGATTTCTTTCTCCGGAATTGAACATTTGGGCGGATCGAAATTAGGCAAGTTCCCGAAATTTGATCTAGCGGTTGAATATAGATGGCAAGCAATATCTAAGAGTGTAAAAATGTAATATATATATATATATATATATATATATATATATATATATATATATATATATATATATAGATAGATAGATAGATAGATAGATAGATAGATAGATAGATATATAGATATATATATATGCGTATTTAGATTATTGTTTTAAACAAAATAAACATTTTAAACATGTTTTTTTTTTGTTTAAAACAAAGTACTTTGTTTTAAACATAAAAAACGTTCTTTTTTTTAGAAAAATGTTTTTTTTTTTTAACCCTGCAGATAATAGAGGATAAGGGCCGTCTTACGCATCCTTTTGCACTGTTTGCTTAATATATGGTCAAACATGTCTTAAGGATATAAACTGTGGCACCTTTTACGTACTGCGAGTAGTGGCGGTTTCGCGGGTACGCCGGGGTAGGCAGAACTATCTTTCCCGATGGCAGAACTATCTTTGTCTTTCTGCGATGAGCTATTGTAAGTCAAAAATTTTCTGCAGGAATTCCAAATTCATCAAAAATCAAGATGAGAGTATCATGTTTTATTACAGCGTTACGTGAAACACGGTAAACAGTTTTCAGCGGTATCTCTAGTTCGAGTTACAACCTGTGAAGTCACATTTTTTTGGAAGAGTTTTGCTAAAAGAAGCTCTGCTGTGAAGAAAAAAATTCTGCACAGGCGCGGCAAATTTTCTGCGATCATATCGCAGATCGCGGCATGTTCTGTTATGGGGCCACTTTTTATATTAATGGTAAATATTTAATAAACAGCACAAACCACTACCGTAAAAGTAATTTCCTATTGTCATTAATCAATCAAATGTGCATATATATCCGTACGCGAGGGAGAGGTCCTACCCAAAATTAAAATCCTAAAGCCACCCCTGACTGCGAGCCTTAGCATGTTGGAGGGGAACTACTGGAAAACTGAATAAAATTATGTTGTGAAATGACTTGATACTAGACCGAAGTAAAGGCTGGTCTACACGCTCCGTCTTGGCAACGATTTACCTGCGCAATTTTAAGACGTTGCAAGCAAAACGTTGCAATTCGTGTATGTCTACACAGCACAGTCTTTTGCTCCGTCTTTGCCACTCAGTTTTACGAAAGCCGACATGGAGGAAGTGTTCCTATGGTCAACGTTTGCGCTCTGTCTTGTCAAGAGAACACGCGACATAAATACAAGGTGGTCCAGACATTGGCAAACAGAGTACCCCTCAATGACGTAATACCAAAATTATTTCGAGTCAAAACAAAATTCATTACCAAAACACTGTAATGTAATTGTTACCGTATTTTGTGAATAGCCCCTTACTACAACCAAAGGGGAGCCTCTGAGGCCCAAAACGCTTTATTTAATTATAAATGAAAAACAAACACTAAAAAGAAAGAAAGCACTTGGTATGACCAACGGGGTGAAGCCTAAAAATATCCTTTTGTTTTTAGATTTATTATCGAATTAAAAATGTTAGAAAAATCTAAATATACAATTTGTAGGCCTCCGAGATCCCCCTGGTATTGCTAGAGTTAATAAAGTTCGATGATCATATTTAAAATTGAAAATATTATTTCACAAAATAAATAAAAATTGAAGCAACTTCAGAGAAAGTTTGCAGTCACCGCAAGTCAAAGAAAACAAGTATTTTGACTTGTGGCGATTTCAAATTGTTTCTGGAGCCGATTCATTTTTTTTTTTTTTTTAATTTCAAATTTTCGCACGTTTTTCTGTCTGTGCACTGAAATTCTCCACGGGGAAAATGACCTGAAATCATTACTGATAGCGAGAGATTTTCTTACCTCTTCAGAGTCTTTAGGGTCATCGTCTATAGTCAGTGGAGTATTTAGGATTTTGTTTCGGGAGGGCTATACACAACACGTGAATACACACTTATATTTTTCTTTTTGGGTGCTGGCAAATTATAATGAAGTTTTGCATATAACAAATTTATTTCGGGGGGGGGGCTTGAGCCACCTCCTAAATACGCCATTATCTATCGTGTTCCTAGATTTTCTGGGAGTTTCTTGGTCGCTCAAAAATGCAAGCAAATCATAATACCACAACACTGGCTTGTATATCTGAGCTTCTCCAGCACCGAATCGAATAGACTTGTTTACTTTAGACAATTCCATCCTGTAAACACTTCGAAGAGAATTAATTTTCTTCACAACAGTTTCTCTGTTTGAAGTGACATCGATTTCTTTGTCCTTATTAACTAGGACATCATAAGCCTGACTTTTCTTGTCCCGGTTGCTATATTTTTTTTGACTTAACACGTCATAGGCATGGAAAGCTTTTATATAATTCTATAAACTCCGTGAGAAATTGTCTGGAACACTGCCAGAGATAAGCCATCGCTTCTCAATTGTTACAAAACCGGAGCAAATGCCTGAACTGAAGACGGAGTGACCGTCTACACGCTACGACTTGTCTGAACACGTTGCAAATGTTTGTGCTAATTTGCTCAGTCTTTTAGCTCCGTGTTCAGTCTTTGTTCAGTTCGGAAAACTGCACAAATTTCCTGTCTACACGCTACGTTTTGCTTGCAACGTCTTAAAACTGCGCAGGTAAATCGTTGCCAAGACGGAGTGTGTAGATCAGTCTTAAGTTTGTTTTATCTTCGTTTCAGCTACAATGTCAAATGGCTTTCTTGCAACTGAGTCAATCAATTTTCCATTTCTCTGTAGGTAGCTCTTTTTCTTAATCACATTCATTTTTACCGAAATAGATGTGAATAACACTGTTAATAACAGAAGTGTATCTAGTCATTTTTCCGAGAAGAACAAGTACAATAACATCTAAAATTTATGATAAAACTTAAAGAAATAACTATAGTTATTCTTCTTACAGAATTTGTTACAGTTATTAAAGACAAATTCTCTTGAAATCCCTCCTTGGACAGAATTCCTCGTCTCGAAAGATTAGGTAGAACGGGAATTCCATTAAAAGATCATTTAAAATATTTTTTACAAAGTGCTGGAGGGCCTTTAGGAAGAACGGGAAGATACCATTAAAAATCTTGCTATTTTGGTTTTTAAAAGATTTTGAATTCTTGCTTTTAAGTGCCAATAGAATAAAACAACTTACTTTCGACAAGATAAATTTTCAAGCAAAGCACGCAACACAAGATTGAATGGACATCAACCTTTACACGGTTGTGATCATTACAACAACCTTTGATCAATCAATTGGCAACGATTTCATCTCGACGTCACATCAAGCACGAGAAAGTCGGCACTAATTGGCTCTGGCTGAGGTAGGAAATCAAATGTAATCGTTCGTTGCATCAACGAATTTTAAAATTTGTAAAAAAAAAAAAAAAAAAAAAATGTAAGATTGCATCCCCCAGATTTTTTGAACACCCCCCTAAATTCAAAATTCTGGATAAATCCCTGCGCGCAAGCACTGGCTTTCTCGAATACTTGAGACACATTCTTTCTAAGAACTTGCACCATTGTACAACATTTTTTCCAATTCTCGTTGACACTCTGACAAGCACATACTAGGGCTCTGCTGACACAGCATTAATGCTTCTTAGAACTTTTCCTCACAGTACAAGCATTGCCATGAAATCGAATCTTTCCATTTTTCGTTTATAACGAGCTACTTTTGTCAGTCCTTTTTCTGTTCCAGTAAGGCACATGACTAACAAGCAACGTACAGAACAAGGTGGGATCAGATCCGATCAAACTTTGCACAGAGAACACAGAATACAAAAGAAGAAAGATGCCAAATTGGAGCTGCTCCCATCCAGAAACACCGGAGATATGTTCCGCAACACAACGTACCACGCGACGATATGATATAAGGTAAACGTCGCAAGATACCCATTTATCTCGAAAAGGGAAAGGACGAAAAGCACCGAGATGATATCAAGATACCTGATATGCTATAATACTGACTTGGCGGCCATCTTGAAAGCCACTTTCGTGAGGATATCTTAAGGTATTGAAACGTGAAAGGGGTCTTGTGAAATATCAATGTCGAATAGAATTGAAAACTAAAACCAATGCCTAACCTTTGATAACGTATCGAGCATGGTAAGGACGTGAATAGGAATTCTTGCGAGCAGAGTATGGAAAAACAACTGAAGTTGTGTTGTTAACGCGATCAAACAGAAACGGCTAAAGGAATCCAGAACACATGCATGATGAGATAAAGAAACATACACGCACACACATAGAAAGAAACAAATACGTATGAGTCGGAATGCTACACATACACACACAACTCTTTCACAAAACCGGATTCATCAGCTTTCCATATATTTGCATTCTCAAAACCCTCCATGATGGTCTCGTCACGCCACCAAACAATAACCAAATCAATATACCCCTTGTTGCGTAAATACTTCATTCTGACATATGACGTGATTTTATGGCTCACGATATTGTTTTGTTGTTTGAGTACCACAAACCATCCGTAACTATACAAAAATTCAGGTTAGGATCAGAACGGAAGGGACGACAGTTAGCAGGGTTGCCAGTACGTCAGGTAGAAAATGTTTATTCTAGTGTGTGAGAGCGTGTTCAAACCTTTAGAGCAGGAAGAACAAGCTAGGCATATGCAGAAATGAAATGTGGCGGATGGCAAAGCTTTCATACGTATATATATGTATTTCTTTTCTGTACAGTAGTATGATTTTACATTAGTTCCACAGAACATCCACTTAGTTTTCCTTTTTCAATTTCGTCACGATGATCTTTAGATGTGTCAAATTATGCGTAAACGTTTGAAAGAAGAATAAACAAAACAACTGCAACGGTAGTTTTCTTTGTACCAAGTATTAAACGAAGCAGTGTCACTTTAAGCTTTGAACGATATCAGTGATTACAAGAAATACACATTATTTTGTATCTAGGATTATGCTTTGTTGATATATCTACAACTTATTTAAGATTATTGCTTATATTTAATTTATGTAGAAGCGGATCTGCAGTTTTCTCAATTCCATGTCATGACATTTGCCAAAATGCCGTGCGACTCCGGAGGAACTTGATTCACATACATCTACTATAGAAACAGAGATAATCTCTGCACCACTTTGACATTCAATTCTTGCACAATATACCAGTTATTACGTTGAAAGAGATTCTTCAAGATGTAACTGAAAAATAACTATCACACAGAACTGGTGATGTCAAATGAAAAGAGGGGTCAAGTGGTATATCGCTTGAAAGCTCTTGTAAAAAGAAAGAAGCTACAACAAGTCCCGATTTTCTACGATCACCCTATGCAACATGGCGGCGGGTCAAAATGTCATCAAAATTGCATTGAAATGAATGTGACAAAACACATATTCCAGTGGAATTGGCGGTAAAATTGCTGGACAGTGCCCGATAGCCCTGGAGAGTTCTAGTGTTCATCGTAAAAACACATCAGCGAGTGGTGCACACAGCCGAAATATTGAGTCAATGCCACTAGTCGGTCGGGAGAAAACAACTGTTTTCACTTTGCTTGCACAGAATTCTTCGAGATGTGGAACGAGGCAAGCATGCTCTACCAATGTTTCCTGCATGTGTTTTGTAAGAGGTCTGGGGCTCTTCCCACATCTTGACCTTGGTGTCCGCACAGGATGTGTGTTTGAAAGCCCTTTGGCGGTAGTTGTGATGTTGCTTCTTAGGGTGGCTTCTCCCCTCCCAGACCTCCGACACTATGGGATCAAGGAAATTGAACACTGTATCCTCCCGACTGGCTAGTGCAACGGACAAAATATTTCGGGTTTGTGCACTACGCGATGATTTGTTTCCATGATGCACACCATAACTCTCCAGGGTACAGCAATTATACGGAACATTTCCCTGGGACATGTTGTTTTGCACCATTTGCCCGCATTCAGCCCAGAACCCAAAACGGCGGTATAAATATATCTGTATTCTGGACTTGCCGTGTGCTATCCAATGACATATAAATCTTGCCAATCCCCGAGTGTCTCGTTGCGACCCTCTCCGCGTTATTGTGTTATTTCCGTTCGAGAATGCATTTCCTCCCCCAATTTCCGACCTAGGTTCGAATGATGTCACAGCCTGGTTCGTCTGTATACCTATCTTAAGCTCAGTGTTCCTCAGTAACAACAGGCGAATAATGGGATTGACGCAAGGTTCCAGCCCTGTCCTTAGCTGCCCTTTTCTTCCCTATGCGTTGTGTAAAAGTGAAATTCATGAGACATTAATGTCGTGAAACGTATAACTTCAAATAAAATACCGAAATGAATAAACATACACATCTTGATAACGATTACTGCAACTGGATTGTGCTGTTTGCTGGTTTATGTTTGTTGTACATAAACCTTTCGAGAGAAACAGTCGCAGACAACCTTGAATTGAAAGGCACGAACGTGAGGTACGCTGGAACACAGTTTGTTCCACAGTAAGTTGAGCAGGCTTTGCTGAAGGGTCGTTAGTACGAATTGTAGTGAAGTACTAGTGCTGTGCAAAAGTAATACACGCTCTACGAATTGATTTGTGTGTGTGTGTATGTGTGTGTCAAAAGGCTTCCATTTCATGGTAGAAGGTGACACGTACTACCCGAATATCGTGTGTTAGTGCAGTGTCGGCTAAAGATAGCATTGTATTGGAACAATGCCATATACGAACGGGGAGACATTTGACATGTTAATGGTGTTATGGGAATGTAGGCAAAACTATAGAGCTGCAGCCCGAATTTATAACGCAAGGTTCCCACAGCGCCAATCAATTTCCCATAATGTACTTCGACGGTTAGCAAATTGTCTGAAACAAACAGGGCGCATACCTCCTCAATATGGGGGTCACAAACATGCCTCAATCGTAGATGACAACGATGTCGTTATTGATGTTTTGGCTGCTGTCGAAGGACGTCCTAATGCATCCTCAAGAGATATTGCCCGGGATCGCGGAATTAGTGAAACAAATGTACTGCGTATACTGTGAAAGCATAAACGCCACCAGTATCATATCTCCTTGTGCCACGTGCTAACAGATGCAGATCGTAATAAGCGCCTCCAGTTTTGTAATTGGGCCCGTCAGAAATTGAGGACAAACCCAACGTTTTTCAGTATGTACGTGCTGTGGACAGACGAAGCAATATTTACAAGTGATGGTCAGGTCAACCTACACAATGCGCATTATTGGGCTGCGGAGAATCCGCACTGGACACTACAGATCGACCGACAAAGACGTTGGAACATCAATGTGTGGGGTGGTATCATTGGAACACATGTAATTGGGCCCTGGTTTATTGATGAAAATTTAACGTCGGCTCTGTTCCATCAATTCTTGACAGAACATCTACCGCAACTGCTGGAAAACATCCCACTTCATGTGCGGCGTAATATGTGGATGCAATTGGATGGTTGTCCAGCACATGCTGCTTGTATATGCAGAGGTGCATTAAATACTTTGTTTCCGCACCGTTGGTTAGGAAGAGGGTCCAATACTCCTTTCCCTCCTCGCTCTCCAGACCTTACGTGCATGGACTATTATTTCTGGGGTCGACTCAAGGAGCTTGTTTACACGAATAGACCAACTACACCAAAAGATATGAGGCAACGTATAATGACCGCATTTCGAAGCATAAGAGAGGCAGAGCTTGAAGCTGTGGGCTATAATTATTATCACCGTCTGGATCGTTGTCTTGCTGTACATGGATGACAATTTCGGTAAAACGTGAGGTAAAACGTGCTGTGTAAAGTGCGCATCTGTTACATAACGGACAGGAGCCGTCTCCAAGGTAAATATGATATAACGTTATGCGATGGTAAATTAATTCTTAGAACAATGTTAGACGTTTCAATATAATATGCTTACCTGTGCACCATAACGCTTCCATTTCCATACTGTGTATGTTACCAGTGTTGACTACAAGACGAGACAAGACAACACTTTTCAGTAGTCTCACGAAAGAGGACTGAACAGTCTCTGTAGTACTGTACCCGGAAAACGTATATTACCAAGGAAATATAGCTGTTCAAAATTTTCAGGGCCTTCCCTCCAGCACAATCAAACAACTACTAATTTGGAGGTGGACCCTGCCTGGATATCTCGAACTAGTTACCGTGATATGTTGTACTTTTGAAATAATGAGACATTTGTTTTTCAGTTTTTCCGTCTGGCTGCCCGTTTCAGATTTATAGGGGTGGCCATATTGTTTTCAATGCAACTTTTGATGACATTTTGACCCGCCGCCATGTTGCATAGGGTGATCGTAGAGAATCAGGACTTGTTGTAGCTTCTTTCTTTTTACAAGAGCTTTCAAGCGATATACCACTTGTCTCCTCTTTCCATTTGACAATTTTGAGTTAGACCCCGTCTGGGACCCTGCGGGGAACCTGGGACGAAACTTTTTACTTCGCTCTGTTGTCCTTTGCAACTAATGGGATACGTGTTTTTCAGTTTGTACATATCTCGGACCGTTTTCGATTTAAAGGCCTGGTACGGACTAACGGAATCACCCGATATATATATATATATATATATATATATATATATATATATATATATATATATATATATATATATATATATATATATATATATATATATATATATATATAGATAGATAGATAGATAGATAGATAGATAGATAGATAATATTAGTTTTCTGAAATTTCTCCTTATAGACCCAAAAATCAAAATTCATAAAGCTCTCCACATTTGACATCAAAAATATAATTCCTAATATCTCACTTACTATGTTAAATACTAACGTGAAACTTTCACTCTATTACACGGCTCCATGCATTCTTTGAACTCCCATGAAGAACTTCTGGAACTGGAGTAATAACTTTTGTACAAAGTATATTGGAGTATCCACTTAACCCACAAGGGTACGATCTAATCCAGGTAGAATTCCCACTAGACTCTCAACAACCTATTCTGCAATTCATAACGTTATCAAAACTATAACTCCTAATATCTCCCTTACTATATTAGATATTGACATGGAGTTTTCAATGTTTAACACCGGTCTATATACTCTTTAAGTATTGGAAACAAATTTAAATCTAAGTAGTCTTTTTGTAGAAATTATACTGAGGTAATGTCTTTACCCACAGGGGTACGATTGTAGTCAACTGCGGAATTCACACCAAACGCGCAAGTAAGGTATAATGGTTTTCTGAAACTTCTCCTCCTCATAGCATTGATCAAAAAGTCAAAATCCCTAAGGACGTCTGTGTTCATGACGTCATCAAGAATATAATTCCTAATATTTCATTTACTATGTTAGATATTGTTACATAAGTTTTACTGTGTTATTCAGCTCCATGTATTATTCTTCAAACTGCCATGGAGAAAACTTAGAACAAAAATTGTACTCTATAGTCTCATTAGATCCAAAACGAGCTGTTTCCAAAGCACTCGCGTTCTATTTTCCACCCGGCGACAAGTGAGGTGTTTTCATTCGCCTTCGCTGGTACATCTGATCGAATCGACCCAAGAAAAATAGAACCTCGTCTAAAGATTCCTAAAGATGAGCATTATACCAATGACTAGGAAATCGAGCCCAGAGAAATGAGGATTATAGAAAATGGTGGCATTGTTTATTGTAAAGCTATAAACGGCTTATTTGTCTTTGAGATGTGAACATAACCTACTGATTGGTGCTTGTTTATTGGTAGCGTGAAACTAAATCTGAAGGCAGTGCTTCTTCATTTGTTAATATTCACCCATCTACTTCTCTAGCATATACTACTCACATTTAAGAAATGTGCGAAATTTTGAGTGATTTTGGATCACTTTAATACAGTAAATTCAAATGGTACGTGTGTGGGTTTTTTCACATTGGTATTCTCACAGGAATGTAATAAGGATGCACCAAGTATTGTTTTTTTATTGAATAGGATAGCCGTGACATAGCAAGCGAGTAAGTTCGTAAATACTGGCCTCGAAGACAAGATTTCAGTTCTGGTACGAAGAGCATGTCTCGTAAACCAATTGTCAATCCTCAAGATATATTTCTGCCACCATTATACCTCAAATCTGGTTTGATTAAGATTTTTTCCTCAAGAAATTGAAACCGTGACTTCCATAACAACACATGTCCAGCTGAAGAGATATTGAGAATATCGTTAAAAACTTAATATTTGTTGGAAATGGAATTTGGAAATCAGATTTTTTTCATACTTAGTGACATTTGTTATTCAGTAAAGTGTAAGTATGAAAAATTCCTGATTTCCAAGTTCACATTTTCAACAAATATTCAGTTTTTATTGAGTTTCTCAATATCTCTTCAGCTGTACTTGTGCGGTTATGGAAGTCACGGTTTCAATTCTTAAACTTTAGGGAGGCAAAAATTAAAGGCGAGTCTTTTAGATCTACAGAGTAAAGCATACAGAATAAAACCGTTAAAACTAAATTCTTCGAAATTGAGAAATCACCTTTTCTGTTATTTAAATCGATATGTTGAGGTTTTCTTAAGAATGTAAAAGCTGAAAATTATAAAGTCATCTTTTGTGAAATGATGCGAAGTTTTCAACATACAAGATGCAACATGTCACTAAAATTGCACTTTTTGCATCCTTATCTGGAGTTATTCCCTTAAAACATCGGCGCAGTAAGTGATAAACATGAATAATAGTTTCATCAAGATCGTCACATTTGAGAAGTGCTATATTTGGAAAATGGATTGAAACTATACTTGCTCAGTATTGCTGGTCTATCATCAGATAGACTCGAGAAGATGTCTGCAGGCGTAAATGACTAAAGGAAGTATTTTAAAGAGAATTTCTACAAAAATGAAATATTAATATCGTATATTTCGCTAACTTATATTAGATAGCAAATATATATGTAAACAGGGACATTACAACATAATTGTAGGGGAGGGTGGGCCAGAATGAGACAAAAAGTAGTAAATCAGTAATATTTTGTTTAATAGTGTCTACAAAATTAAGAACCTAAGTTATAATGAGAATTTGGTTCATTGTGCCCATAAAGCATATGCCATGGGCCACAGTGAGACATAGTAAGGATTAAGATCAAAAACAAAGAATAACATGGTCTTGCCAATAAAAACAAAGCAACTTATGATATTTTTCTTGCGTAACAACACAATTTTAAACTTATACGGCTTGATATGCTCTTATATAGTTAACGGATGATACGCAAATCGAAGTTGTACTATAATGTCACAAAAGATTACAATCTCTTTGTGGATCCTAAACGTTTCGGATTTGGGAATATCATTTTCACATCGGACAGATGAACTAATGCTACATCTGGAACATGAGAAAAGAAAAGTAGCCTTCATATTTTACGCACTTTCTTAAAAAACTAACTTGTAAATCATTGTTATTGTCTTTTGACTTGATCACCTTTACGATGTAAAAAAATTGCTAGATCCCGTGAATTCAACCAACACAAAATAATCAACTTCTGGATCACGTTCAAGCTCTTGGAAACCACTAGGATCAACATGCGGAAATGTAGGGATCCTATCTGGAAGTTCTATATCACCACTGCTTGATGAAATGTTAAGGTCACATTCATCGTCGCTATCAGAGGAAATGAAATCTTATTCATTTCTTTGCTTGTTGCAAGGAAATAAACCTTTACACACACCAGATGATTTCCGTTTGTGCAATTGTCTTTCTTCTAACTTGTTTTCAATTTTTTGTTTCTCAGGCGTATCAGTTGGAATTATGCTTGACGTTTGCGTGCGACCAGTCGCAGCTCGTTTACTTTTACCGGCTTTAGGGAATCCTTTGAAAATGACTGGACTGATAAATTTGGAAGTGTTACTTTCAATAGGGGAATAGGGGTAGGCCTATTTCTACACTTGCTCCTAATACATTAGGACCTGAAGAGTCTTCAACACTATCAGCACAAACTACCATTGCGGGGCTTTCACTGATTGCTGGAGCTGTTATATCATTTGAGTTATCACAAGGGTCACGATCGGTCACAGAACTGATTACAAAGTCATCTGAACGACTGAGACAGTGAATATTTTACTATCGAATGAAAAAATTACCGTTTTCTTAAAGCCAGATTTGAAGTTTGATGGTGTAATAGAGCATTCGTGAGTTACCCCAACACAGGCAGCAATGTCGTAAGTTGTCATTGGCGTTTCGGGGTGATGCAGCAACCACGAATCGACAGCTGCATTATAATCAGCTTTAAGTGAATAAAACACATTCACATCCAACGGCTGTAGTTTATTGCTACATTGTGGTGGTAAAGTGACTACAATCACGCCATTTTCTTTAGCAACATTCAACGCCTCAATACTCAAATGATTCTCATGATTATCATATATAAGAATGGTTGTATTGTCCTTTGAAGAGCCACTGTGTTTAATGAAATGTCTCATCACTTCAGGAAACACTTCACCTGTCATCCATCTAGTAACTAACCCCAGTGTTCCAGGAGGGGCACCGCGAATCATGTGTGGCTTGAAGGTTTTTCGAGGGAAGATCATTGTTGGTGGCAACGAATTTCCCGCAGTTATATAATACAACATGTTGAAACCAAGACACCTCGTTCTCCACTCGTACACTTGCTAACTTTTTTCACGCCTTTCGGTGTTAAAATCTTTCTAGGTTTCTGCACTGTTGTAGTTGAGGATTCATCTAAATTATATATGCGAATTCCACCCGAAAACTTCTCAGACCGAGTGTACGCATTCTCTAAATTTTCAAAGAACTTAGTAACGTGATGCATATTGAATGAAGTTGCACGCGAGATACTGCAGCTCTCACGCTGACGAATACTTAAGTGAGGATGAAGTTTTAAAAACTCTTGCATCCAATCAATTCTCGCATTTTTTCTTGGTCTCCCATGAATCTGGAAAGGTCTTATTATTTATTTTAGCCATTTCGTAAGCTAGTTCCCTGAAATAATTGGTGGATTTGCCATAACACATTTTTGAGCACTGTATCATGTAGTCCGCTAAGAGATTTCTTCTGCTTCACTGAACACTTGTCTGCTATTATATTTTTGGCACCATCGGAATCTCATCTTTAGGGTTTAACTTTTGCTTTTTAACATATCTTTGCAGAGTTTGAAATTTCATGTCGTATTGTTTTGCTGCTTGCTGCAAAGTTCTGACCATCGACTCCAACCAACACTGGTTCTACTGCCTTTCCCATTGATTCTTCCGTAAATAATCCCTTGTTGGTTTTCCTTTTCCTTCCTCTCGACATCTTGAATCTTCAAAGAAACAAGGAAACAAATATTTTAATCTATATTATAATATTACGAATCCATTATAAGTAAAAATATTGAAATATTCCAAAAGTTCGGTTTCATTCGTGTATAGTTTTGTAGTTTGGGATGTCTCATTGTGGCCCATACGTGCTTGTCTCATTCTGGCCCGATCTGTTTCTTAACACATATTCAGTCCGATCACGTGGAAGAACGTGCACTATATTAATAAAATTATACTGAGTTATAAAGAAAGATGTATGCATTTACCATTCGAATTTAACTTAAATTTACCTGTATTCTTAGACGATCACCACAAAACGACTTACTGAATAATTTGCCGAAAAATTACTTTAGATGTGAATTTCTAACACATGTGTCGTTCTGCATACACCATAATGTACAGCCTTTGCAATATGAACTTGTGGGTAGGTTTTGTATTTATAAATTTACACTGTAGATGGCGACGTAATTCGTCCATCCAAACTAGAGATAATTCAAACGTCTCACTGTGGCCTATGTCTCATTGTGACCCACCCTCACCTACTCTATCCAACAAAAAATAAGACATTAATGAACATTTCAGCTTCCACCAACGAATTCAGTACCGGTTATTTAGTCAAAATCACATTATTTCATTTAAAGGACTGAAAAAAGTTTAAATGTTTTGTATGGTGTTGTTTGTTCCTGTGAGGAGTGCCTATCCTCTCGAAGGTATGAGGATTATACCCTAATAGCATGTTGGTTTGCAGCAAGTCTTTCACTATGTTTGATTTTAACTTGCTAGTCTTTCCGTGCGCTGTACACCTGCTGCAGGCGTTTTGAAAGAGTTACCCACAAATGTCGTAATTTGATTTTCACTTACTAGATTTTACTTGCCTCGGAGGCTAGCTGCAACTTTGTAGCAAGTGTGTCAGTTTTAGTTTCTACCAACAGGTAGCACAAAAGTCTAATCGTAGAAATCTCGCCAGGCCGCCATTTGTAGTAGGTGAGAAGTGTGTGAAGCATTAAAACAAGTGGATAATTAAGATAATTACGTAAGTATCCAGTATATAGAGATAATTTATATTTTAAACGTGTATTGTTTGACAAAGTTGTTGAGAAAAATATACTGTGTGATTGTACTGTACGTATACCCTCCATTCCAAAAGAAACCGAACTTTTGAAAACAAATAGTACCACTAGTGCCATCTGTTGTAATATTTTACCGGTAGATGGCGTAGTCCCTCATTCACAACTGGTATAAATGTCATGACATTTGGATGCACGGCAACAAAGTTATTGCGTTTCAACTGTCAGTGTGTTGTGTACATCGGTCGGAAAATGAGTTTCAAACAACGAGCTGCAATTGAGTTTTGTGTTAAACTGGGTAAAACTTTTAGTGAAACGCACCAAATGATACAAAATGCATATGGTGATGAGTGTCTATCCCGTACGCAAGTTTACGAGTGGTTCAGGCGATTCAAATCGGGTAGAGAGACGCTGGATGATGACGAAAGATCAGGCCGTCCCAGAACCGGATTATCGGAAGAAAACACCGAAAAAGTGCGTGAATTCATCAAACATAACAAAAAATCGTCGGTGAAAGTTATTGAAATGGAATTAGGCATTCCTCAAACAACGCATACCGCATTTTGACCGAAGTTTTGGGCCTTAAGAAGGTTAATTCGCGGTTTGTACCACACAAACTCACCGAAGACCAAAAAGTTGATCGAATTGCGCATTGCAAAGACATCGTTAAAAGTGCTCGGCAGGATCGAAACTTCTTGAAATCGATTGTAACTGGTGACGAGACGTGGTGTTTTGAATATGAGCCCGAAACAAAGCGGCAAAGTGCTGAATGGAGAGCGCCGGATGAAGGAACACCCAAAAAAAAAGTCGCTTGATGAAGTCAAAAGTTAAGGTGATGCTGTTTTGTTTTTACGATTCAAAAGGAATTATCCACAAAGAATTTGTTCAGCCCGGCCAGACAGTCACTGGAGAGTTTTACTTGGGCGTCATGAAGCGTTTGCTGGCAAGAATTCGTCGTATTCGGCCCGAATATCGCGAAATCGGCAGTTGGACTCTTTTGGACGATAATGCACCATCACATAGTTCGCGACTTGTAACTGAATTTTTGGTCAAAAATCACATTATTCGGTTGCATCATCCGCCCTATTCACCAGATCTCGCTCCGTGCGATTTCTATCTGTTCCCGAAACTGCATTTGGCGATGAAAGGAAAGTGGCACGCATCGATTGATGCCATTGAGAAGGCGACGACCGCCGTCCTAAAGACCATTCCAATAAAGGACATGGAGAAGTCGTTTGACAACTTGTTGGAGCGTGCAAATATGTGTATCGATGCAGAAGGGGAATACATTGATTAATAAAAATGATTTGCTCCAAAATGTACATTGTTTTTTTTTTTTGTTTTTTTTAAACGTTCGGTTTCTTTTGGAATGGAGGTACAGTAAATGTCACTTGTAAAAGGCATGCAATGCAATGCAAGTATATACCTGCAGAAGACTTACTACACTCACTTGCTGAAGACCTGCTGGAGACTTGCAATGCAACTATATACTTGCAGTAGGCTTACTAGAAACTTGCCGTAGACTTGTAGTGCAAGTGGTATCCTTGCAGAGACTTGCGTCAAACCTGCACTAACTTCATGTCGACTTGCTGTGCACTTGCACTGCAAGTAGAAACTTGCAGTAGGCTTGCTGTGCAAGTAAACCCCTTGCAGAAACTTGCTTTGCAAACTTATCATACACTTGTATTACAGGCGTGCTGCAAGTTCGAAGAGCGTCAACTAGGAAGTTTGCATTAAACTTGCATCAAACTTGCAGACTTGCATCACAAGTCTGCTGTAAGTTTGCCAGACTTGAATTGCAAATCTGCTGCAAGTTTGTTGCAAGTCATTTTTGCTATCTGGGATAGTAAACCTCATCAAATTTTTATCACACGAGTAAAAGTGAGAATTCGGTAGCCTAAGTAGAAGTAACGTCATCCTCCAAAACTATACTAAGATTATTCACTTTCATTTGTATTATAACAGTATATATATATATATAATTTAACCCTGGACTTGAAAAATTACCTGCGGCAGGGTAAATCTTGTAGTGCGGGGATAATACCCCTGAAACAAGAGTTGGTTGGGAGTCAAATCAAAAATGAAGAGCAAGTGTTGAAGTACTTCGAAATTCAATAATTTTTGTTGCATCTCATACTTGCTTCAGTTTGATTGTGGGTTTCATGGGGGAAGAGAAAGCAAAATGTTCCAGCTTCGATTACATATTAAAAAAAAAACTAGGCCTACCTAAGAAAAAATGAAAGGTTATTGAAAAAACAAAGAAAAACTCTACGATAGTGTTAGCGTTTAAATAAAAAAGACCTTAGATGAAACATTACTAGTCGATAGATGATTGCACTGAACAAAATTACATGCGTGATTGAAAACATCATGTGTAGTTTTCAAGAAAATGTAGAATAAAAATTATTTGTAAACCTAAAAATTGATGCTGTAAGAGAACCATGCCATTTGTTAGAATGAAACTAATACTAAATTTTATTTTATTATTTACTAGTCTTAGTAAACGCTTGATTATGGCAATAGCAGGACAACACATAATATGAGTTGTAGCCTAAAATTATCATTAACTCTTAAATTTTAATTTCCCTTTATTTAAAACAGTAATCAAAGATAAGACACATATGCCTATCTGTTGGTAGACCATATTGAGCTGAACAACATAACATCTTTGTGAGTTCTCAAGCTTAGTTTTCAAGAAAATCGAAAAACTAACTTTTGTTGCGCGAAAATGTATGTCGTTCATTGCCAATAACAATTGACAGTTTTTATTTGCTGGAAGAAATGATTATTTACAAGTAGTATATACGTATTGTTAGGAATACTTGTATCAATAAACTCCAACACATTGAATCTCTTACTTAACAGTTTATTTTGTCATACATAGATCACTAAACTATCCCTTTCAGTAATTTAAAGAACTATTAATTTATTATTAGATACAAACAACATATCTTTTAACGCTATATTAATTCATTTTCAATTTTCTCGGAAACTACGCCTTATAATTTACCAACAAACACCTCATTTTGTTTAACTCAATCTGATCTATCGATTGCTATATGTTATATTTTTTGTATAATACTATCCTGGTAGTTAAACAATAAATAAAGTTTTAGCGTTCATTTCATTAATTAGGCTGTGCATACCTACATATTGTCGTCTTGGTAGTGTCGTGCTATAATGAAAAGGATGACGACAATATACTTCGACGTGAGTTTAATCTTAATAGGTGCCATAGTTATCGTACAATAATAATTTTAAATTTCTATCTATTATACAGATCCCTTAATGAAATTAGCAACGTTTTATATTTAAAGAAAGAGAGAAACAAGGTAACAAATAAGAGGAAATTATTCCCTCTTATCAACATTCTTACTAACAGGCCCGTGCTGGCCCACCGGGACACCGGGACGTGTCCCGGTGCGCCCTCCGAAATATCACAGTATAAATAAAGGTACAAGTTTTTAGTAATAAATTCTTACAGTTTTATTGGTAAAGAACCCGTGAAAGGTGCAGTGCGCCCTTTACATCAGGCGCCCTTCCGAGACCACATCAAAGATGAACGATTTTATTTACTCTTCTGTATAGCACAGTTCTGTACAATAAATACACACAGTTACTGTTGGCGAAGAACCCGTGAAAGGTACAGTGCGCCCTTTACATAAGGCGCCCTATGAAACATCACTTTATAGATAAGTGGTTTTAGTTATCCTGTGTACCAGCTTCGTTTAATAAATTCAAATACTGACTGGTAGTACAGAACCTGTGAAAAATACAAGGCGCCCTTTACATAAGATGCCCTGCGAAATATAACTTTTTTTTTATTTCATTATTCTGTATTTCAGTTTTGTATTATAAATTCATACAGTTGCTATTGGCAGAGAACAGGTAAACAATATAATCACTTACAAAAATATTATAAAGTTATATAGCTATAAAACGAAACAATGTGATACATCAAGAATAGTGCGGATAGTCAAACGTACGATGCATTTATGTAATACTACACTGACATTAGTCTCTAATTTACGATTTTCACGGCATCGAAGCTTTCACAGTCTTAATATGCATCCATATATCCGAGCATATTCATTGTTCCTGTGTGTTTTAAAGCAGTATCCGGATAATCAGTACCTGTTGTATTTCTGAAATATAGCTGTATTAATTTCCGTAAAATGTGGTCTTCCTGTCACCACGGCCTGCGCGTCCTCAGGTTGTGGATCGAGGAGAAGGCCTCTGGGATATAGAGGTTAGCTACGAATATAATGAGTAACCAGTCGCGGACAGACAAGGGGTGATAATCCAGCTTGAGAATTTGGTGGGAGGCTAACAACCTCATCCTGTTAAAAAAAAAAAAAAAAAGATTGTTCAGATAAGTTCGCAGAATCCTCGGATCAGAACTGATAACTTGGCACGAACTCCGCAAAGTAAAATCGACATGAGATTTGGAACATGAAATATAAGAAGTCTCTATAGGGCAGTCGCATTAAAATTTGTAAAAACTGAGTTTAGAAGTAGAGGTTGGACCTATTGGGATATCATGAAGTTAGATGAGAAATTCAAGTCGGGAAGTCAAGTCGGGAAATTTTACGTTCTTTTACGGGGAACAAATTAAAAATTACCAACTACAAACAGAGCTTTCCGTTCACAAACAAATACGTAATATCAGCAATTACATAGGTTGAATTTGTTAATGATAGAGTTTCTTTTACCTCTCTTAAGGGTCGGTTGTGTAATATTATTGTTTTAAATGCACATGCCCCAACAGAAAATAAGGATGGCGATTAAAAAATACAGTTTTTATAAAAGAATAGAACGGGTATTTGATCATCTCCTGCAATACAACATGAAAATTCTGTTAGGCGGTTTCGATGCGAAGGTAGGACCAGAGGATATTTTCAAACCGATTATAGGGAATAAATGTTTGCATAAGGAAGGTTGTGACAACGGCGTTAGACTCGTGAACTGTGCAATATCCAGAAACCTTATCGTGAAGATTACAAAATTCCAACATCGCGACATTCATAAATATACTTGGACTTCATCAGATGGAAAAACACATATTCAAACTGATCATGTTTTAGTAGACAGAAAAGAACAGTCTAGCAAACTGATGTTCGATCGTTCAGAGGAGTTGATTGTGATAGTAAGAGAGAGAATATCGTTGAATAAAGGAAATATTCAATATCTGAAAACGGAGCGGTTTATTTTATTTTATTTTTTTTAATAGAGAAGAGTCAGGTGAGAGGGGAGCCAGATTGAAGTGTCGAATAGATTCTCGGTTTTAGAAGGTTCGGAGTGCACTAGTGTTTAAGATACTTGGTTGAAATTAGAAATAACGTTAAAATTTCAGCAAAAGAAATATTGGAGCACGCAGAAATACGTAGGAACAAACCATGGTTCAACCAGGAATATACTAAAGTAGCAGAGAAGAGAAAACAGAAGAAACTGCGTTGGCTACAAAATCCGAACGAAATAACTATATAAAATTTCATTGTCACCTGGCAGAAAACTTCTAAAACTTTTAGAACAAAGAAACGCAACTTTTGAAAGTAAAAATTAATTAACTTGAAGATAATAGTGTTAAAACAAAAACATTCGGGACATGTATAAATGCATCAACGAACTTAAGAAAGGCTATCAACTTCGTGTTTATATATTAAAGAAACCTAAAAGAACAATTCTCACTGATACAGATAGCATCTTGAATAGATGGAAAGATTTCTTTGACGATTTGCTTAACACATAGCCAAAAACTAATGCGCGTGGAGAAAGTGAAATGCATGCAGCATAATTGTATATTCCAGAACCTAACCAGACAGAAATAGATGTTGCTATTAAAAAAAATTAAACACTCATCTCCGGTTGTAGACGAAATTCTGGTTGACTTAATTTTAGCTGGAGGGGATAAATTGTAGAGCAAGATACACAAACTCATTCTCATTATCTGGAACAAGGAAGAATTACCACAAGAGTGAAGAGAATCAATCATTGTTCCAGTTCAGAAGATGAGCAACAAAACAGATTTAATAATTATCGAGGCATTTCTCTTCTGTCAACATCCAATAAACCCTCTTGAACATTGTATTAGCAAGATTGGCTCCATACGCAGATGAAATTATTGGAGATTATCAGAACGGATTTAGGTAAAATTGATCAACTATCGACCAGATATTTACCATTCGACTAATACTTGAAAAGAAATGAGAGAATACAACATCCTGGCACATCAATTATTGATTTTAGACTCTGGTAGGAGGGAAACATTGTACAACATGCTTACAGAATTTACAATACCTAAAAAGGTAGATTAATTAGGATATATTTACTTGAATCCCAAAGTAAGGTTCGGGTAGAGAAATTCTTGTTCACGAGCTTTCACGTTGAGAATGACCTGAAACAAGGAGATGCGTTGTCATCATTATTATTTACTTTGTTCTGGAGAACACGATAAGGAAAATCAAAGACAGTAATCAGATCCTAGAGCTGAATTGTATTTGCCAGGTTATGGCGTATGCTGATGATGTAAATTTAATAGATAATGATAGAATAATAGAAAGGAATGCAGAAATCTTAATTAACGCTTGCAGGGATATAGGCTTAAAAGTAAATGCAGAGAAAACTAAATAAATGGAAGTTTGTCGGGATCGTAATACTGCATTTTATGGATGCGTTAAAATACCAAATAATATTTTCTTTCGACAAAGTGGATACTTTCAAATATCTAAGATCAATATTAACAGACCAAAACCATAATCACTAAAAAAATTGATGTCAACTGAAAGCAGAGATTTCGTGCTATTATTCAGTTAAAAATCTTTTGCTGTTACTAATTCTGTTGAGGAATTTGTAGCTCAAAATATAAAACGATAATCATGCCTGTTGTGCTGTACGGTTGCGAAACATGGTCACTGACTCTGAGGGAAAATCGCAGACTGAAAGTATTTGAAAACAAGATTCTTAAACCAATATTCGAACTCCAAAAGGAACGGGAATGGGGAAAGGCGGAAACTTCATAAGGAGGAACTGCATAATTTTATACCGTTTACCAAACATTGTTAGGGTCATCAAGTCTAGGAGGCTCAAATCGTCAGGTTATGTAGTCAGAATGGAAGAAATTAGAAACGCTTTCGAAGTTGTAATTGGAAATCCAAATAGGAAAATGACCGTTAGGAAGACCGAGGCGGAGATGGGAAAACAATATTAAAATGGTTCTCGCAGAGATTGAAATATAAAGTAGAAACTGGGTTCAGTTTTCTAAGGACAGAAATCAATGGAGAGCTATTGTAATCGCGGCAATGAGCCTCCTGCGTCCATAGGCGTACTATATTAAGTTGTTGATACATTTAGCTTCTTTTTATTTGACAGAAATGTTATTACAGGAACTATAAAGTTTTTTTTTTTTTTTTTTGTAGTAAAGAGGATTTCGATTCGAGGTTAGCTATTTACGTTAATACTAAAACAAATTTGGTGGTGATTTTGATATAAAATGGCACCCATACTTTCTTTCAGAGTCTCTCTCTCTCTCTCTCTCTCTCTCTCTCTCTATATATATATATATATATATATATATATATATATATATATATATATATATATATATATATATATTTCCGTTTGTATGGGCGCCCTTTTAGTAGACTTGTCCACCGCCCTCACTAGTATCCCAGCACGGCCCTGCTTACTAATGTGTTTGAACAACTCTGCGGAAAAGTCGTGGCAGGCCTTTTTAGATGTAAGTTGTTGCAGACTCCACAAATGTATTTCTAAATGTTGAAGTTAGCATCACGTGTTACTTAAATTCTTAATACAATGTTCAAAACTACTCTATATGTGGCTCTATGAACACTTTGTGAATTCTAGTACAATTTATATCGAACAACCCACGACTGCTTTACATTTCTTCCTAGTATCAGGTGGGCATGAAGTAAGGATGCGATTCACGATCGTTAACTCACGACCTTTCTTAACGATTGTGAACCGCATCCTTACGTCATGCCCATCTGAGACTGACTTTTCGTTAAAAGATCTATTTTGTTTTCCGTATTCTGGATAATAGTGTATATTTAATGCAGGGCATTTACCACGATTTTCGCCAGTAAATAAATGGGACTGTGAAATATTTCCGTTAATAAACGGTCAGTTGATGACAAGTTTTACTGTTTTATCAATTTTGTTTGACAAGAGAATCCGTCTTCGCAAAATTTGTTGATCGCAACGCAGCTCTAAAATGCTGCAGGAACTATACGATTGTCGGAAACTATAACTGAAATTGGTGCACTTTTACTATACAGATCCACAGATTGTAAAATGTACAGAAATCTTTAATTTGCCCATTTCAAATCGACAACAAAACTCAACGAAACTCTGCGGAACTTCTAAGCGGTTCCTACTACTGTTGTCACTCCTACCCTTACTACTACTACTACTTATACAATGGATACGTATAGTAAAATTGCATGCTCAAATTTTGCGTAAGGTTGTTCTAGAATGTTATGGAATGTGCACCCTTGAAATGATCATTTTCATGTTGAATAATGTTGTAAGACTTACCTCCACTGTTTGCTACGATTTGGTGTCTCTGGTTGCGGTCTTCTCTCGTTAACTAAGCGAAAGGAAGATTTGTTAACGAGAAATGGGATTTGGAGACTATCCGGCTGAATATAATCCCAGAGTCCATGGGCCTTACGATCCAGCACGTTATTATGGACCGCGTAAGTGTAAACAAACATGTACTAGAGTCCGATGAAATATATAGAAACATGAGTTAACTTCATTAGAACTAAAGGGGGGAACCTATGGAAGTTCCATGTTGCACTTCGTTGATAAATTATTTTTGAGCAACATTAATTAATAATGGCAGTTATTTTAATTTTCTTCATAAATATTCTATGTTACATGAGATACACAAGTGTGTCAACGAGGGATGTATGTGTAGGCCGAGTAATCAAGTATGTTTTAATTTGCGATGGACCGTAAATTTAACACATTCCCAGGGATCCACTTTGGTAGTTGGCATATTTCATCATTACGGAAGTATTTTAGTGACTGGTTTACGGAGTTCATGCGCGGTGGCTCAGTGGTAGAGCCTTCACCTCCGGTACTTGGGGTCCCTGGTTCGATCCCGGTTCGCGCCGTGTGGACTTTGTGGTGGATAAATACCGTGCTCGTGGGTTTTCTCGGGGTTCTCCCGTTTCCTCCCACTCTTCATTCCACCGTACTGATTTTACTTTTGGGTCGGTAAGTAGGAGCGCTTTAAAAGGGTATATTAGTTTTCTTAATTTGCACGTAGTAGAGCACTGTAGGGTTAGGATTAGGAAGGTTTGCACCTATTTTGTCAAAATTAATAAAGTGCAATTTCTCATGTCTGCGTAAGGATACCAGCGAGAGTGTAGTGGGTCTAGGATGGGTTATAGTTAAGGAGCCGTACTTCCCATTTAGGGAAGGACGAGAAACGCCATACTTTCAGGAATTATTCATTGACTATCTAGGATGTTAAAAAGTAGGTAATAGACTGAGTTCTTGCCCTTGTACTTAGAGTGTGTAGGTAGTGCAACAGTAAGATGTATCCTCGTGCACGGGAGATGAGAAGTAGCTGTTCTTAACTATTACCAAGTTATTAAAAATTGTAATTTTGAATTTCTACGTTCTTAACTGACTTTAGGCTTCCTTTCGTTACATCGCGAGGTGGGGAAATGTTAGGTACCCTTGGACTTATTACTGCCATGTTGATAATATAAATGCTCATTATTTTCCCAGAATGTAACTATTCCGTTACCTCGCGCGAAGCAGTTCCCTCCGCTCGCGGAATAGTCCCATGTTTCAAATTTCTCGATATCCTAATATATCATCAAGCACACAGACAATCAGATTATTCATATTTTCTCTGTAAATTTTATAAATTTTCCTAGAAACGGACGTCCAACTTTGGAACTTAACTGGGAAATTCACTGTCACTACCTTATTGAGTGTTTCTCAAGAATTCCTGGGTGCAGAATCACATTAAGTGAACTTCTCGTTTTGCATGTAAATACTAAATGTCTAGAAATATACGAAGTAGCGTAAAATCCACAAATACTTATGCTAGTTGCCTATCAAAAACCACGAATGCTATGAATAGCTGAATCAGGGCAGGAGCACAACAGGAGAGCCCAAACTGAAATGAGAGCTTCTATTGGGAACAGGTGCATCAGCGACAGTGATTATGCACGCACTTGAGGATGGCGTTAAAAAGACTAGATTAGTTCTTTTCTCAACATGTTCACTGCGTTTACATGTCTTTACGGTTTGTAAAATTCCGACACTGCCTTCAGAAAAGTATGGACCACTGTCTGGTCTCTAGTAGAGGACCTGAATATGTACTCTGCAGGGTTGGCTGGTTTAAACCAGCTTTTTTTTTTTGGGGGGGGGCTTAAACCAGAAAGAAAAAAGAACGAAAAATGTTTTAAATCGTGGAACTTCATGGTGACATATCCACATATGAAACCATCTGCGTTACGTTTATGTACTTTTCTCCCGTGTTCCAATTCTCGGTCAAACCACAACCCATCTTTTAAGTGTACCGTAAACCAATTAGCGATTCGAGGTGTCTCTTTAAGCAAAAGTCTTCCTGATTTATATATAATTCGGTATAACGTTTTTACTTGTGTAACTGTTTATCTTTTCGTCCTTCTGAAATGACTCTTGACAATTATATTAACAAGTAGGCCTATGTAAAGATCAGTACAACGTATTTTTATCAGGAGTCCTTCGTGAGTGAGTCGTCAATCACATTTGTGACCAATTAGTCCCGGTTTCGTGTCCAAATGGACAATTTCCCTTGGATGAAGCCGAGAAGCGGTTTGGATTCCGCTTTAAGCTTATGTCACCCCTTCCAGCATAACATTGTTGTTGCATAATAACACCAAGGCGAAAGAAACTAATTTGTGTCCATATGTAATATAAATACATAGAGTAAATTATTTAAACCAAAAAACCGGGTTTAAACAAAAAAAAAATGTTTTTTTTTCAATAAAAACCTTTTTTTTTTTTTTTTTTGCCAACCCTGGTACTGTGATTATTAACGTTCCATGTGCTCACTTTTTTACACACCACCAACAGGATGTTCACGTTTGAATATATAACTGTTTTTCCCATATCTTTATATCCAGTACCTTCCTACATTTGCCACACTTTCTGCTCAATTTCAGTAATGTGTACCGCTCCTCAAAATGTAATAACCGGAACTCTTCTTCTTTACGAACATACGTTCTTATGAAACTCAAAATCGAAATGTCGCATTAAACTACCATCTTTCACTACGGAGAACTAATTTCCTGATTACTCCTTAATGAAATTAGGAACTTCGGCCTTAGGAAATTCGGCATTTATTCCGAAGTTGGACTTCCAGTAAGTTTCTACCAAAATCTACGTTATCAAGCCTCAAGTCAAAATAATACCAACAACACGCAGCTTTTCACATTTTTAAAATACTACTACATTAAACGTGTTTAATTTGCGTGAATTTCACAAAAAATAATCACCATTTCTTTCCTGTACAAAAGATATTATTCAACTTCTGCTAGATGGCCACTGAAAAGCACGAGCGGTATTTGATCGACTCAGGACAAATTGCAAAGAGGGACTCTACGCGGAGCTGCGTCAGCAACGGTGGGTGTACACATAAACGAGGATAGCGCGAAACACTGTATATGGCATAAAAACACCTTACATATTGGGTTATTTATATATACGTTACATAGATGTTAAAGATATATCCCGATATGTTTTCATGGCTTACACATTTGTGTTGCGAAATAACACAACAAATTACTAATGTAACTTACACAAATATGTGGATCCCTTAACTCTTGTACACTTCTATGGTTTCGCGGTATGAATTACCATACCGACTTAAGATACTTAAATTTATATACCATGGTTAACGGCTACCTTATCGGCGAATCCGTGCTTTACAGGTTAAACTTCCATTAATATCGTCATAATTCATAACATTTTAAGATCATTTACACACTGATCTAGTAAAATATTATTACGAAAGCCTATGTTTAGCAGAAGGGGTCCAGCTGCTTTTTCTTTAAAATAAAAAAAAAAAAAAACTTATGGCTTGTCATAAATCCAGGGTAAGCTAAAAACAATATAAGATCTTGTAATAATATAAGGATGGCATTTAGTATCTCCCCCAACTCGTTTCATGGTTCCAGAACCGAGTACCTTGTTTTTGTCTAAATTGTGATAAAGGTAGAAGTACAAGGGCCCTGGGGGCTTCTAACTCGCTTCGCTAGCTGTCCCTAGCTCAGCTATATTTTTGTAAAGCAAGTAACACACTGTAAATCTTATATGTGGAAGATTGGGGAAGATACTAAATATCAGCCTAATATAATACTATTTTGAGCGGAGGCTTTCTTTTCGTTCAGCGTATTAACTGATTGAAAATGGTGATTTCTATAATTTTGTGCGAATGACATTGAATGACGGCACTAAAGTTCCTTTTCTTAATACTTTGTATTATCACTTTCTATCGACTGATTGACGCTTTCAAGGGGTCTAGTTTGTTGGTTGGTATTCCGAGATGAATTGTTACGTAAGTGGGAAAGAAGTTGTAATAGGTAATAGTAATTCTATTGTTACTTAGTTAACGAGGAGTGGGGGGAATTTGCTCACTTTAATATCTTAATTAAGTCATGTCTTCGTCAGCGAAGTCTACTGTTACACTTACTGTTCCTATTTATTGAGAGTGTTTTGTTATTGAGTGAATACTCACTTCGAGAGAGTAACTTTTTAGTAGTTAGTCTTTCTTTAACTTGTTCGTGTTAAGAGAAATTCAAGATAAAGATTAGTTTTGGTGTTGATTTATTGATTTGAATTGTTTCCCTCATTTTAGTGAAATATCTTTCCATCCCAAATGCACTCGCAGATGTGTGTTTTGCCCTGTTGACACTGAGGTAGTAAGGTTAGCACTCTTTTTTGGTCATTTATGATTTTAAATCATTGTGAGTGATGGTGACGTAATGTTATATGTGTGTGGTCACCGGAGGCGATTAGCACGTGGTTCTTCTTTACTGTTTGTCAGAACTCGATGTTGTAATTTTGTGTCATTTTTAAATTTTTTGTTGTTTCATTCGTAACGTGCATTAGTTCAGATAGGTTATTTTTTATTAGTTTCTTTCCTTATAAATTTTGGCGATTTTCTTTCAGAAATATAATTAAATCATCAATGCTTCACCATTCAGATAACCGTTTGAAATTTTATTTATTTTAGCTGTTTAATATGTATGTTTCATGGTCTGTTTCTGTTTCTGTCTGTAGCTTGTCTGTTTGAACCCTTGTTTGAACTAGGAACCAGCTTTCTAACACACCTCTGGAGAACGAAAGTTGCTATCCACTCTTCTACACGAACTCAAAGCGCTATTACTATACAAAGAGAAACATGTTGGCATGTCTGTATTATTAGATATGGATCATTATTACAAGTGTTGCTGGAAAATTTGAAGGTCACTGCTATATTGCTAGAATTACACAGATAATTTAGGCGGGAAGGAATGCAGTTTCCTTTGCTTCTGAGCCAGTAGAGCAATTGCGTCACATTAAAGTGTGAACAAATTGGAATCTATCAATTGATGCAATCTATACACTAGAGCATTACAGCGTTAAGTACATTCCTCTAGTAAATTCACACAAGTGCTACTTGCTACTTTCTCTACATGCAAAATTAGGACTAATGATTTTTTTTTCTTTTTTTTTCATGGACAGTTCAGTTGAAAATGCATTTCGCAACTCTCACCTAAACTTTTCCTCGAAAACATTCGAGCAGTGGTATCAAGGTAATACTTAGATGAGATTCTAAAATGATAGGTGACTACTGCTGATTTTCATTAAGAGCCATCTGGCTAATATTCTTAAGGTCTCTTCTGACCAAAAAAAAAAAAAAAAATCATTTGTAGGTAGCACTTTGAAGTAGTAAAATAATTACATATGAAACAGACATATGTAGCTGGTAAATTATATGTGCGACTAGTAGCTGTGCACGGGTCCACTGAAGCAAAAACATAAGTGATTGGAACAGTCAGAACATCAGGAGGTTGGGGATGTAAGTTGGGTAAGTTGTTTGAAAATGCGGAGGTCTGCTTATCAACATACCAGCAGTACACTAAATGTCCAGGAGCTGACAAGGCAGGGTTGGCAAAAACCATGGTTTTATCGAGAAAAAAAAACTTTTTTTTCGTTTAAACCTTTTTTTTTTTTGGTTAAACCAGATTTTTTTTTTTCTGTTCTTATGCAACAACCTGGTTCTGCTGGAAGGGGTCTTATAAACTTAAAGTGGGATCCAAACAGCTTCCGGCTTACATCCGAGAGAAATTGTCCTCCATTTGAACTCGAAACCGGGACTTATTGGCCACAAATGCAATGAGTCTGCCGACTCACTCACGAAGGACTCCTGATAAAAATACGTTGTACTGATCTTTATATACTTACTAATATAATTGTTAAGAGTCATTTCAGGACAAAACGATAAATAGTTGCACAAGTGAAACCATTATACAGAATTACATATAAATCGGGAAACTCCCGCGTTAGCCATTGGGAAAATCCTGTTATAACTTTAAATGCAAAGCAAATCCTGTTATTGCTTTGCATGTAAAATCTAAGGTCAACGTATCATAATCAGTACGCTAAAACAGGTATTAAATTCCAAATTTAGTATATAGATATCATTCAATAAAATTAAAACTAATTCCAATCCAAGCTAATGTTGGAAGTTGCGTAGGCAGTCAATAAATTTGCCAATGTCTATCAATACATTTAGGCAACCTTTGCTTCTTTATAAAGTAACAAGCATTCAGGCAAGCAAAAACATACAATTTGGCTTCGTTTCGTATGTTTAGGCTTGACATCTTTATGTAATACCGAGGTTATAAAGAAGACTTTCGCTTTAAAGTGACATCCAAACCGCTACTTGGTTTACACATGAAAGAAGGGTTGTGGTTCAAACCGAGAATTGAACATAGGACAGCTTGATTAAAAGGTGAAAAAGAGATAAAACTAATGCAGATGGTTTGATATGTGGAAACGTCACCATGAAGTTCACACGATTTAAACCATTTTTCGTTCTTTTTTTCTTTTTGGTTTAAACCAGCCAACCCTGTGACAAGGTGAGGGGCATTCTGGATAATGTTGATTTTGAGTTTAACGTCCCTTTCAGCAGCGAGGCTATATGAGGCGGGACGTAATGTTTAACGTGGAATCCGAACCACATGAGCTCCCGCCAGGAATCAAACCCGGGTCTTCACGCGAAAGGCGCGTACGCTAACCGCTTAGCCACGAAGGAGCTCGGCGTTCTGGATAATGTTCTACAACAGAATGCCATTGAACATGTCACCTTCAAACAGTGAGTTACTTCTAATACATGTGCCCTTGAGACATTAGTGAAGCCAAGTAATGAATTTGTTGACCTTTTTATTTCTAAATTAACACTCTTGCAGGCACATGCTTGTATTGCAACCCAGTAGGCAAGGTATATGAAGGATACTAAAAATGGGTTAAGTGTAGGTGAAGTTGTTGTATATGACTTTGCAAAAAGTTAATCCATTTTGCAAGATGAGGTCCAAGGTTTCCATTGGAACAATGCGCAAGCCATTGTTTATCCATTTGCTGTTTATTTCCGTGAAACCTCTGCAAGTGGAATCGCATGCACTAACCTAATCATTGTCTTGGAGTGCATGCAACATGACACCTGCTGTACATGTGTTTCAGGAGAGACTAATAATATTTTTGAAAGAAAACATAAACGCAGTATCTGAGATATTTTTCTGATGGCAGTGGCGCACAATACAACGACAGGAAAAACTTCACAAACTTTGCTGCATTGCTGCTATGACTTTGTAATCCATGCTGAGTGGCACTTCTTTGCCCCTTCCCATGGCAAGAGTGTCTGTGATAGACTTGGAGGGATAATAAAAAGGCTAGCCGCTAGAGCAAGTTTGCAGCACACATCTTAAGATCAAATAGTTACTCGACAGCAGCTGTTCGATTGGTCAGAGAACAATGTGCACAACATGAACTTTGCATGTGTTACTCACCAAGAAGTTACTGCTGCAGATAATGTTCTGAGTGCATGATTTGATACAGCACGACCAGTACCAGGAACACAAAAGCTTCATGCATTGATACCAGTACCAGTTAACAACTTAGTTGTAGTAAGATATTTAACAGCAGCAGAAAGTGTAGTGCACCACTTGAACATTTTACGACAAGGATTTGTGACATGTGTTTATGTTGATGCGTGGTTCTTAGAACATGGGATGGGCGTGAATGCTTACACACAGGAAGTTCTTATTAACTTCCTTCTTCCCCATGGTCCTTCATCATCGTATGTTTATCCCCAACCCTCTGATATCCTGACTGTTTCAATCGCTCATGTTTTTGCTTCAGTGGACCCGTGCACAGCTACTGGTCGCACATATAATTTACCAGCCACAGACATTATTACCACACAAGAGAGAGTGCAAAGGATAAAGCAACACCTTCTTTAGTTGTAGGTGAGTACTATTTTCAAATGTACAACATTTACTTGTTACAAGATTTATATCACACTTGAGATTCTTACATCATATCCATCCATTTAATATGAAATTTTTATTGAAGTCTGCTCAATTCATTACTTTGTAACTCCTGTTCCCGTAGTCATCCCAACATGAAATTTACACAACAGGCGGACACCATGACACTACGCAAGATTTTTTCTGACGAAAATAAAAAAAAAAGTTTTTTCAGATGCTTTAGCTCAAAGGTCACAGTGTGTGACCTTGACCCCAAAAATAACAGATGTGGTGTACATCTATTTTTTGTTGAAAGGGCATTCCTTCAACTTTACGACAAGCCTTGCGTGACGTTTCTATCTAAATTAGGAGCGAAGTTACGATCTTTTTTTCATTTAGCACGTTTACGAAAAATTGCACCTGTCAGGTTGGCAACACTGCTATCTGACAACTACTTGTCATTGAAGCTTATAACTTGGCAAATGTTGTTTACTTCACAAGCTCCTGCTTTTCACCAACTTCCATCACAATCTAAGACGGTGAGGTTTTTCGTTGTGATGATTTGGAATGGAATGACCCACAATCTGTATTTACATAAATGTAATATTTTTCATTACATAATAATCCGAAAATTGTTCGTGTATGTTCCTAATAAACTAAATTCTGGTGCAAGAATCTACTAAATTCCATTCCTGGAATCTATACCTAAGCACCTCGGTTTGATGATTATAAAGTTTATTTAATTAACTAATAGGAGCAAAGTTAAAAGAGATTGAAAATTTGACTTTTTTCAAAAAGCGTTATTTCGAAAATGTGCTTAGATAAGCATCACATATAATGACACAGATGGTTCAAAATAGTCGTAGAGATCACAGTGCCGTTTACTGCAGTTTGATATCTTAGACCGTTCCAGTGGTATGAAAAACATGGGTAGAGATAGCAGTACTGCTTAAAATGGTGTGTTTTGGACCTTTTTTTTAAAGGTCATTGCTTTGCTTTGTTTCTTTGAGATTACAGCAACAATTATTAATAATCGTTATTACAAGTTCTTGCAGTTACATGATTTTAAACAATGTTGCAAACTTTAACGATATCATATAGTTCATATCAGTGGATGCATTTAAGGATGTAAATAAAGTTGGAAGAACTGCAGCTATCGGAATAACAGAACCGTTGTCTGTGTAATGAGATGTTGGGAGTTAAAACTGGTATCGAATATAGGTCAGTTCTTGCATTTGGCTTTCTGGCGTTTCTTCAGTGGCGGTACAAGGCGTTTTAACGGGTCAGATCACGCAGTAAACGTGTGAAAGTTGGGGACATTTGGTAAACTTTTTTGGGAAGACTTGGAGATGATTGTTAAGAGACATTGTGGTAAAACAGGTTTTTCGAATAATCAAGGTATATGGTAGTGAACGTGTGACATGATAAGGGTTACTGTTGATAGGTTTGATGTATATTGCAGTTTTGAGATATTCAGTCTTAAGTTTGACCAGGTGAATTTGACTTCGACACTTACTGTTTACGAACTGTAGAAATAGTTCCAGTGGTGTTTGGGCATGGGTCCATCCATCGTTGTTCCAGGTTCTCCATGAATATGCTGATGCATACTCAGTGCTGTTGATTTGCAAATAATGTTTATCTTCAAGTATACATTTGTTCACTGTTAGGACAAACTGAGATAATTATATTAGGAATTCGTTCTGGTCTTTTGAGCTTGAGCTTTGATAACGAATATCTTATGAACCGTGAGGTCGTGGATAAGTAGAATATTGGTGTATAAGAATTTACATCTACGGTGGCTAGGATGGTAGTAAGTTGTAAAGGTTCAGTGATGGAACTAATTGTGAGTAGGAGGTGGTTTGTTCCTTTGAGATATGACGAGAGATTTTGGGCATGGGTTTGGGGGTGGTAGTAGTCTAGAGAAGCGGACCTGTGTTCAGATGGGCCACCAACACTAGAAACAAGGGATCCTTCTGGGTAGCCAGGTTTTGAATTTTAGGTAGCAGATAGCATTTAGAAATTTATCTTAATACATATCCTTTATGTGCCGATCTTCCTCTAAACAGTATATCACACTCAAAATCTTACCTTGTACCCTTAACTGCTGCTAGAAGTTGAATTCTAAATTTTCTGTCATATTCCAAGTGCTTCTATTTTTGTAATTTGGGAAATCACACATTACAGATCATTATCATATAATTTCCATTGTAGAATTATAACTTGTTAAACGTTCTAAATTCACCGCCTGAGCTAATGTGTCTCATTATAGAGCCTTCGGCAAGAGCGCCTACAACTGTCAGGTTACATGTTCTGTCCAACTGTTAGACGACAATTTCGTTAACCGCCAATAATCGTAAATTTTACAGCAACTTTGCAATTACATTTAACCCACGTCCAACCAGCGCTGGAGGTGTTTCTGCTGCCTGTTAAAGGCAACAGATTTTGATTTATTGATATTGCTGTATATGTTATAATTTCTCTTTGGTTGATTTTTATTTATTATTTTATTTCAGCCGATACTCCACTTGCTCAAGTAAAGGTTGGCGAATTAGGTTCATGGCTAGCCCGAAGAAATAAAAGTCCAAAGGCTATGGTTGCTGCTGTAAGCAGAGGTAAATACGAAACTCATGTTTTGTATTAATGTTTAAAAGTATTTGGTCTAGGAATTAATTCGTGCGGTTGGTACGCACACATTGAAGCTGTAGTACAAACACAAAATATATAAATACCTTAAGAAAAATATTGTCCATCGCTAGCCACCACTTTCGCCCATCTGTCAGGCAATGTACGGATTCCGTGGCGAAAGAAGTCCTCATCCTTGGAAGCGATCCAGTCAGAGACCCATGTTTCGATATCTTCTGAAGAAGTAAACCGCTGTCCAATCAAATCGTTGTTCATGCAATCGAACAAGTAGTAGTCCGAAGGAGCAACGTCTGGTGAATACGGCGGGTGGGGTAAAACTTCCCATCCGACATTTTCTAAATAGGTTTTGACCGGTTTTGCGACATGTGGGCGAGTGTTATCATGTTGAACAATAAGTTTATCATGTCTGTTCTCCCATTCTGGTCGTGTTCTGGCCAGAGCTTGCTTCAAACGCATTAATTGTCGTCGATAACGTTCTCCATTCATAGTTTCACCCGGTTGCAGCAGCTCATAGTACACCACACCTTTCATATCCCACCATATGCACAGCATAACCTTTGCACAGTGAATATCTCGTTTTGGTTGTGATGGACCTGGTTCACCTGGTTTCACCCAGGCCTTTTTTCGTTTAGGGTTCTCGTAATGGATCCACTTCTCATCACCCGTAATAATTCGATGCAGAAACCCCTTTCTGCTCTGTCGTTGAAGCAGCAATTCGCAAATGGTTTTTCGTCTTTCAACGTCTCTGTCTTTCAATTCATGTGGAACCCAATGTGACATCTTTTGAATCATTCCCATGGCTTTCAAGCGTTTAGAGACTGTTGTTTGATCAACGCCTAATGCTGCTGCAAGTTGTTCCTGCGTTTGACACGAATCCTGCTCGAGCAATGCTGTCAATTCTTCGTCTTGAAATTTTTTTGGCTGTCCAGCTCGCTCTTGGTCTGCCAAGCCGAAATCACCACTTCTAAACCGTGCAAACCACTTCTGACACGTTCGCTCAGCTAGAGCATGGTCACCATACACTTCCACCAAAATACGATGACTTTCAGTCGCACTTTTCTGCATGTTAAAGTAATGCAGCAGGACACCCCGCAAAAACACTTTATCAGGCACAAATTGCGCCATGTTCACTTAACTACAAACTGGTGTTGTTGACGCTTTAATCCACTGCCCTATACTACGAACGATACGCGATGACAGGGGTTTGCAACACATGTGTGGATACACGGAACTGTGGGACGCTCCGTTCGTTGCGCCATCTCTTGTCCACCCGCACGAATTAATTCCTAGACCAAATAGTATGTGAAAATGATACATTTCCTTCGCTGTAGTTATATCCACAATTGCAGACCATATTTCATTGTTAAAAAGTTTAATGAATTAAATCGGCATTAGTTTTGGCCTATCATGTATTATAAAGAAGTTTAAAATGGCTAGGCATATTACATTATCTTCATACATAACTTTGTATTAAATCTTTTTAACACAAACTTTCAAGACATTAGTGCGTCATTTGTTCTCCAGCTTGTGAAATGAATAAATATTGGTGCTAAACATATGGTAAACACTTTGCTACCTAAACATTGTTCACTGTTAGAGTAATCCTAATATGTAATTGTATCCCTCTGCCATTTCCGTCAAATTTACTATCAAATTTAAATAGTACATGACAAAGCGTGTCAGTACACCAGGCAACCAAGAAAGTTCGTGCTGTTTTTACACCTGCCGCGTTGGGTTCAAGTTGGGCACAAAAGGTGCGGAAGCAGTAAGAAAAATATGTGCAGCGTTTGGAGAAGGTACAATTAGTGAACGGACAGCTCAAAAGTGGTTTCAGGCCTTTTCGACCGGCGATGAGACACTTGAAGACAAACCTTGATCGGGCAGAGCAAAATCTCTCGATTTGGACCAACTCAAGGCAGCAGTTGAAGAGGATTCAAGTCAAACGTATCAAGAACTCGTTCAACGGTTTGGGGTAAGCGATGAAATCATTCGTGTGCACTTGGATGAGCTTGGAAAATCGTGGAAACTGAGTAAGTGGGTCCCTCACGTGCTGACTGCTGCGAACCGTCTCCAACGACTGAACATTTACTCTTCCTTGCTGATTAAGAACAACAACTGTCCAATTTTGAACCGCACTTTGACGTGTGATGAAATGTGGGCAATGTACGATAACAAAAAGCGCTCGTACCAGCGCTATCGTCAAATGACTCCATGCCTTTAAGTGCAAAACCTGCTCTTCATCTGCGGAAGGTGATGCTGTGTGTATGGTGGACTACTGCTGGGATTGTGCATTATGAATTCTTGGAAGTGGTAAAACGCGAGATTGGAACAACTTATGTCCCCACCGGGAATCGAACCCAGGACCCTTTGATTACAAGGCGGCGAGTGTAACCACTCATCCACGGGGGTACCCTGAATAAAAAAGCAGTAATAATTTCAGGGGATGGTCTGCGGGATGTTTTTTCAAGTACTTCAGTTTTATTATTATTATTATTATTTAACCAAGCTACAGCCATAATCCATATCTTTCCATAACTATTAACTTATTTGTATTAAATATAAACGCTAAGTGTAAAACTTCTTAGGCCAAACACTGATTCATGAAGTGTTTCTCGGAACACCTGAGTTCGATTATTAATTATATATAGGCCTATGTATTCCTCGTCTGGAAGGACATTTCAGCGAGAATTGCTGCAGGACGCATTTCATATTTCTTTTATCTTTCGTGCATTGAAATTTCTTTGGGAGTTCATAACTGACTGTGATTTCTGTTGGGTTTCATAATAGCATTGGTTTCAGAAGCTACACCAGGAAATAGGGAGACCGTTTGGTGCGGTGGATGGGGCCAATAGCTTACCTACTGTATCGTCTATTGTCGCGCTAGATGACTCATGTCAGATTCCAGACGAAATTCTTCTCTGTTGTGTCTTTGCTATTGTGCAGTGTGTAGCGGAATGTGGTCTCTGAACATTCGGCATTTTCTTGATTGTGTTCATTTACTTACTGTGCTGTTCTGGGAACAAAATCACGCCGTCTGTTTGTGCATAGGTGCGTGAGTGTGTGTGAGTATATCAAAATGGAAGAAATTACAGCCAGCACCTCTTTTAAGCGTAAGAGTGGTCAAGTGTTGAAGAGCAAAGAAAAGGCTATTGTTATGAACGTGTTTAATTATTTAAAGCAGAAAAACCCGGGTAAAAGTGTAAGTTGGGTTGAGTTGGGATGATGATGATGATATGGAAAGAATTGATTCTTTGGAGTGCGATTGATTGTGTGGTAAGTTTATTATTATTATTATTATTATTATTATTATTATTATTATTATTATTTATTAATCGTTGTGGTGTGAATTTCTTTTTTTATTACGTGAGTTGGCAACATCAGTCGGCAGTATAATAGAAGCTCGATCTGTTCTGCGTTTGTTTTTAATGCTCAACTTGGCATCGCTGTTCCCATAAGACCAACAGTCCACTCTTAAGTCTGGATAAGCTTTAGTGAATAAGGTGTTCTTGTCCACCAAGACAATGCTAGACATACAGCAAAGATGACCCTGGAGGTGATTTCTTCTCTCGGCTGGGAACTACCACTTCCAGGGTATTCACCAGACATTGCTCCATCAGACTACTATTTTTTTTTCTATGGACAACCATATGCGCAATCGACAATTCAAAACTCGAGAAGAGGTTAAAAACACGGTGACGCAGTTTTTGAGTCCCAACACAAAGATTTCTTCAAAAATGACAGTAGGGTGGGCCGAAAATTTTTTTTTAAGATATTCAGCATTGAGTAGTTATCAAAAGTTGTGCATTGGTACGAAATAAAGCCATGTCAAATATGTTGATTTTAAAACAAAATTTAACCGGGCCCCCGTGGCCCTAAAGTTCTAAATTTTTGTTCAAATAAAATGATTTTAGGTAATAAGAAAATTTTACCAGACAATACTATTAATACATAAAACATGAAGTACATGCTTTTAATCTACGCAAATAACTATTAAGAGCTTAACTAACTTTGATAACTACCATATTAACACACGAAAAACCTTCGTGTTGAGCCCACCTCAGAACTCTCAAACTTTAAGAGAATATCACTTTTTCGCATCTGGATGCAAAATACATAACACTGGCTTTCCGAAGGCGGCGCTTACATTGCTGAATTCAAATAAACTAGAAACAATATGGCTCTGAGCCTCTCTTCCTGTATTGTCTTGCCTTCGAATTAAGCATATGATTTTGAATTACAACTCAAAATGCAAAACGATCATTAACCCCATTAAGAGCCAAATTAAAGAAATTTAAGATCGGTGCTCAGAAGTTATGTGATATTTTCTCTTGCAAATGCTGCAATAGATTAACCTGTAAGTGTGGTAAATTAAATTATATATCGCTTTTGGAGTGGGAGCTCATATTAGATCAGAGAAATCAGAGATAAATGACAAGTTGCAATGTAGATGAACCAGAAACCCATAGGCTCAAGAGAAAGCATGACACACAGATGATTATGATGCTGCGGTACCAATTACAAGAGGGTTACAATCGTTAGCCTCAATCCCGCACTTGGAACATACATTAAGCGCTTCCACCCCGAATACAGACGATGAAGAGTTCGCATGGAGCTATCGTTTAGAGAATAAAATCTAAAGTAAACCTAAATAAACAATAGTGAGCCCTAAACAAATAAGTACCGCGAAAGATTTAACAGGTATATCGAATAGGTCGGCTGCTAAAATTGTATCCGCTGTTTTAGAAGATATGAATTTACTGAACAAAACTAAGACAAGGTAGTAGATAAAAACAAAATCCGTACGAAACTAGCAAAAAGGAAAAAGAAAAAAGAAACCCTCTACAGTGTAAAGCTACTAATTTTAAGGGTCTTTATTTTGATGGCTGAAAATACCAAACTAGTTCTAATTGACAATTGCAGTAGGCAAAGCACTGAAGAATATGCGGATTATATCGACTTGACTGATTTGTCAGAAGTAATAGTAACGAAACCTCCAATTTCGGCTAACGTATCAATAGAAGAACCAACCGAAATGATTGTAGAAAAGAGGAGGTTTCAGTTTGTCACGTTCCCCTTCCACACACAGGCTTTGGAGAGGTGTCTAAATGTAGTAACATAATCTTCTTCAGAAGTATGTGGTAGTGTTGCACGAGACGGTTATATTCGTGCAAAACTGGAAGCACGAAAGTATCTACCAAGCTTCGGACATAAATCTCAATATCTTGTTCCAAGATTCAACTAAGGAGCTTTAAGTAAGAGGAAGGTGGGTGGGAGCAACTCGCTGTGTAGCCATCTCCACGTGGTGAGTTCTGGGCTGGTTTGTTGTTTGTTGGTCAATTTTTCAATCTTACCTTATGTATTTGTGTCCGTACTATTATATCTACTACAGTGAAACCTGTCTTTAGCGGAATCGAGCGGGACCTGCAAAAATTTCCGTTAAAGTCAGGTTTCCGCTTAGTGGAGGTAGACTTTTCCTTTCTTAAAAAAAAATTACATGCTTATAAAGGGGCATACTGAGAAAATATATTGCTGTACGTACATTGTTCGATTACAGTACTTCTTTCTTCTACGAATAAGTACACAAAAAAAAAAAATTAAAATGAATACAAAATATGCTATGCACACGTTTCCTTTATTTCTCTAATAGCCAAGCATGGTTTTCTGTGTACATTGCTGCTTGGCTGCTTGACTTTCCGCATACACTTTACCTGAGAGATTATACTAAGTGAATCAGAATCATATTTTCGTAAGGCAAATTTTTGCAGTTCCTTTAAACTTCTGAGAGAATCTTGATAGGTATTTATTCTACACTCTTCTTGGAACTCTGTATCGTATCCCTCTTCTTCCTCTATCTCGTTTACTTCTTTCCGACATTCCGTATGATTCTTGATTAAGTTGCGGGGATTAAGGACAATTTGTGGGGGTGAATATGAGTAGTGGTTGGGGAAGGTCAACACTGTCCAGAAATATTTAACAAAAGAACGAACATTTTATCGCAGACAGTGTAATGTATATGTCTCACAGAATGTCTAAACATCTTTTAAACGCTGTAGTCCGGAACTCAGAATTTTCCGTTAAATGTTTATTTTTCTTTCCGTTGTCCGCGTAACACAGTTTCCGCTTAATGAAGGGAGTTTTACACTGTCCAAAATTCATGGGGCCGTGAAATATTTCCGTTTAAGACAGTTTTCCGTTTAATAAAGGGTCCGTTGAAGACAGGTTTTACTGTATTATATCAGACGAAGAGCTGCACATCACATCAGAACATTTAAAATCCTGGGGTCAAGTTAAAGTATTAGGAATCTTAACCAATTTTCTTTACATACTTAAAATAATGGTATATATTTAAAAAAAAAAAAAAATAACGTTTTCGAACCCGCAGGGCCTGGTGAAATATTTTTATCTGCCTCTGTTTTGGGGAAGAAACATAGCATTATACAACTTTTGCACAGTACTCAAACTTAATTTTCTGAAAACAAATACACTGCTCCACAAAACTTAAGCAACTCGAAGAAAGTGGCAGAAAATAAAACGACACGATCACTGCACCAAATATAATGAACAAACAGACGGTCCAGATGCACAATGCAACACAAGTGAAGACGAACAATACAGTTAGGATGTACAGGGTGACCAAAAAGTTCAGCACTACGATACCTCAACAGGTGAAGCTGGGTTGTGCGAGGGCATAGGCAGTCAATATGGCATGTAACCACCACGAACAGCTATACAGGCACGACATTTGGCCTCCATGCTGCAAATCAGAGTGTTAATCAAGTCTTGCGGCAGATGGCGCCACTCCTCGAGGAGAGCTGTTTGCAGGTCAGGGAGAGTGTGTGCTGGTGAACTGCGCTGCGCTATTCGCCGCCCAAGAACATCCCACACATGCTCGATGAGATTTAAGTCCGGCGAATATGCAGGCCATGCAATACCCGTAATGCCTTCGCTCTCCAGATACTCGGACACACGATGTGCACGGTGTGGTTGGGCATTGTCATCCATGAACAGGAAGTCTGGGCCAAATGCTCCGCGGAAATTGCACACATGTGTATTGAGAATTTCATCCAGGTACCGTTGTGCTGTCAAAGTGCCATGTTGCACAATATGGAGGTCGGTTTTCCCGTCCAGCATAATTCCACCCCACACCATAATGGAACCACCGCCATAGGAGGGCCGTTTAGCAATGAAGTTTGGATGATAGCGTGCTCCTGGCTCTCTCCACACTAAAGTCCGATCAGAATCTGACAACAGTCTGAATCTCGACTCATTGGAGAACATGACACGCGCCCACTGGTGTTCCCCCCATACAACATGTTCCTGACACCATGTGTAACGCGCACGTTTGTGCTCCAGTTTCATGGCACACACAGCGCAGGCCTTTTTGCATACAGTCCTCCTCTATTGAGTCGCCGACGAACAGTTTCACGACTCACGCGTTGTCCTGTAGCCTGAAACAACTCATTGGCCAGGTGAGAGCATGAAGTTTGACGGTTACGTTTGACAGAAATTGTGAGAAATCGGTCCTCGACGGCCGACGTCTTCTTCGGACGGCCTCCTCCATGACGTCTACTGACTTCACCTCCATTTTGAAAGCGATTGCACAGCCTCGACACAACACTTTTTTTCACGTTGAATTCCTGCGCCACTTCCACTTGCGATCGGCCGAATTCCACCGCCCAATTGTTTGCCCGCGGTCAAAGTCACTCAAATGTCGTCTACCAGCCATTGCAAGGTGTGTACCCCACACAAGAACCATTAACTCAATGCTTGGAGCCTCGGACACTACTGGGCTGTGGTGTACGGCTCATGGCATAAGTTGTTCACCGCGCTTGCAACGATGCTGCTTATGCGATAGAGTGGGTGCTCGACTTGCCTGTGTGTGTCTGTGTATGTGCATGCCACTAACCAGTGTTGAATGGGCCCCACACGTCACTTATACCACGTTCTCTCGGTTTTTTTTTATTTTTTTTAGGCTCAGGCCCGTCTTTCAGAACCGGTATCTGAAAATTAAAACCGGCACGGGTTATCATCATTGCCTTTTATTTCTTTAATTTATTTTGTTTTGCATTTTGAAATAGGTGAAAGACGCAACTATCTACTAATACTATTTCCAGGGTATTTGACCATTGATCTTGACACTAACATGTTCTGATACTAAATTGTTTGCTAATCAAATCAAGATTATCTAAACTCTTTCTGATCTGCATTGTCATTTCCTACCTCTGTTTGGTATTTTTATTTATTTGATTTTGATCTTGTTAGTATTTGGTTAGTTACTTCTAACTGTTTAGCTACTTCTATTTTTGGTATATTTATGTCTGTACGTATTATTATTATTATTATTATTATTATTATTATTATTATTATTATTATTATTATTATTATTATTACCATTCTTCTTCTTATTATTATTATTATTACTATTGGAGTTATTTAAACTTTGTTTCTTTACTTAGCTTGGTTGAGTCCATATTTATTAACTATGATTATAATGTTTTATTTTTTTTCTTAAATATGCTTTATTTATTTATTCTATTTCTTTTTAATTTAATTTAATTTATTTTATTTTTGAATTTAATGTTTATTTAGTGTTTATTTTTTACTATGTTATTTCATTTACTTTGATGGACTTCTTCTATCTTCAGGTTTCCCCTGTATGAGCTTGGTTTTCACCTGCTATTTCAAGTTTCTCTCCTGTGATCATATTTAATTCTTTCACTAATTATACACTGGGTTTTCCCTGTATATTTTGCCCGTTTCACACACTAAGTTGACACATAAACCGCATTCACCAAAACACACTAATCTTCACTAATCCATACCGCATTCCTTTTAATAGTCCTTTGAGTCTTCGTTTATTGAATGTTCTCGTGGTTGCAATAGATTTCCTCCCAATAACACAGGTTTGAGGTCCAGGGCCCACTCAGAGTACTTAGTGTGGATCCTGGTCCGAGGTATCCTTCCACCTGTGCCAACATAGGGATCAATCTCCATTAACATACCGTTATTGAGTCATTCACGAAGTAAACTTGTCTCCTATGGGGACATAGTCACAGCCAACACGCACACGGACACACACATGGACCCGCCACCCGAAGGAAAGACACTTCCAAAAACACACTCTAGTGCGTCCGGAGTTCCGTTCCAAGTCACCTATGCCTGGAGACGCACTAGCACAACTACACTCGTCCTCCCCGGCAGATACGGAGTTCCAGTATCTTCCACGAGATGTTCTGAGGTCTCCGGTCCTGAGGAGAAACTGGATTCCATTCATCCTTCCACATTCATTCTGCTCTTGTTTTTCTTATGTGTTTTTCTCTATAGAATTGTTCTTTTTTTAGTTTCGAGTAAAGGTCTGTTATTTTCTTCAGGATATTGTAATCTTTCTCGCTTCTCATTATATCAGCTATCGTCTTCTGTCTTATGTCCACTCTTTCCTTAAATAACTCTTCGAGAAAGGGGCACCAGAGTATATGATGCTCTGGTGTCCCCGTTTCACCACATTCACAAATTGAATTGTCTTTGACCTGTATTTTTTGTAGGTAGGTTTCATATGGACCATGTCCCGTTAAGAAATGAATGAGTCCTGGGGCTGGGTCAAGAAACTTTATTTGTTCTCTGATTTCTACCGTTGGTATAATATTTCTAAGTCTTTGTGACTTAGCAGAGTGCGTCCATTCAATATTCCACATTTTTTTGATTCTTTCTTCAATCTCTTGGGCGCTTTCAAAAACATCACCCAACAGTGCCCTTACCTCTTCTCTATTATTCCTTTTCATCCAATAATTTGCCGCTCTCTGTACTGCTATTAAGTTCAAAGGCTTGACATCAAGTAACAAACACAGGGCATTGTTGGGGGTGGTGCTATATGCACCACTTAATCTCATCAGAAGGTTTCTTTGTGGTCTGATAAAGTTTTCTTTTATTCTCTTGTTTTGAAGCAGTCTGTGCACCCATATGCTAGATCCGTGAGTCATTGTAGCACATAGCAGGGTTTCGTGATACAATTTTAATATTTTGTTAGGCAATTTATATTTATTTTTACCTAGGGTTATCAATTTATTTGTCACCTTATTTCCTCTCGTAACGGTTTCTTGAATGTGTTTACCATAGTTCAGGTTTTCATCGATTGTTACCCCTAGGTATCTAAATTCTTTAACTCTGTCTATTTTATGATTGCCTAGTTTTATTTGTGGGCCTCTATTCAATTTTCTACCGAAAAGCATGTATTTTGTTTTTTTTTTTTTTGACTGATAATTTTAGTTTATTTTCTTGACCAATTGTTTAGGTCTTCAACTATTGCATTTGTTTTCATTTCTATTTCTCTTCTTGAATTGGCTGATAATATTATCGCAATATCATCTGCAAAGGCTATTATTTTGTCTATTAGATTGTTAGCATTTAATTTTTCTAGGCAGGTTTGTATCAAAATGTCCCACATTAAGGGTCCTAATATTGAGCCCTGTGGGCAGCCTTTTTCATTACGAATTTGCAACTCCTCTTGCTCCATTTGTACTGAGATCCATCTGTTCCGAAAATAGTGTTTAATGATATTTATCAAATAGGTTGGCATTTCTAGTTTAACTAATTTATCGACCAATGATGGGACCCATAGGTTGTCAAATGCTCCCTCTATGTCTACGTAGAGCGACAGGACATATTTACTTTCTGAATTACTCATTCGAATTTGTTCTATGTACTTATTCAGAGCGTCTTCTGTTGATCTGCCCGCTCTGAAGCCAAACTGTAGCGTATCTTCACTCATATTCCTATGTTTGTTAATCCTATTTGCTATAATCTTTTCGTATATTTTACTTATGTTTTTTAGCAGGCAAATTGGGCGATATGAGCTTACATCAGTTGGGTCCCTGTCTTCGTTTTTTAGCAGGATTATTAATTTTGACATTTTCCATGAGTCCGGAAATTCTTGCCGTTGTAGTAGTACATTGCAAAGTCTTGTCAGGTACGGGGTCCATATTTCTCTATTTTTCGTGAAGACTTCATTTGATATTTCATCCAATCCTGGTGATTTTCCTGTTTTTAGTTTCCTAACGATGTCTTCGATTTCTTCATTTGTTGCCATGTCTTCCTTATTTACCGGTTCTACTTGTGTCGGCTCTTCGAATTTTCTTCTTATTCGTTTCTGATCTTCTGTTTCATCTTCCATTATATCCTTCGGGAAAAACTTTCGTGGTAAATTTTCAATGGTTTCCTTTCTAGTTACTGTATAAGATCCGTCATTTTTTCTTAACGTGCAAAGTGTTAAGGGGTTTATTTTCTTCATTATTAATTTGTATGGAAATCCCCACTGATCAAGCTGTATGTTTTTGGTTAGGAATAGTTCCCAGCTTCTTTTCTTTGCTTCTATGATTTCTGTTTCATACTCTTCTCTCGGGTTGCTTAAGTTTTGTGGAGCAGTGTATTTCAATAATATTTTCACTACTCACAACCATATTTTTTCAGTATTAACGTTCTTTCGGGCTCCCGGGGCCCGGTTAAATATCTTTTTATCCGGCTCTGTTTTGGCGAGAAAACATAACATTATAAATTTTGCACGGTACTCAAACTTAACTTTCTAAAAAATATATTTCAATAATATTTTCACTATTCACAACTCTTTTTTTTTTTAAAATAAACGTTCTTTAAGGCCCCCGGGGCCCTGTTAAATAACTTTTATTCCAGCTCTGTTTCTGTGAAGAAACATAACGTTATACAACTTTTGCACGGTATGAAACTTAACTTTCTAAAAATATATTTTAATAATATTTTCATTGCTGGCTACTTTTATTTTTCAAAATTAGCGTTGTTTCGGGCCCCCGGGGCCCGGTTAAATATCTTTTTATCCGGCTCTATTTTAGTGAAGAAACATAATATTATACAACGTTTGCATGGTACTCAAACTTAACTTTCTAAAACAAAAGTATTTCAATAATGTTTTCACTACTCGCGACTATTTTTTTTCAAAATTAACGTTCTTTAGGGCCCCCGGGGCCCGGTTAAATATCTTTTAATCCGGCTCTGTTTTGGTGAGGAAACATAATATAACATTTTACAACTTTTGCACGGTACTCAATCTTATTTTTCTTAAAAAAAAAAAAAAAAAAAAAAAAAAAATCGGCCGTTTTTGGCCCACCCTAATCTACAGGCTTGTAAAACGATGGGAGAAGGTTGTAGAAGCGGATGGTGGATATTTTGCGAATAAACATAAGGAAAACGCATTTTTTTGAAACTTTTCTTTTTTGTACTGAAACTGCACGAACTTTCTTGGTTACCTGGTAAAACAAGATTTTATGCAGAAACATAAGTGAAAGACAAGCGATTGATGTGAAGACTTCATAATGACGTGATACACCACTGTTGAAATTTCTTATGATGTAAGAAGGTAATACTTTTTATCATTTTCATGTTTGGATTTTGATATTTAGGAATAAATGAAAAGCATATTTAGCGCTTTATTATGAATTCTAACATTGGATCTATTTTCTGTGGATGTATCCCTTTTTATGTTATATTTCGGTTGCTGTGGTCAAACGTATCAACCGACCATGTTGGTTTGTTTTGATTGGGATCCACTACAATAGTGAACATGATTTTAATAACGATCTATCAACAGGGATATTTTAACATTTTTACCCCACATAACTTGGAAATGTGGAGTGAAACGGTACAGGTTTTCATTTTAAAAAGTATTTTATTCGAGTTAGGGATTTTCCAGAGTGAACAATCTCATCATCATCATAAATTTAACGGCATAGCAAAATGATAGACACCGAAGAAGGACGAGAGGTCTTGATGGTTTGTTATAAAAAATTTAATACAAGATGTTAATGTAATATGTTATCTTTTTGGATTTGCATCCTATAGCATCCGTTAGTAAATAAAAGTACACCAATACATATTAAAGAATTGATTGTAGTGGCTTAACATATAGGTAAATTATATAAGGACATGGTATACTTCATGATTCAAAGAGAAAATTTAGACAGGACAATACGTGTGTCATCTCATAAAGAAACTGTAATTTCACTATTTCGTTAAATATCATTGCATGCTTTTCTCAAGTATGAGAACGAAAATTATTATGAAAAGCTATTTGTGCCCGTATGTATGACTGCTGCATCGAGGTTCGTGAACGTAGTTGGAGGTTAGAGAATGTAAATTCATAAAATTATTAAATATTAAATTTTTAATATATCTAATTCAAATTTAGTATCCACGGTCCAAATCAGTGCATTTTTGTTTCAGGACATTGTAAATGTGTTTTAAAATGAATATCTTCCAACGAAATAAGTTAATTTGCTATATAAGGTGAATCTGAAATAATAATAATAATAGAATGATGTAGTTTAATGTTACTCTATTAGAATATATATATATATATAGAGAGAGAGAGAGAGAGATCGATGAAATTGAACTTAAATGTCCCTTTTTTGGGTTATAAACTCCGTATGCGTAAATTTAGGATTCATACAAAATAATATTCCATGCATATATTACGAAATAAATATATATACACCGTGGAATTGCTCAGTCGTCCGCATTACAGGATTATGTACAACATTTTCCAAAAATTCAAGAGGAAGGTGTAGTTTGAATGTGTATTTTTATGTATTGTTTACTGAATTGAAAATAAAACTTTTATTAATATTCAAATTCAAAGTTGTTTTCTACGAAGTTAATAAAAGATATATTTAGAACTACTTTTTTGAAATGATACTGAAAATATTTCCCTTGGGTGATGACTTAAAAAAGTATGGACGCTTATCCCAAGTGAAAATCCCTTGTACGCAACTGGAAAGCGCGCATCACTTCGTTTTCATGGGATGGATATATATATATATATATATATATATATATATATATATATATACAGGGTGTCTCACCTAACATTGCGACCTGAAATATTTCCGGAATGACAAAGAATGTGACAAATCTAGTTACGCAAAAATGTTCCCATGTCAGGGGCCTATAAAATTCTGTAAACAACAAGTGCCCCCGGAAGTCCCATCATAGGGTCCCAGGACCAACTTGAAAGTTTTAAATAGAAATCCCCTATTTTTATTGCTGGTTCTGATTCTGCGACCAAAAATACGCAAATTTTACTTAAATACTTTTCGTTATAGGCGTAGATAGCGCTGTAATCAAAAAAAATCATCGTACGCTACCTGGGATTGATGGTAAACTAAATGTCTCGAGAAATACACGTGGAATTAAAATGCACGAAATACGTGTCCAATATTTTAAAAAGACTTAGCATAAAATAAAATTGCTTTCATTTACATTTCAATGTGACCGTGGTAGACCATTACGATATGGGTAGGAAAGTTTGTGTTTTGCAACAAGAAACATCTTCCCTAGAATTGTAAAGGTCAAGTAGACTATGTTCGTTAAATATTACGTGACACAGACAGATTAAATAAAATCATTATTTCACACTAGTAGGTAAAAGCAAAAATGACAAAGGAGATTTCACAGAAGAACAAATTTAGAAAACCGAATAAAGCGCAAAGAAACTTAATTGATCTACAGGACTATTGTAAATGAACCTCCCGATTTCAGAGGTTAATAACTCACGTGTGTTTAGTCAAAATGACATGCTGCTTATGTTAAATGACAGAAAACTCAAAATTATTTTTTGTTTGTAAATACATGCGTGTCATGTTCCTTGTCAAAGTTGCTCAAGATGAGTGTAGTTTGTAATTCAACATACATCAGTTTGATAGTCTAATTCTTAGCACACTCTTTTTTACATTCCACAGCCAGGAGATCCATCTGCTTCTTAAATGCATTGTCAAAGTTCAGTTTAATTGTTAGGGATGGGTGACTGATACACTTGAATTTAACATAACTCTAACTTCGTTGAAAATTCCGTTTCGCATGAAAGTAGAGAATAAATTTTAAAAAATGTGCTGTCTTCGCTCCCTGATATCTAGATTTACTGTTACCCTAGTTACGGAATGCGTAACTACACATCACCTTTACTAGCCACGTAGTCTTTACCCGTTTTTTTTTTTTTTTTCTTTCTTCGAAGAATTTGATTATCATGAGTCTCCTTGCCTCTCACGACTGTTGCCTAAAATTAGCAGATGAACAAAGTGTAACTGATGTTTCACAGCATGTGATCAAACTGCGCACCTTTCTTCGTATGACAGTGAGAAGTTCAATGGTTAAACACAAATACCGCATTCCTGATGACGTCCAGCTCAATAAGAGCAAAATCATCAATAACCCTTTGACGAAGATTATCCAAAGTGGTTGGTATTGTTTGATATACTCGGATTTTTAGACAAACCCAGAAAAAATAGCCTAGTGGCGATAATTTAGGGGAACAGAGAACCAACGGCCTACTCAATATCACCTCTTCTGCAAATCCGTTATTTAGGAAATTCCGTTATTTACACGGTTGTGCGGTCCTGCACATCTTGCTGAAACCATCTGTGGGCAAAATTTTCTTCTGCAGTGTCTCTTATTGCTGGAACTACTTAATTTCGAAGCATCTCCTCACACAGTTCAGAAGTCAAATTGTTATCAATAATAATAATAAAAAAAGGACCAATTATTGTATATTTAGCACTGCCGCCCAGATATTCAACTTTTCAGGATGTAGAGTGTTTGAAATTACCAACGAGATTGCTGTCAAAACGGGACTTCATTAGAGAACACATTGCTGGTAAGAAAAGTAGGATCATCATTGATTTGTTTCATCATATCTTCACAAAATTCTACACGGCGATCAAAGATATCTTCATTCAGCTGGTGTATTAGATAAACTTCGTATGGGTGGAACTTCATTTTCTTCATTCTTTTCGCAGAAATGTGACTGATGTCATGTTGTTCATCAGCTTTATGAATGCTAAGTTGACTATTTTCAACAAATAACTGTAACATCAAGCTGTTTGTCGCCGATTTCGGTCGACCAGGAATGTTACAATCCTTTATAGTTACCGTTTCCTCGACGCGTCTTACGATGCATTCAACAGTAGATCTCGAAATGGGATTGTGTGGAACGCGATTTTTTTTCGTTACTTTTACTTCAGCACATGATCTTTGGTGATTGCCCCAATCTTCGTATCATCGAGAGCGTTAGACCTTTACTTTGAGAGCTCTAATACAAACCAGTTGAAATACAGCTTGAGTGTTCAGAGGTTCTCTGTAATAATGCTTACTGCTACCAATATCTAATGGCTTCTACGTTGCTGTACCGTAATTTACAATCAACCATAAGAATTTACAGAACATGACATATTTGTGACATATATGGTCTTCTGGTCAAATTTATTTGTTCCACTAAGTTTATAAGAGCACATTTGCTCTCTTAGATCTACGGATCAACTTTACATGTTCATATTTATTTTCACTTCTCAAATGGAATTACATGAAGTTTCAAATCAAATCGTAATTATACACATCTACATCACCATAACAACAAAATGATGATGTCCTTTTAAACTTTAATAGATCCACCAATCAACTTTACGTGTTCGCTTTTACTTTTACCTCTCAGGTTTATACATATCTACGTAAACATGACAAAAATTAATAACTTAATTCTGTTTTGACACTATGTCCGATTATCAAGTGAAACTTCATGTCCCAACGGAAAGCTAGAATTAATCAATTTTCATAGTGTCCACAAGCTCACAGAAAAAAATCTCAGTTCTTGAAGAATATTGTTACATACATGTTCGTAACTTTACTTGTTTGCAAGTCTTAGCACCAACATCACACGGCATGACCAGTTCTTAAACCAGGTTTTCATTTATCAACCTCAGGTGACACACAATGATATTATTATTGCGATTTATGTGTTATCTAGGAGGACAACGAAAAAAAAAAAAAAAAAAAAAAACTAAAAGTTGCGAATTTTCGGTCGCAGTATCCGAGTCTGCATTAATGTAGGGAGTTTGTATTTGGAATTTTGGGAAGATGAAGGCAACTTTATTTTATGTTAGTTGAATAGATGTTTTAAAATGATTGGACACTCTTAAATTGCAAGTGCAGTTCTCGAGGTATTTACTTTATCGTCAGCCTTAAGTGTGTGACGTGATACTTTATTATTATTATTATTATTATTATTATTACAGCTTCATCTAGTAGAACAACGAAAGAGTATTTCAAGTAAAAGTTGTTTCGATCGCAGAATCAGAATTTGCAATAAAAATAGAATGTTGCCATTTAAAACTTTCAATTTAGCTAACGGTGCCCCATGATAGACCCCTGTGGACACTTATTGTTTACAGAATTTTATAGGCCCCTGACATGGGTACATTCTTACCTAACTAGATTTGTCACATCTTTTGTCATTTCGGAAATATTTGAGGCCACAAAGTTAGGAGGCATACGTACGACGATTTTCATTTTTTTGCGATTACAGCGCCATCTGTTAGAATAACGAGGGGCCGCGGTGGCTCAATGGTAGAACGTTAACCTCTGGTGCATAGGGTCCCGGCTCCCGCCAAGTGAACTTTGTGGTGGACAAACATCTTGTGCGTGGGTTTCCTCGGAGTTCTTCCGTTTCCTCCTCCTTTCTTCATTACACCATTTCATTCATTTCTCACCATCAACGTCTCCTTTAGTCAAACCGACATAAGTGTGGGACGTAAAGCTCAAAAATTTCATTTCATTTATTAGAATAACGAAAAAATGCTTCAAGTAAAAGTTTCTTAGTTTTGATCGTAGAATCGTCTGCAATAAAAATAGGCGGTTTCTATTTGAAATTTTCAAGTTGGCCCCTGGGGCCCTATGATGGGACCCCTGGGGGCACTTGTTGTTTACAGAATTTTATAGGCCCCTGAAATGGGTATATTCTTACGTAACTAGATTTGTCACATTTTTTGTTATTTCGGAAATATTTCAGGTCGCACAGTTAGGTGAGACACCCTATATATATATCGGCGCGGATCCAAGGGGGGCTATAGCCCCCCCCCTGACGCTCATGTATACACTGGATAAAATGGGCTTCAATCCTGATTTACACTGAATAAAGCGGCAAACTATGGTTTAATCTCAGAGAGAGAGAGAGCAAGAGCAAGTTATTGAGAGATATTATTGTTGAATGTTTTAATATTATTATTATTATTATTATTATTAATTTGAAAATTTTCTGCACTAGGAGAATTCCTCTCATAAGTGGAATTATGATCAGTCTTACGTGGTCCTCCTTTCTCAGTGTATTTGTTATTGTAATCCCACTATTAAGTTTCCTCACATATTTAATGAAGTTATAGATTAAGATTGTTGAACAATCAAGTTTATCAAGAAATCAGTTTGTTTTGACTAAACACGAGTGAATGTACACTCATATCCAAAATGATTGTCGCATATCTTTTCTTGTAAGAATATAATTTGATAATGATTTTGCAGGGTACTTTTAATACTAATACAGTGTGGATAATCGGGAAATGTATGTTTGTGGTAAATTTCATAGGAAAAGAGTTATAAATGCGAAAATTAGAATGAGCAAAACAAAATGTTGCTAAATGGACAAGGAAGTTTTATTTTCGTTTTATTATTCTTATTTATTGCTCTTTTGATGTGAAATTTGCCACATACGTGTTTTTGCTGATTATACACATACTAACATTATAAGAAATACTGGGCGAATTCGTTATCAAATGATATTCCTACAACAACATATTTATAGACATGCGACAATAATTTTGGACATGAGTGTACCTGTATCAAAATATTGAAGAAATACATAGTGAATGATTTGTTTTATTTCAGCTTTTTGGAGATGGCAGCACAAATATGTTCAGCCAAAAAGAGCAGGAATAGCGCCTTTCCTTCATGTGACTTTTGGTGCTATGGCGTTCTTCTATCTTATTAATATGGGGAAGATCAGTAAGTATAAAATGATAGATATATTTCAACATTGTAAAAACTTTATATTATTATTATTATTATTATTATTATTATTATTATTATTATTATTATTATTATTGTTATTATTATTATTATTATTATTTATTATTATTATTATTATTATTTATTATTGTTATCTGTCAAATAACAAAGCAGTAAGAGATACAAATGACTAATACTCCCAAAAATGAATTAGCGCTATCTGTTGTTGTGGACAACCTTATATAATGTGATGTATACAGAGCAAGTACGTTTCATCGCGGACGGACGAAAACAAAACACACACAGTACTTAGAAAAAAATACAGGGTGTTTCAAAACGACGACGACGACGTTTGGGAGGTGATTCCTGACACCAAGATAAGACGACAAGTATAAACCAACCTGGGTGCACAAATGCTTCCTTTCGGAGTTATAGGCTGCCGAAAACTTGAAAAAATTAACTTTAAAGATCCATACCTCCAAAATTACAGAACCTACCATAGTTGGGTCAAGACTTCACTTAGAAACTAATATGTGCGCTATCCAAAAATACATGTTTCAGAATCCTAAGGTACTCATGAAACAATTTTTATAGAGGCACTTTGGATACAGGCATATAATTTGAAGTACTGACCAAGTACCTCTCTAAAAATCGTTGCGGAGGTACTGAAGAATTCTGAAACATGGATATTTGGATAGGACCCATAAGCCAGACTACGTAAGGTGAAATCTTGGCCAGACTACGGTAGGGTTCATAGTATTAGAGCTGTGGACCTTTAAAGTTCATTTTTTCATGTTTTCGGCAGCCTATAACTCAGAAAGGAAGCATTTGTGCACCCAGGTTGATCTATACTTTTCGTCTTGGCGTCAGGAATCACCTCCCGAACGTTGTCGGTGTTGTTTTGAAACACCCTATAGGGTGTCTACTGACCTGGAAAAAGCCCGGAATTTAACAACAAACCTGGATTTTTCTCAATGTTACTTTTTTCACTGCATACAATAGAAAAATCCTCTTTTCTCAAAGGCTTATGTTTTGTGAGTATGTTGATGGCGAATACCTGAGCTGAGTTCTATCACTGCTTCCACTTGCTTGTGACTTTTTTCTTTCTTATTTTTTGACGCTTTCTTTTGCAGTTTCCATAGAAATAGAAAGTCTTTAGGTGGATTTTCTGTCCATGTTTTATGTGGCAGTTCGAAAAGATTTTTTGGTACAGCACAAATATAGAAATCAGGTAAATACTGGAAAAGGAAATTTTACGAAAAAGTAAGGGACCAGTCAGGGAATGGTACTTAAACTGGAAATCAAGGAAAAGTGAGAATTTTTGCTCAGGATGTGCAATGCTCATGGTTTCTGCTTCAAAGTTACGAGAGCCACCAATTGTTTATCACCAGAAGCATGGCCAGTGAAGCTTCGAGAGTCACGAATCACACTTGCTCTTGAAGCATTTGTAGAAAAGCAGCAAATGGCACCTATAGTTTCAGACATGGTGAAACGAGAGTATTTGAAATTGTGTTCGAATCCTGAAATTACACAGAAGTTGACAAATTTCAGTCAAAAAAGACGAGAGATTAGATTCTTTCCTACATTATTTATTCACTAACACTGCAGTAGGAAGCAGCTTCTCCGTTAACAGAGTGCTTCGTGGAAAATCTACAGGACAAGAGCGCGGTTGCTTAAAGAAGTATCTTGGATACTGTATGGTGCTGGAGGGATATCGAATGTTAATATTGCAAAAGACAGTGATTCATTATGTTGAAATGCATCAAGCAGAAAAATGAGTATTTGAAAGACTGTACTGACAAACAAGACAGAAAATATCAAAGAAAGAAAAGACTTAAAGAGAAAAGAAAAATGTTAGAAATAAAAAGGAAAAGGCTACTGACTGATGCTGAAGCTAAAGCATTTGTTTTGGATGAATCAGCAAAAAAGTTAAAAGCCACGTTGAACTCGTAAAGTATAAGAATCAAGAATATAATGTTGTGTTCTGCAGTTTGTTGTTTGGCTTACACATTGTGTGAGTATGAGAACCTGTTTTTATTAACAAAGGAAGAAAGTTGTACTAGAAATTGTACTCAAAAAACACCTATCTTATACAGCCAGGCTTATTTTTCTTATCAGAAGTGAAAAGTAATTTACTTTTTATGTAACTACTTTTGGTAAATTTTAAAGAAATTGCATGAAGAAAATTAATTTTAAGTCAATACAAAACAGAATATGTTGTATTTAAGCAACTCCAGTCTTAACACATTTTTGTTACAGAATACAAGCACAAAGTACTAAAGTAACCTAAGTAGCTAGAATTGCTTCTTTCAGTTCAAGGACTTCCGAATGTTACCTTTGGACCAGGGCTAGGATGGTTGTTCTAAAGAAGTTACTTCTGAATCCAGAATATTTTGTTTTGCTAGCCACTCCATCTTTGAGTAAATTTGTAAAAATGAAATAATTAGATATTCCCCATCCAACAAGAATAGTAACATGTAATCGTAAATTAACATGTGCCAAAAATTTAAATTAATCTTTTATAACTTCTTCACGTAGTAAAACCAAAATGTTAAAAAGTTAATATTATCAAGGGATATGAATCACTCTTTAGTTGCGAATTCTGTTTCCTATTGTCAGTTACTGCACGTTTTACTCAACTGGCCTTCTGGTAGGGGATATTAACAGTAACAATTTTTCTTTGTTAAAAAAATAAACTTGGAAAATAATATAAATAGACCTGAAAAACGTGAAAGAAGCCTAGAATTTAAAAACAAACATCTAGTAGACACCCTGAAACAGTAATAAAATAAATTTCTAAGCTTTATAATTATTGCCAAATGCTGCCCTCGCATTTTAAAGACAAAAGGAGGAGAGCAATTTTTACTTGTTCAGCATGGCAAGAAATCCCAAATTACAGCTGTTGTAGAGATTAGTCTTAATATGGAAAATAAAAATTAAGGAGCTGCAGTTGAGAAATAGTTTGAGAATCAAGATTAGGGATATCAGGTATACAATTGAGTGACTATGGGATCCATCAAACAGGTTGTCACCTGCACACGTCAGTTTATATTTAGATATAAAGTTACGTTGACCTTATACGATATCGTATTAAGAAGTCAAATCTTTGATAGAAGTATCTTCGAATGTTTCATTTATTATCAATTAAGAATTTTCAGTGCTAATAAAAGTGTTTTCCCTTCCTTTTTAGGAAAACATAAGAACTACCGGTATCACTGGTGAAGAGGATTATGTGGTATGCATATGCTGCCTGTTTTCTAGTGCGTTAGTCGTTACTGCATGTGAAAGGTATATCTTCAACTACCTTCTTGGTGATGATGTATATAGGTGTGCAGATTAATAAAATGTTATGTCATAATCACATGTTTTTATTTTCTTCTGTTTACCGTGCTTTATGGATAGAAGACGAAATTTTTTGCGATAAAATACTTGCAAATTTAACAGTATTTTCCCCTTTTTGTTTTATATTGTGTAAAGGAAGAACTATATGCATTTCAGATGGTTCTTACTATTTCATTTTCCTGTTTTCTCAACAAAACCGTGGTACAGGTACCAATATGTATAGGTACTTCGAACGAATGATTTTAGATAAATGTTGACCCATGACTCACTGAGACACGAGTGTCTTCAGAAATTTTCGAGTGTCTTCAGAAATTTTCACAGAGGCTGTTGTCTCGTTTATTCGTAACTTCTTTCTACGTAACAAAACACCACCACCAATACCAAATTATTCAGAGGCCTCTAAGTTATGTTCGGTAATATTAACTTACTGGATATGAGTATCAATTAATAGAAAAAAGGAATTTCCATTATTTTTTTATTTATTTTTAAAAGATCAGTTTGTGGATTGAACAAATGTTTCTTTTACATATGTAATATTAACTAAGTAAATGGACATTGAAAAGTTCTTTAAGCCACACCCACTGAAAACCCCCACCATGTTTTTGCGTGGTGCCCCAGAGCGTATCGGAGGTCTAAGAGTATTATAATGCAAACGACGACATTATAGAACTGTACTATAATAATTTGCTTCCTACCATTCACATTAAAGCAAAATCACTGTTGCCGTAGAAATTTTAATGATAACACCCATCGTTGAATTTGATGAGTTTAATAGGGTACATTATGGTCTCCTTATTTCACGATTACAAGGAGGTTTAATTCTGTTGCTATACTTGTTATTGAACCACGTTATTATATACAATATTTAATTATTCCAGGTACAAACTAAAGATACCGAAGCGAATTTATTACGTACGATTAGTAAAAATTTAGCCTTGGACCATTACAGCTAATTTATATCTACTACCAATTTAAGCTTTTATTTCATGAAGTATTTTATTCAAAGAAATGGCAAATTTTGAGTTGTGTTGGCAACAGTAGGCGTTTGGTAGCACTGAATAACGTATGCCAGCCTGTCAACGACATTCTGCCATTTAATTATTATGAATGCTTGGAGTGGTACGCAACGGGCTTTCGCGATCAAGGCGTTTTACAAGAACAGTGACAGTGTGGGCACGAAGAGAATTTCGCCATCATTTTAATTTAGGACACCACGTTCGTGTTCTATCAGCACATGCAATTGAAACATGGATACGTAATTTCGAGCAAACTGGTTCGGCAATGAAAAAGAAACCTCCAGGCCGTGTGCAAACCGAAAAGAGTAACCAAGAATGTTTGCGTAGAGGAGGAGTTCACCTGCAAGAGGTAATCTTAAAAAAATAAATTGTACTCTATGTATTCTAAAATGGCATTATTTTTACTATTAAATGAGAGGAATGTATTTTTTAAATTTGTTTTCATGAAATAATTTTCGAAATTTCCCTTTTTCGAATCACTCTGTATAATTTAGATAATAAGCGCTACAATTACTACTACTGTAGTATATATCAGTTTACGCATAAAATGTACAGGGCAAATGCAGTATTTCACTTTTCACACCCCACACATGTTCAAGTTTGTAATATATGTAAATTTAAATTTTAATGTAGAATTATCGTGAAATCTATGTAACTCACATGTCCCATTTTATGCCCAAGATAGTCCAAATTTCCTTCATGTAAATCGTCCAATTGATCACTAACCCAGGGCTCATAGTGAGTCTTTTTTTTTTTCTTTAACTAAAAGTTACTTTCTTTTCTTTTCTTTCTTTCTTTTTTTTTTTTTTTTTTTAATTTGTAACTAAAAGTTGCTTTTTGGGAGGTAAAGTGACTTTTTCGTGTGATTTATGTTTTGCATTGGTAGTTTTCTAAGAAAAATATTATAAAAATAAATGGAAAAAGGCAGAAATTTGTTACTTATTACTCTTTTGAAACCTTCAGTACTTGCAGCCACGTGTGAAACATTCAGCTTTATTCTCAGTTTAGCTTTTATTCTTTCTAAAGCGCTCTCAGGGTGGGGTTGAGAATCCTTCTGTGTCTACTCTTCCTTCTATCATAATAGTCTTTTAGTTTTCTCTCGTAATAGTTAACGCTCCACTCAACGTTGTGTGTGTGTGTTCGTGTTGTTCATCATGTTCGTTGCTTCTATTATGTTCTTAAGAGTAGGTGATGAATTTGAATATTTCATTGCTTTCAGAATTCTCAATGCTGTTAAATATAATGTCTGGGATGAAGAAATTCGGAAATAGGCCAGAACTAGTTCCACTTACTCAGAAGCTTCTTACCGGTACATCTAAGTGTGCTTACCGTAACTACAAAGCATACTTAGAAAACCTAAGAAAGGAGGAAGCTCAAAAAGAAGTAAAGAAGAAAAAATGAAACAAAACAACAACAAAGAGAGAGGTGATGGAGAAATTGACAAAGAAAAAAAGGGGCATGATGAGAGTTTGGTCACTTTTCAACTATTTACAAGAGATCAGACCACTATGAGCCCTGCTAACCTCTTCGGTTTCATTAAATGGAACACATTAGGTATCTTCGGCTTTCCTGTTCCTTTTCAACTTCCTCTAATACTGCCAGTATTTCGTGTACAGATAGACTAAAATAAATTGAAAGAAAAAACAAATTAATGTACTGAAAAATAAAATTAATGATTAAAATACGTCAATCAATATGTACAAATCTAATATAAAAATTCATTGTAATTATGGCCAAGGCCAGATCACAAGATCACATTTTATTGAAAGGAAAGTGTTACAAAAACTGTGCCACATTCGAACACAGTTAAATGACATGCTTTTATGTAACACAAAGTATAAAACTTGCCATTCACACAGCTAGTGTACACCTTTCTTTCAAGAAGATATGATCACGTGATTTGGCCAGTAGTAAATATTGAATTCACCGAAGAATTTAATTAACCAACTTCTGGCAACACTGTCATAAAAGCATGTTTATCAGTTGTCTTTATGTTTCAAGAATGACAGATAAGACTGGCCTTGTTTCCGTGGAAGAAAAAGTAACTACTGGGAAAAGAAAATGCTATCTCTTGAATGACTACAAGTGGTACAAGCGAACCAATGAATCTATAGCAAACAACCGTCTCGTGCATGGCATCCAATTTATTGGGCAGCCAAATATTTTTTATTGTGTAATTCATAGTATGACAATTCTGGAAATATGTAGTATTGATTGAATTCTAAAGACATTTGACTCTACAATAACGTAAATACAAGGAAATAAATCGAGGTAGTAACTATAATAAATTTCTTAATAAGGAAATTTCTTACCCCGTGCGTGACTCAACGGGACTGCAGGAATTCATTTTCCCTTCTCGTTTACAAGTGTCCTGTACCCAGAGTTGCCAGAATGTGAGCGAAAAAAGTTACTTTGAGTCTATACATCAGGTTAAAAAACTTTCGGCATGCAGCAAATGATTTCACTTTCAAATAATTCTCCATATTTAAGTGTACAATTTATTGGATGCTATGCACTAATGGGTTAATAGAGATTTGAGAAATGAAAAATCGGTGCTGCGTGTAAAGAATTCAATTTACAACTTGTAAGCTTGAATAATCAGTTTTCAGAAATAGTTCTTCCATAATTGTATAGATATCCGTTCTGTGCAATATTGTATAAAGCTATAATTATGCATTATTTCACAGTATCGTGCTGAATAAAGGCAGACGTCGTCTGCAGAGACACGATGACGTGGACCAATAAAATTTCTTTCCCTGAAAATTAACTTTTTTCCCCTCTGATCTCTCTAAATATTGAAAGCTCTTTGAAGAAATATTTGAAGGGACATTTTATACCAATGTTCTACATTTACGTTTGAATTTAAATATTAAATCCGTATTTTAGTGGAAATACCCATTCCAGGAAGTAAATGAACAGGTCTGGGCAAATTTTGCATAATAATAGTGACCACTGAAATACTAGTCCGTGTTATTGAAAATATTCAGATCTGGTCATCGCTAAAAATGTTTGCAGGTTAATTGATAAATACCCTACTTCTGAAATAATGAAATGCGACTACGATATTATCTTATTTTCTTGCAATTAATGAGATCGCTATCTTTAAATTATTTTCAAATTGCCTCTATCAAATCACTTTTCTGGAATCGGAGTATAGAGCAATAGGGTTAGGCCTGCTATTCGTATGTGCTCCGATCTTTAACAAAAGCCTTGACGAAAGCAGTTTTAAAGTCGTAAGTTCAATAAGCAATCATGCAATAATATCCATAGCTCCGAGAAAATTGCCCATTAAAAAAAAAAAAAAAAAAAAAAAAAAAAAAAATCAGGTATATAGTGTTATTGTATTGGATGTCACAAGAATAAAATATTAAAAATATATACTCGCATTTGTATTTAACAGATGAAAATGTGGAGTTACAGACTTCGAAATGCATCCTTATGTAAACGATTTTTTCATTCATAGTAGTATAATAGAAACTAGCCACCAAACATTTTGTACACTAGTTACAAAACCGAAATTGAATCATATGGAATAGCATGAGACCATTGATGATAGTCTGCTCTGCTAGAATTTGAAAAGTTAACAAATATTATATAAAAACCCTTCAGTCCTTACTTCTAGAGAGAGAACAGCAGTGCAGTCTGGAGTGAATATTTTGTATGCAGTCGAATTCAATATAATGCCAATGTGGGTTTAGTCTCAAACACAGGCTGAAGCTTCAAATTTCCGATGTGGTCAACCTGAAAACTACAAAATAGAGAGTGATCAATGACTATATTAATCTATTCTGCACTTGGTGATTGCGGAAATTTCTTCTAAATCAATGTCGACCGAGTAAGAACCTGGAGGACCTAACCAATAAGGGATATTGCTGAACAAATCTTTATAACAATTCCTGTGGCAATGCAATCTTTTTCTTTCATACAGGTCAAAAATGGATAATTATTAATAATATTAAAATACATATATGTTGCTGATAATTGAGAACAGGAACATTATATGATAAACATAAAACTCTTCACTTTTTCAATAAATTAAAATACCAAAATCAATTATAACAAGCTAACAAGGGACTATGCGAACCGTGACAGCTCAATATTTATGAAAATTGGTACCATGACTAATTGTGAATCGCCAATTGTCGGGGTGATAGTCATTCCGTCCGGAAATGCTTTGTTTACCCGCTATGTATAATACATATACCAAACAGTGACCGGGTGATGCTTTTCCGACTTATAACCCAAAAACGCCGGAAAAAAAGACAAAATGAAAAATGTATGCAGGTAACCTGATACAAGATAATCAGCGTGAGTATAATAATTAAATCCTTGGAGAAAGGCCTACTTTAAGTGATGCCCAACAAAGCCCATCAAACCATTCTAGAGCTGCTGTTCCAAAAGTTAAAGGAATTTAAAAAGAAGGCAATGATTTCTAAAACGAAGAAGTTGCAAGGCGCAAGAAAGAAATATCAAGTATCATCTGCTTTTGACGACGAATCCATGACATACCTAGTATATCTATTGTCATGACTTATATTCAAAGTCTGCTGGAGTTGAGGGCAGTAGCGTAACTTAAAAATGTCGGACCCTCCCGCAGGATTTTTTGGGGCCCTTTCCATGCTCATTCACTTCCCACTGTAACTTATAGTTTTTGGAATTTTCTTCGCGGTAAGTCCCCAAACTGTGCGGGCCTCCCCGCACTGCTGGTCCTGTGGGCCCCTCAGTTACGCCACTGGTTGAGGGTTGGATAATGTGTCAGTAGTTCCAAGAATGGGCCCACGATCAGTGTGCTGATGTTGATGAAAATGAAGATTTCTTTATGTGTGACATGTGTTCTGCGACTCAGGCTACAAGAAAGCTGATCTCAAAAAAATCATGACAGAACTAAGTGTTCAAAAAACGCTTTCTACATCGAACAATATATTAGCCTACTTTAGCAAACTCTAATATAAATACTATTACTACACCTTGTACGCCATTTTTAAAAAAATATAATCATTTTTGTAAGTTCACAATATTTTTATTTTCAATGGAGGGATCATTTTACCAACTCCCTAAGGCAAAATGAACGTTTCGCAATAGGTTCCAATTTGTGTCAAAATAATACCGAAGATGTTTATTGACAATGTTCAGAATTACACGTTAGAAACCTGAGATAACATTTTACCGTACCGAAACAATACCACAATATAGATCATTAGAACTAAGATCTGGAAACCAATTTGTCTTAAGGGGATCATTTTATCCACCTCTCCCCTATTATACATAGCGGGTAAACAAGACATTTCCGCACCGAATGACTATCACCCCCAATAATTAGCGATCCACGATTACTCAGGGTACCAATTTTCACAAATATCTAGCTGTCACGCTTTGCATACGTCCCTTGTAAGTAGCAAATCCCTTTTTGTGGTCTTTGGATTTTGGTTCATTAGATACTTCAGGATAGAAGTTTCGTAGACTTCACTTCTTAAACTTCAAATTCTACGTAAACATAAGTTTTTCTATAGTTTTAAGGAGATAGCCTAACTTTAACTATTTGTGTGGCCCTATCAAATCCCCTCACACAGTGCTGAGTTTGAGTTTTGAGTTTATCGGTCCTTTGAGCAGCGAGGCTATATGAGACGGAGCTACTGATTAACGTGAAATCCAAACCATCTGAGCTTCCGCCGGAAATCGAACCCGGGTCTCACACGCTAATCACATAGCCACGAAGGAGCTCTCTCTCACACAGCTGAAGACGCCGAAGCTTAGTGTGCGAGAAGCAATACAATACGACGACTGATCTGCACAAAGATCATTCTACAAACAAAGAGGTGTACGCGGTTTGAAGCGTCTCATATTTGAATGTTTTGCGAATTCTGTAGATCCCAAACCTTTTCAGTTACTTACTAGATTCTGACGGTTCTACTGTGAATTGTTTATACCCTAGGCCCACGTCCCTCTCGTATAATGCACAGCTATATGAAAAAAAAAAAAAAAAAAACACGTATCCTGTGAATGATGTTTTATCAAAAATAATCACTTTTTCTTCATATATTCGAAAGAGATTTCAGCAGAAGGAAATAACTACAATATATTTTCAATATTTTCGTTCAAGACCACTAAATTAGAAGCAAAAGACGTAAAAATGGGTAAGTTTTCTTTTACAGTCAACACTGTATAAGAGAATTTAGTACAAGGAAATTGCACTACTCAAACCTGAACATTGTAACATCATTCCGGAGAACAAGGCTATTTTTGTTTATAGCGATAAATGGTTACCAAAATAATAGAAACATCTAGAAAAATGCAACTTACTAGGTTAATGTGACGTATCACCTTTCGCCATCAGAACAGCTCTGATACGACGCGGAATGGAGCCATAGAGGTCGTGAATGGTAAGAAGAATCTTAAACCATTCTGCATGCAGTGAATTTCCTCATTTTCGTCAGAGAGGATGGAAGCAAGAATCCACTGTACTGGGGATTCAGGTCAGTGATTTATCTACACCCCCAGCACTCTCCGGAAATAAATTCCTTCCCCCCCCCCTCCAACTAGGTGGATGCAATATTAAAAATATTCATTCTCGTTCTCCCTAAAGGCCCTCCAGAACTTTGTAGAAAATATTTTAAATGATCTTATCTTAGGAGACAGAGAATTCTATGCGAGGAGGAAATTTTTAGGGAAATGCAGCACCGAAAAGCTTGACTTCTAGCGTGTTTGTATGCAGATCGGAACTCATGTCTAAAATGGCTGTAGTAACGAGGACAGGAACTAAATCCAAGCAGTCAAAATGCAGGGAAAATTCTGACGAGGACGAAATCCGAGGGACAAAATTACAGAATTATATTGGATGTACCAGTGCACACCCTATATGATTATTTTTTCCTTTAATTGCCATATATTCTAAAATATACCCTGTTTCAAAAAGAATATATATTTTGAATGCATATATTTATTAAATTTTAAGACATATGAATATGAAATTTTATACACATATTTTCGAACCTTTCAAGTTCAAATTACAGATGTTCAATATGTCCTCCATCAGCGACACGAACAATATCACATCGATACTCAAATTCCTCCAATACTCGGGCTCCTGTGTCCCTGACGTTATGGCAGTGCGGATCCGGTTCTTCAACTCTTCCAGGTTCTGTGGGAGTGGTGGTACATAAACGTTGTCTTTAACAAAACCCCACAGGAAGAAGTCACAGGGTGCAAATCCGGTGACCGTGGAGGCCAGCTGAGACATGCTAAGTCGCCAGCTCCTTGACGATCAATCCAACGGTTCGGTAGAGTTTCATTCAGATATTCACGCACTTGACTACTCCAGTGAGGAAGTGCCCCGTCTTGTTGAAAAATGAAGTTGTCTTCGGGCAGCCTCGGAAACAACCAGTTTTGTAACATAGTGAGATACTGCTTACTGTTAACCGTGTTTCAGTAGATTGGGTAGCTAACTTCTGGCCCACTTTTCCCCCACACCCCTAACTAACAAAAACTATGAAGCCGCCACTGTGCACTTTAACTCAGAGGGATACCCCAAAGTGAGATTGAATATGCTTTTATGACATTTAAAATCATAAAAACTTACAATCCTACACAAAATGTATTTATCGCATCTTAATCTCCAGTTTATAAGCTTTCATTTGACACTTGAATCATGAAAATCCGTTAATAATTAGCTTTAAAAACTCAATAAGAAGGAATACATATAGCTTCGGAACAGGTGATCTGTCACTGATTCATTTTGAACGATTCCAGTACTAACATTGGAACATTGGAACACCACCACACGAGATCATAAGAATTATGTTTAAAAAATCAGAGTTTATTTCAGCAAAACTGCCGTCGCAGAAATCCTAGGATCCATCTGAGAGGTCAGCGCTGATGTTGTTGTTGTTGTTTTCCCCCCAGATAGATCCTAGGATTTTTTGTTCAATTTCTATGTGCCTTTCTTCTTTCTTTCCTTCCTTCCTTTGAGGTCTGTAAGCGCACTTGTGGCTTTCCACCCAGCCTCAGTATAGCTACCTATCTGAATACGAGTCACAACATTCACCCACACAGCTCACAATCTTATTGCATCCATCCCGTTCCATTCCTGGCGCCAGGTTCCCCTCCCTTCCCCTTCCCTTTTTGCTGTCCCAAGTAACAGAGACGCCCAGCCTTATCCCACACTTGAGTCAGAGGTGAGGACACTGTAGCCATCTGTGATGAAAGACAGCCGTATAGCTCAGTTCACTTTACAGTTCCTTGAGAAATTACAAATTTATACCCTGGCCGTAGATATAAATTTGCAATTCCATGGCGAGGATTCGAACCTACGTTATCAGTTTACGAACCACAAGCTTTATGGAACTGCGCGCTAACCAACTGAGCTACGGGTTAACGCTGTATATAGGAGAGAAAATCGGTCCTTATATATGAACAAATACTTCTACAAGTAACGCCATCTATTAGCAAAGTGATAAACTAAGTGATATGTAACGCCATCTATTGAGTAGGTGAGTAACTGCTTGAATATGTTCACCTGCTCGGCAAATTTAAAACGAAAAATAAGAAAATTGTGGATATCTTGGTTCCTATAAGAGATAGAGGGCTGATATTTAATTTTTGGCAATTAGTGTTTGGCCGACCCATAAGTGTTGCCAACCTATAAAATTAAAAAATCACTAAGTCTAGTAACAAATTTGGTCCTAAGTTTGCAACACTGCAAAAATAAAAATTCAGATATTTGAAAAATAAAAAATACTAGCATAATCTACACAAAATTCTAAGACTTTTTTAAAGAATAACATTTTCCCGAAAACTCAAAAATAAAGCGTCAAAAAATTCCCGAAAATTTTGAATTTTTTTTTAAAAATTCGCTGTAACTTCACCGAATATTAACCGATTTTCAAAATTCAAACGACATTCGACAGAGAAATAAATTTGCCATCTTCTGAATATATTGTGAGTTGCATACCTCTAAGGATAGTATTCCGAATTTAATATATCTCCGTTGTTTATTAACCGATTTTCAAAATTCAAACGGCAATCAATAGACAAATAAATTTCCTATCTATCGAATGTCTTATAAATTGCATAACTCTAAGGATATAATTACAAAAAACTCAAATAAATATCTTATTTATACATGTATCTTTAAAATTCGAATGACATTCAAAAGTACTGCTTCTCCTTATGCATTGTGTATATTCAAAGGTCTTAGTTTTATGGCTTTATAACCATAAAACACTTAAAACATACTTAAAATTACAAGTTCGGATACTGATAATGGAATCTTCTGTTAACCTCGTTTTCTATAGGAAACAATGACTTCTTAAACTCTGTCCACTGATCGTAATTCAGGCTGAATAGACAGCCGTTAATATCAAAAACCACTTGAACTTCGGTTTGCACATTTTTTACAATTACATTAAAGTTATTAGTAAGAATGAACTTTTCTTGAGGATTCATTTCTAAATACTTCATTTTTTGGTTCTGACAACATATTTTTGTTCATTTTCGTTCATTTTTGGATTTACAGAACTCAACAGTTGGATAATTACCTTTTAGACCAGTGTATTTGATTTTTATTCCATCTTTAACGATCTCATCAATCATTTTATCTGTTAAGTGTTTTGTAAATCTAGGTGGAAGAAAAATCTTGAACTTCTCACATTCGACTAATATGCTCTTCCCAAACTTAGTTTTAATCTTTTCCATTTTCACAACTTTATATTCTGTATTTAATTCTAATTCTTTTAATCCAATAACCTGTTTTTGTTCAAGACTTCCAAGCTCGTTTAAAAAATCAACGTGTTTTGCCATCGTATTTATTATATAGAAAATCAATCTTCAATTTTTATCTTCACCAAAAAATATTTAATCATTTTTATTAATTTCGTTTGATGGAAAAACTTCCATAAAACAATCGCTAATGAAAACAGTTTGAGGGTATCTTTTCGATACCCTTATGCCCGTTGATATTTTGCTAACTAACTAAAACTCTTCTACTACTTTTTCATTCTTGGGATCATATGTAAAGTTCTTTCGCCCAATTAAAATCGCATAACATAGAGTATCAGCAGCCACAGCTTCTGAAAAGTCTACAACAATCTTTATGTTTGTTCTCTCGTTTACTGATACATTCTTTCTCTTACTACAATTAATCACATACATTGGTCTGTTGTCTATAAACTCTTTAGGGTCATAGTACATTTCGGTGTTGCCACATGTTATTCTCTTAAATGCAGTATAATCTTCGTACATCTTGAAATAATCCTTGTTAGCAATATCTAAGTTTCTTGATTCTTTTGGAAATACCTCATTCCTCCCATTCTTAAGATAGATATTCTTTACCTTACAATGATCAAACTTACTTGCATCTGCTGTTTGCCGCTTCTATCAGTTTGGAACATTACAACTACGAAATCAGGCATATCAAATTGTCTAGAATTAAATTGAGTAGTAACATCAAACTCCAAGAAAGAACCTACAACAGCCTTTTGAACACATTGATAAGTATGGAATGAAAACATGATTTTTGGTTCTTTAAGAATGCTCAACTTTAACTTGTTTTCATAATTAGATTCGTATTCAACAATAGGCATTCTTATCTCCATACTTTTTATTGTTATTTTTCCATCATGAGGAGCTGCTCCCGATCCAGTCCATTTGTACAAGACATCGTTATTGTTGTTAGCTTTTGTAAATGTTATTCTCAATCCACCTTTCCACATAACCTCTTTATAATCACTTAAGAAGCCTGGAATTAATCTTAATGGATACAAAACACTAAAGTTCTTTCTTAGACCAAGTTTATCATCTGTTTCAAATCCTGCTTGTTTTAGATATTCAACTTCTGGTTTGGAAATCTTTAATGTTCCGATAGCTGTAGATGTTATCCCTGGTAGCTCAATCTTGTCTATAACAACACCATGCTTTCTAATCTCAATTTGAGAAAAGAAGAATGGGAAGAAGTTATCTACAAGTTTTATAGTATCATTTGCACCAAATGTTCCTCCAGCTGATGCACCAACAACTTCAAAAGTCATATGACAATCTGCTTTGTGTGGATGTACGAACCCATCACCCACACTGAAATCGAGCTCAATATCTTTGTTAGCTTCATTCAAATTATTAAATGTTCTTGTGTTAGCTTTAAAACTCTGTAACTCGTAACTCTCAACACTCTCCATTTATTATAAAGAAAATCTTGAAACAACGCTTTGATGGGATATACCCATAAAAGAATCATTGGTCCTTCACATGTGAAGGGCATATTAACAATCAAAAACTTATAATCCCCATCCCAACTTAACCTTAGCATTCATAGCAGTACCAACCCCAAAAGCAGCTAATCGTTCACCAATTGATGCGTCACTACTAAATGCTCTTTTCCATGCTTTAGTTTCTAGTTCCTTAATTGCAATATGTCTTGACTCTGTATCTTTATTGTCTCTGTAGTATATATCGTGTTCTTTACAAGCCTCATCTAATGGGTTAATACCTTCATCACCTCTCTCTAACCTTTCTTGAAGCTTCGTAAAAGGCCCGCAAAATCTGAAACCTGGTATATGTAACTCTGGTATCCCCTTCATGTTTAAAATCTTATTCATTAGTCCTTTTCCAAGCTTCTCATCATTCCAGAATCGTGGTGGTAATGTATTTAAGATCTTAATCAAATAACCTATACCTTTTGGATCATTAGGAATAAACTGTGAAAGCTTATTATTAATCATACTCACTATACCTACTTTCTCATTGTAAAAGTTATCATTTCCAGCCTTTTCTTCTCCATCTATAACTATTAACCTATCTATAAGCTTTCTCACATCATCCATCCATATATATTCTTTAGGTATCTCTGTATATTGTTTAATTCCTTCACCAGTCCTTTTAGGTGTCGTGTTCTTTTTAGGAGTTGGGGGTAAAGTTGGTTTAATATAATTATCCCAAATAGGCTTGATAATATTAATGTACTTTGAACCTCTACTAGATGCTACCTTTTTATCTCGATTATATTTTTGGAAGGCAGCATCTGATTCTATAATTATTTCCTTGTACTGCTCAAAATCATCATCATCATAATCTTCAATGGTTTTATTAGTATTCATCGTTAACAATTCCCATAGACCTTCAGTTCCTTTATAAGTTTTACCATTAATTATCAAATCATCACCATTCACTTTAACTTCCAAATTTCCTATCTTGTTTATTATTTTTCCATCTTCTTCTGCAGCTCTTATTCCAAACACAGTATCATTTCTTTTACTATAATGTTTCGTTGCAATCTTACCAAATGACTGTGCTGTTGTTAAAGGTTCTACTCCTTCCACTTTGTCTTTAATTTGTTTTCTCATTTGTTTTATTTCTCCAGTTATAGGCGTATCACTACTACTTGGGGAACTATCATAAGCTATCTTTTTAGGTGTTTCTAGTAGACTAGGATCTATTGAGACCGTCTTATGTGCAACTGGAACAAGTTCAGTTATTAGATTTTTATTTTGTTCTGCTACTTCTTTGATCTCACTTCCCAAGTTTTGAATAGCATCGATTACAGGTTGCTCTTGTGTCTTAAATTTATCGTATATACCTGCTCTTTCTTTCTTCCAAGATTTGAAGCCCTTTATCAAGAACTCCTTCAACTTAATATTCTTATCAATTTCTTTCTCATCCATTTATTGTATAGCAAACGAACGAACGAACGTCAAAGAACGTCAATAAACGTCAATAAACGTCAAAGAACGTCAAACGTTAAAACGTAAAACGTCAATAAACATCAAACGTTCAAGAAGTGTTTTATCTTGTTCCTATACTTACCATTGTTTACCTTCCTTGTCATATCAATTACTATGAAACCATAATCTTCTTGCCAACATTTTGAACATATCTCTTTAAACTTATCATAAGACATATCTCCTCCAACAAACTCATTATACACATGTTTGAGATTAGTATCATCTTGCCTGAATATACATAGGAAGTTGACGTTATCTCTTATAAGCTGTTTAGGTACTTTTGAATATGTTTGTGCAAGATAGAAACAGTCTAAATGTCTATGCCTACCTCTTGTAAAGTAATTTCTAACAGTATCTTGATTCTCCAAAATGTAATCGTCAAACACAACAACGGAGTATTTTTCACATTCATCAATAGGTACAATAGAATCATTACCGCTTAAGAACGTTGCTATTTGCTTCTTAAACTTTAGTTCCGCCTTTTCAAATCGATCTTTTAACTGCTCATACTTTGGCTGATTCATGCTTTTAGAATATATGTAGAAGTAATTATTGTTTAACCAAACTGGCTGTAATAAGAAGTTAAATAGCAAAAACGTCTTACCAGACCCCGACGAACCTACGATAAGGCATCGAACATCATCAGGTATAAGTTCTCCATTTCTTTTCTTAGCTGTTGTTTCTTTTATCATCTCTTTTACATCCCAATTAATAGTTTTCTTACTCATTTATTATAGAGAAAATCATCGCCTTCTACCGGGCTCGTTAATGAAAATTGTATGAGGTTGTATGTTTGAAAGGGGGTGAGCGTTTTGCTCACCCTTAAAATCTCTATATACTCGTTGATGATGATTGCTTTACCATCACAACGGCCGTCGATTTTCCCGACGTCTATAAAAGACTTAAACTCGCGCCTGTCTTCAATATCAACGTGATTGTTTACAGCGTCTCTAGTGTTTTGGTATCCAAGAATTTCCCCAACGTCCTTACCCTTGTGCCCGATATGGTGTTATTGATTTTGTTACCTGCTAATTTGACTTCATATGATGCTTGTTTGAAACCCTCGGAATTCCGATGATAATTTTTCTGCTCATAGTACTAGTACAGACCCGGTTCGTTGATGAAAGTTGTGTGAGGTTGTTCATTTGAAAGAGTGTCCATAGGGAGCTCCGATTGGTGCTACCAAAAATATACACGTTGAAGTCTTGGACTTTTTGGACCTCCGAATACAGAGGGGCAAATTTTATGATCTTACATCTTTAAGTTGTTCTCTGATCTTAAGCAACGTATCTTTTATATATTCACCATCCATTTCACCATTCAATGTTATTATCATCTCTAACTGTTCTTTAAATGAGTTAATACAAGTGACAATGGTTTTATACTCGTCTTTTCTTTTGCTTATGTTTAACTTCGAAGACAAACCTGTTATTATAGCACTTCCAGTTGCAAGAGACGTTGTTAATATCGAGTAAATTGTTACAGGTATAAAAATATTAATAAACCCAGTTGTCGCAGAAAGTATAACCGACAACGTGATCAAAGTGTAGTATGCATATTTAACAATTCGTAGTTTTCTCTTTCTTCTTTAAACTGCATTCTAACTTTCGAATGACATCTTCTATTAACTTGATTACTTTCTCTCTTGGAATATCTCTAGGTAAATCAAACTCGTTCATTTATTATATAATAAATGGCTAAGGTATTTAAGCTAACGAGTGATACTTCGGTTTTAAAGAAGAAACTCCATTACGAATTAAACAAGAGCAACTATTTAAGTATAGGACTAGTTGGGTTTTACAGTACATATCTAACTCCAAACATAACAACAAAGAAAAACAGTTTCTCATATGGTGATAGACAAGTTTTTATACCAGAAGGACAATACAGCTTAAACAGTTTTAATGAATATTTAAAACCTCAATCCATCAACATAACATTATCAGAAGATCATTTAAGAAATAGAGTTAAAATTGAAACTGATAGTAATGATGTTACAATTGGGAGTATAGGCACTGTCCTCGGGTTTAATGTTTTTGAAGTTTTAGAAAAGAACAAAACACATATTGGAAGTAAGTTGCCAAAGTTTCATCCGTTTGATACTATAAATGTTCACTGTAATATAGCAGATGGCATGTTTGTTAAAGATACAGAATACACACATAGAGAAACAGGGATCATAGCATCATTCAAAACAGATGCTGAGTTCAAACATAGTATTATTTACGAGCCTACTTATCCATTATTTTTCCCTGTATCCAAAGACAAGGTTGGCAATTTCGAGATAAGGATAACAGATGAGAATGATTCCTTAATTGATTTTGGTGGAGCAACAACAACTGTACTTTTGCAAACCAAGATTTTCTCTTAAATAAATAGGAAGATGTGTTCTATTAAAGGTTGTATGTTTAGTGTTCCTTATAACGAACTAAAGGATCTAAATATTGATCATGTATTAACAAAGAAACAACTTAACGATAAAGATAAGAAAATTAAAGAAGGTAAAGGAATGGATTTAACTTTAACTACTGCACAAATGAAAAAGATTAAGAAAGAGCATATTGGCGGTTTTATTTTTACAATTCCAGCCATTCTAGCAGCTTTAGGAGCAGTTGGCTCATTAGCAGGGGGTGCAGCAGCGATTACTAAAACTGTACTGGATGCTAAGAAGAACAAACAAGAACTTGAAGAACAAAAAAGACACAATATGGCTATGGAAGAAAAGCAAGGGGCAGGTAAACCAAAGAAGTCAAAAAACTAAAACCATTGACCAACTTCGATATAGAGAGGTTGGCTAAAGAACTAAAGATAAAACGATTTAGAGGTGTATTTATGAGTGATGAACTTCCACAAAAACCCTATGTAAATGAGTGTGGCGTAGTTAACCTTGATAAATCAGAAAACATTGGTACTCATTGGATATGCTATTGGAAAGATAACAACATAAAGTACGTGTTCGATTCTTATGGTGGTGTTCCTCCTAAACAACTGGTACGATATCTTGGTACCGAAAACTTACTTTACAATGACGAACGAATACAAGACTTTAACTCAGTTATATGTGGTCATCTTTGTGTTAAGGTCTTAAATCTTCTAAATCAAGGGTATTCTTTTAGCGACGTTATGTATATGATTAAAAATGATTAAGTGCTTTTATGGTTTGTATCCATAAAAGTTTTGCTTTAAGATAAATATGGAAGCTATACACAATAGATTTTTAGATTATTTTGAGAAGCATGAGGATGAACTAGATGCACTAGATAGATATAATTTTTATCAGTATTTTCAGGATGTTAGCGAGATAGACTTAAACGATAAAAACAACGTATACAATGTTATTGATCTATGGAAAAGGTTAATACCAAAAGTTTTGTACACGGAAGAAGAGTTGAGAAAGTTACGTCCAATAATTACCTTAAAGGACTTGTTGTCGAGTTATAGCTCTAGGCCATTACAATGCAGTTATTGTGGTAGTAAGTCATTAACAAAAGGTATGAGTAGTTACATTTGTGATGATTGTTCTGTAGAGAGTGGCTGGGTTTACAGTACTTGTGAAGAAACGAAAGCTGCTTGCGTACGAAAACCATGGTATGATACTATAAAAAGATTTAAGTTACAGCTATCTCGTTTGCAAGCTTTACAGGATAGAATTATTCCCGAAGAGGTGCTCAAGGTGTTAAATGATGAACTTAGAGATATACCAAGAGATTTAATATCAACAAAAGATGTTCTAAAAGTACTAAAGAAAAACAAATACACGAAATATTATGACGATGTCTATTTAATACACTATCACCTTACCGATCAAAAACCATTAAAATTACAACATATGCAGGAAACACTTATAAACGACTTCGAAAACTTACACGAGGTCTTTAGGGAGCTGTATCCGGAAAGAGCATTGTATATTAACTTGAAATGTGTATTGTACCATCTGTTGAAAAAGCACGATGTTCATGTTGATATTGATTTTAAACGGTCACCTAGACAAATAGAAATGTTAAAGAAATGTTTTGAAAAATTAGGATGGGCATTTTCTGTATAATAAATGAGTATGGATATATTTGGTAATGTTAAAGATAGAAAAGGCGATGTCGATATTAGTGAAGAAAAATTAAAATTGTTGGAGAATTTAAATGATGTTGTTAGCGTAAGTCAACTTAGATCAATAGAAGCCCAATTAGAGAACGATAAAAAACGATTTGAAGATGCATTAGAAACGTTACAAGACACATACATAAAGAAAGAAGATTTTCAAAAGATTAGGATGGATACTACTAAACTGGTTATGCAGAAAGAAACCATGCCTCTACTATATCGATTAAGAGCTAAAAACGTTAAGGATAATGCACATGGACTTAAGTTTGGATAAATACTTTCTAGATATATATTTGGGTGATACTTTGATTAAAGATATACCTTTTGACTTTAAGAAGAACGATATAATTACGATTAAACCAAATAAAAATTCTGCTATGGAAGAAGGACAATTATTGTTTGTTGTAATGTACATAGAGAGAGAGCTTTCCTAAAGACGTTTGCTATATAATAAATATGGATATCTTTGGTAATGTTAAAATGACATCAGAGTTAGATAATGCAGTTGTGAGAAAAGACATTGCTATGTTGAAAGAAGAGCTTAACTTCGTCAAACGGAGTTATGTTATAGAGCTTCATAGTCGATTGATATCAGAAAATGTTGAAACTCCGTTCTTTTTAATACATAATCTCTCTATCACATACAAATTTCTTTATAAAGGTAGGTTAATGCATATAGAGTCATCTTACAATACGTATTACATAGATCTATATTTAAATGATTCTCTTGTTGAAACTTTTCCATTGCACTTTAATACAAATGATAATTTGGCAATTAGACCATCTAAAGGTTCTGATCTAAAACATGGCAAATTACTATTGCTTCTTATGCATGTAGAAAGAGAAGACGAAGATAGTGATGATGATGGTGAGAATGTTGATAGCATAATATTAAACAGCGATAGTTATTGATTTTCTATATAATAAACAGGATGTATTGTGTTAAGTGTAAGAAATCGACAGATACGAAGAAAGATACTATTAGAATTGAACAAACAAAGAATGGAAGATATCTAAAGAAAGGTATTTGTTCTGTATGTGGTGTTACTAAAACTCAATTCGTTAGGAAGCCTGATTGACTAGAAGAAGGTAAAGGTGTTAGAGAAGACATTGTAGAAGAAATTCACAAACCATCTAGAAAAAACTTTGACAGATTAAGTGTAGTTATAAAAGGTATCGATGATCTTTGGCAAGCTGATCTTGTAGAAATGGATAGCGGAGTATTAAAAGGCGTTTCCAAAATTATACGAGGGGTCGCTCCAAGACAAAGTTACATACAAACGAATATAAAGTCATCACAACGAATTCGTGGGGATGACTTTAAGATTAGTAAGAAGTAAGAAAATACTTGAATATTATGATAACAATTAGCTAGCCTACATCCAAGCTAGCAAAACTAATTCGGGGGAGCAATGGAGCACCCGCGTTTAACAAAGAAACATAAACAAACTCCCGAACGGAAGATTTTCCGGTTGCAAAATACACCATCATGACACAAGACCACTTCAAAGAAACGACGTATGCATGTTTGAAAGGGGTCCAGTGCTGGTGGACCCCACGAAAATGAAGTTAAAAATAAAGATTTTCTATATAATAAATATGGGTACTATGGATAGTCCTCTTAGTTTAAATGATATTTGCTATGAACAGATCAAAGATAACTATTGGTATGGCATCTTCGGAGATTTCAAGTTGATTATAGATAAGAGTACAGGATACTTCAATGCGACCAAGATGTGTAAGGCTGGCGGAAAAGAACTTAAGCATTGGTTAGAAAACACTAGATCTAAGAGGCGAATGGAGTACTACAAGAAAAAAATTAACGGTCGGCTTCCCGACCGTTTCAAACAAGCATCATATGAAGTCAAACTAGCAGGCAGCAAGATCAATAACACCATATCAGGTACATACGTTCACAAGAAGATAATACTAGACATCGCCAATTGGTTATCAGATGATTTTTACGACAAGTGCTATGACATTATCGAAAGTTACTTCCTTCAAGACTTTCAACAATATCGTGACAACAACGAATTACTCCAAATACAAATGCAAAAAATACAACAACAAATGGATGAATTACGTTTGGACAATCAAGAACTAGAAAATGAGGTTGAGTATTTTAAAACAATTGCAGCACCGTATACAGAAGATCCAGGAAAGATACATAGGCTATTCATTATCAAGAAAAACCTTAGTAAAGAACAACTTGAGAATATACTCTTTTACTATGACGAAGAAGAACGAGATCAAAAAGAAAGAATAGAACGATATAAGTATTGGGTTGGAAGAGTACAAACATGCAATTACGAAAGTAGGATTAAACAACTCAAACTTAAGTATCCAAGTATGAGTATTCTGCTTAACGTCGACGATCCAAACTCTATCAACTTATACAACAGAGCTAAAGAAAGATATGATGATAGAATAACTTGGCACGGTTCACATATGAACACAGATTTAAGCGATATAGATCTTGTTAACAGGTTTATTCAGTTAAGAGACATTTAAGTACGAGAAACTAAATATACTATTGCTTTTATGGATTACCCATCAAAGTACGAAGCGCTGTATTAGAACAAACAAAGCCGATCGGGATATCTGGCGCCGGCTAGCTGGTAACGAAAATGAAGTTAAAAATAAAGATTTTCTATATAATAAATATGAGTACTATGGATAGTTACTTTAAACAGCTTCGACAAAACACAACCGCCCTAAAAGCAAGAGTTGAAAAAGTAGAACAGCTAATGTCCGACCTCAAAATACGTAACGAAGAACAAGCAAAGGAGATAACAAAGCTCGAGACCATAGCAGCAGAACATAAAGAAGACCCAAGTAAGGTACACAAGTTGATCATCGTTAAAAAGAACCTCACAGCTGGTCAGCTTCAAGACATAGTAGACAAGTACGACACAGACAAACACGATCAGGTTAGGCGTTACGAGTCATACAAATATTGGGTTGGAAGAGTTCAGCAGCGAAACATCAAAGCAAGACTTCAGTGTCTTAAAGAAAAGTACCCAAGAATGTCAGTGTTATCAGAAACCAAAGATCCAAACTCAGTCAACCTCCTAAACAAAGTCAAAGAAAAATACAGCTGTGTTGTTTCATATGGTTGTCACGTGGATATTGAAGGAGAAGACGACGATGAGTTTGTTGTTGATTTGTTTTTGAGTATAAGAGATTTGTAGAGGTAAAGGTAATGAGTTTTGGTTACAACTGGGGGCCACCAGCACTGGCTCCCTTTCAAACATACAACTTTTATGGTATAATAGCCATAAAAGATAATTAGTTATGCATTAACCCTCTGCTGCAACATCGAACGCTAAATTCAGCATACTACCTAAATCAGGATTATTATGATATTTTCTTATTATGGCTCTCCAATCTACGTAATGTCTAAATATATATATAAAATCTACAGAGAGGTCTTGATAAGTTGAAATGTTAGTCCAATGAACTCTGCTTTCAAACTCTGCAATAAATTCTTCTGTTAAATTTTGAGACATTGAAATCATTTCCCAATCTACTTTGTCAGCGTAATCTCTTATAAAGTTTTCTGATAATTGACGAGTTCCAGATATGTACCACCAATTAACTCTATCTGTATGTTCTCGTATAAAGGCTTCAGAGAGTTCGTTTTTGTAAGATATAGCATCAAAATCAACTTTATCTATAAACTCATTAATAAATTCTTCAGATAGCTTTTGGTGATACGATACTTCTTTCCAATCAACTCTATCTGCAAATTCTCTTATAAAGTCTTCTGATAAGTCTTGGCTTCCTGAAATAATCTCCCAATCAACTTTATCAGCTAATTCTCTTATAAACTCTTCCGATAAATTTTTCCATAAACATATTTCAATCAAATTAACTTTCTCCTGATATTTGCGTATGAAGTCTTCTGTAATGTGATCATAGTTATATTCCTCCTCATAATCATCATAGCCTATAGATAGCCATTGTTCATCAGTCAGTGAATCTAATATTTCATCGGATAAGTTCATAACGTTTGCATAGAGAATGTTTTGTATGAGAAATGAGTTCTTTTCTTTAGTGGCTTTCTTGAACAAATGATCTAACATACCTATGGACACGCTAAAATTTATTTTGTCTTTATCATTGTAACCACCAATATCTAAATATTTACATACACAATCAAATATAGGTTTGTAAGATAATATTTCCTTAGCACTAGTCATGTTTGTTTTTATTCTTAGATTTTTAAATTTATTTCATTTTTTTTGTTGGTTTCCTATATAACAAATATGGAAGCACATTTTGATTTATTACATGATAGACTTGAACTAATTCATCATGATCTTAAACTCTTAGCAACACTACTAGAGAAGCAAATACTGTTAAAGGAGAAAGAGTTATTAGTAATGCAACAAAAAACATCTGATTTGAGTAGTGATGATGAATACAAATATGGTAGTGATGATTATGATGATGATGATGAGTAAGCTTACAAAAATGATTCAGTTTTAAATGTGTATATGTGACTTTGATGGGTTAATCCCATAAAAGCCGTGTTCTAATACAACGCATGATATGTAGACAATGGCAGGAGTGTACAATGTTAAGCGTTGTATTAGGACAAATGAAAATGAACTGAAATAACCCGGTGAAGAGTACTAACGAAGATTTTCTATATAATAAATAAGATGAGTAATTACAGTAAATTTACCGTAGTAGAGTTAAGGCGACAATGTAAAGAGAGGGGAATCAGAAGATATTCCCGATTAAGAAAAGCAGAACTAATAGACCTTCTTAAACAACATGACGATGAACAAAGCAGAAGGCAGATTAGAAATATATACCCATTTCAACAAGAAGTATTTGAAGAACCAAGAATCAAAGTTGAATCACAACCAATCGATGTAAAACTTAAAAGCACAGCATTCAAATCAAGATTAGAAACATGGAGATTTACAACAACTTATGAAGAACATGATCCACTAGAACAATATATCACCTCAACATCGAAAGCTTTAATAAATAGATTGAACATCAGCTTACAAAAACATGGATCGTTAAAGGCTAATATCCTAATAAGCTGCCAATATAAGAAAGGCAAAGAGATTCAAGACATTTACTTCAACATTAATAACAAAGAGGTATTCCAATCAACCAATCTAAAAGAATTCTTAAGTGATGCTAAACAAATATTACGAGCAAGAATGGATGAGTTCCAAGCTAGAGGTTCTGGATGGGCTCTTACAAATATAAACTACTTAGAGTTAGCTCTTAATAAATATGCACCATATAGAGGATCATCATACATAGAACTACCAAATGAAATCAAAAGGAAAAAAGCTGTTATCAATGTAAAGAACAAAGATGAAAAATGTTTCTTGTATTCAATTGCCTCTGCATTGCATCCTGTTGAAAAACATCCACAACGACCACCAAAGTACAAGCATATCGTTATAGACTTAGAAGAAAAATTAAAAGATATTCATTTTCCTGTAAAACTAAGTGACATCCCAAAAATTGAAAGACGGCTCAATATATCATTTAACGTTTATACATATAGTGATGATAGAAAATATACAATATACGTTTTATATCATACTAAAAATAAGAAAGACATCCATGTGAATTTATTATATGTAAAAGAACAAAATGAAGACCAAGTTAAAACACACTATTGTTGGATTAAAGATCTAAGTAGATTAGTAAGCAGCCAAATAACTAAATGGAGAGCTCGAAAATATTTGGTCTAGGAATTAATTCGTGCGGGTGGACAAGAGATGGCGCAACGAACGGAGCGTCCCACAGTTCCGTGTATCCACACATGTGTTGCAAACCCCTGTCATCTCGTATCGTTCGTAGTATAGGACAGTGGATTAAAGCGTCAACAACACCAGTTTGTAGTTAAGTGAACATGGCTCAATTTGTGCCTGATAAAGTGTTTTTGCGGGGTGTCCTGCTGCATTACTTTAACATGCAGAAAAGTGCGACTGAAAGTCATCGTATTTTGGTGGAAGTGTATGGTGACCATGCTCAAGCTGAGCGAACGTGTCAGAAGTGGTTTGCACGGTTTAGAAGTGGTGATTTCGGCTTGGCAGACCAAGAGCGAGCTGGACAGCCAAAAAAATTTCAAGACCAAGAATTGACAGCATTGCTCGAGCAGGATTCGTGTCAAACGCAGCATTAGGCGTTGATCAAACAACAGTCTCCAAACGCTTGAAAGCCATGGGAATGATTCAAAAGATGTCACATTGGGTTCCACATGAATTGAAAGACAGAGACGTTGAAAGACGAAAACGCCATTTGCGAATTGCTGCTTCAACGACAGAGCAGAAAGGGGTTTCTGCATCGAATTATTACGGGTGATGAGAAGTGGATCCATTACGAGAACCCTAAACGAAAAAAGGCCTGGGTGATGCCAGGTGAACCAGGTCCATCACAACCAAAACGAGATATTCACTGTGCAAAGGTTATGCTGTGCATATGGTGGGATATGAAAGGTGTGGTGTACTATGAGCTGCTGCAACCGAAAGAAACTATGAATGGAGAACGTTATCGACGACAATTAATGCGTTTGAAGCAAGCTCTGGCCAGAACACGACCAGAATGGGAGAACAGACATGATAAACTTATTGTTCAACATGATAACGCTCGCCCACATGTCGCAAAACCGGTCAAAACTTATTTAGAAAATGTCGGATGGGAAGTTTTACCCCACCCGCCGTATTCACCAGACGTTGCTCCTTCGGACTACTACTTGTTCGATTGCATGAACAACGATTTGATTGGACAGCGGTTTACTTCTTCAGAAGATATCGAAACATGGGTCTCTGACTGGATCGCTTCCAAGGATGAGGGCTTCTTTCCCCACGGAATCCGTACATTGCCTGACAGATGGGCGAAAGTGGTAGCTAGCGATGGACAATATTTTTCTTAAGGTATTTATGTATTTTGTGTTTGTACTACAGTTTCAATGTGTGCGTACCAACCGCACGAATTAATTCCTAGACCAAATACTTATGTGATAGATGCTTGTTATATTTTTACTCACAATGTGCATTAGATAAACACGAAAAAGATTGTTCCACTCACGAAGCTGTTAAGATAGAAATGCCACCGAAAGATACATACGTTGAATTTAAAAACTATCAATTTACGATGAAATTGCCATTTACGATTTACGCTGATTTTGAATGTTTGCAACATAAAGTTATGGGTTGTAAAGAATGTTATCCGGATAACGAGCCATATACCAAAAAATATCAACAGCACAAACCATCTGGATTCTGTTACTATATTGTAAAAAGTGATGGGAGTAAAACTAATCCTGTTGTGTATAGAGGTAAAGATGCAGCAAAAAAGTTCATAAGAATGTTAAAGAAAGAAGCTAAACAAATATCAAACATATATAGTCAAAATAATGAATTACCATTAACACGTAAACAGATAAAAGAGTTCAACCAATCCGAATCCTGTTCTTACTGTAAAGTAAAATATACACCAGAAAACCATAAAGTTAAACATCACGATCATATAACAGGAGAGTTTGTAGCTGCATTATGTAACAACTGTAATTTGAAAGTTAGAATACCTAAGTTCGTACCAGTGATTATACACAACTTATCCGGATATGACTCGCACTTGTTTATAGAAGAGCTAGGATGTAATAAAGAACAAATAGAATTAATACCTAATAACGAGCAACGCTATATATCATTCAGTAAAAAAGTTGGAACTATCAAATTAAAATTCGTAGATTCATTTAGATTTATGGCATGTAGTTTAGACAAATTATCATCAAACCTAACGAGAGAACAAATGGTGCACACACAACACTTCTATCCTGATGAAGAACAATTTAACCTTGTAACAAGAAAAGGTGTTTATCCGTACGATTATGTTAACAATTGGGATAGGTTTAGAGAAAGAAAGTTACCACCAAACGAAGCATTCTACAACAAGCTTAACAACACACATATAAGCGATGAGGATTATAAGCATGCAAAGAAAGTGTGGAAAACATTTAAAATTAAGAATCTCGGACAATACCATGACTTATATCTAAAAACCGATGTGTTGTTATTAGCAGATGTGTTTGAGAACTTTAGAGAAACATGTCTTAAAGCTTATGGTCTCGATCCAGCTTGGTATATGACAGCACCAGGTTTAGCTTGGGATGCAATGTTAAAGATGACAACTATAAAACTAGAGTTATTAACTGATTACGATATGGTATTGATGATAGAGAAAGGTATAAGAGGTGGGATTAGTCAATGCTCAAAAAGATATGTGAAAGCAAACAATAAGTATATGGAAAATTACGATAAGGATAAAGAAGATTCTTACTTAATGTATCTAGATGCCAATAACTTGTATGGGTGGGCAATGAGTCAATATATGCCGTATAAGGGATTCAGATGGTTAAGTGAAGATGAGATAAGAGAAATAGATTTCACAAGTATACCTGATGATTCTGATACTGGTTACATATTAGAAGTTGATCTTGAATATCCTAAAGAATTGCATGACTATCACAAAGACTACCCATTAGCACCTCAAAACATGTGTCCACCTGGTTCAAAACAATCAAAACTCTTAACAACCCTATATGGTAAAGAAAAATATGTAATTCACTATCGAAACCTAAAACAATGTCTTTCACTTGGATTAAAACTTAACAAGATACATCGAGTAATAGAGTTCGAACAATCAGATTGGTTAAAGAAATATATTGATTTAAACACACAGATGAGAACTAGAGCAACAAATGACTTTGAAAAAGACTTTTATAAGCTCATGAACAATTCAGTTTTTGGAAAGACTATGGAAAATATTAGAAAGAGATGTAAACCTATAAAAATAGAATGTGATCCAACAAGAGTAGAAAAACTAATTGCTAAACCAAATTTTAAAGATAGAATTATTTATACTGAAAATCTATGTGCGATCATAATGAATAAAACAAAATTAACTTTCAATAGACCAATATATGTTGGAATGAGTATCCTAGATCTATCGAAATATTTAATGTACGACTTCCATTACAATGTGATGAAACCAAAATACCAAGACAAAATAGAAGTATGTTATACAGATACTGATAGCTATATATACCATATTCAAACAGAAGATGTGTACGAGGACATGAAAAACTACATTGATTACTTCGATACCAGTGACTACCCTAAAGATAACAAATATAAGATACCGCAAATCAATAAGAAAATACTTGGTAAAATGAAGGATGAGATTAAAGGCACAATCATAGAAGAGTTTGTGGGTTTAAGAAGTAAGATGTACAGTATAAAAGCCCCCCAAATAGATTTAACAGATAAAGACTTTAAAGGTAAGTTCGATAAAGAAAAGTGTTGTAAGAAGGCTAAAGGTGTTAAGAAGAGTGTCGTGTATAAAGAACTGTCATTTAACGAGTATAAGGACTGTTTAATTAGCCAAAAAGAATATTATAAGAAGATGAATTTGATTAGAAGTTATAAGCACGATTTGTACAGTATAGATGTAAATAAGTTAGCTTTAAGTTGTGTGGATGATAAGAGATGTGTTTTAAAGAATGTGATAGATACTCTACCATGGGGACACTATAAGATAGAAGAGAAATAGTTTTAGATTGTAAGTTTTTAGATGTAAGTTTTAGATGTAAGTTTTTATGATTTTAAATGTCATAAAAGCATATGCGTAGTGCAATTACCCAATCTCGCTTTATGCTATCCTTCTGTGTTAAAGTGTAATGGTCAGTGGCGGCTTCATAGTTTTTTGGCAGTTAGGGGGTGGAGGGGGAAAGTGGGCCAGAAGTTAGCTACCCAATCTACTTGTTTCCATTAAAGAAGAATGGGCCGTAAACAGATGATCGGGATATCGCACAAAACATTGACTTTGGGCGAATCTCGTACATGTTCAATGACTGCATGTGGGCTCTGTATGCCTCAAATTCGAACATTTTATTTGTTTACCTGACGACTAACTCGGAAAGTCGCTTCATCACTAAGCATGATGCGTTGTGCAAAAGTGATATCATTGTCAATAGCATCCAGAATCTCGTTACAAAATGCCACACGTTTGTGTTTGTCATCAGGACGCAGAGCTTGTAACAGCTGTAACTTGTACGGCTTCATAACCAACCATCGTCTCAAAACACGCCAAATTGTTGTTGTCGGCACTTATAACTCCTGGCTGGCACGACGAGTTGAGTTTGAAGGACTACGTTGGAAAGCAGTTTGAATTCCTGCAACAATTTCTTCAGGAACACGAAGGCCGTCAGGACTCTTTCCTTTACATATACATCCTGTAATCTACAAACTGTTGATACCATCTGCGAATGTTCCACCTCTTCGGAGGATCAATTTGGTACCTCAACCTGAAACGTCTTTCCACTTGCGGTGGGCTGAAGTGAACGCGCTGGGCATACCCAGAATTTCGAGATGTGCGCGTATGTATTTGAACAAATTCGCACCACAATGGTGGAGTGCCCTTAATGAACAATCCCAAGAAGCATTTAAATAGAGTAATTAACACAAGTTATCTAAATTAAATATATAAATAACTTGTGATTTCTTAACATTTTAGAAATATAAAAAAATGCGGTAGAGCTTTTTTTTTAAAAAAAGATTGTGTGAATTTTTAATACACAAGATACACTGAGAAAAATCCATTATCCGGATAGCGGTATATTGTACAAATACAAGGATTCGTTATGTTTACTAAGGAAATCTGTACGGAGCGTACTTTATCCATATACTACACAGGTACTGTCCTTTACCCGCTTAGATATTACATCATGTCTTTGCAGGATGTCTGACATCTAACAATCTTCTGTATTTTACATACGTATACGTATGTTAAATACTTCAGCTATATGTTATATACGTCCATCTGTGTGTGAGATCCAGGCCGCCTATAGATACTCTTTCTTTCGAAATGGCTGACGTCATTGAACTACCGTCTTTTGCTTGCGAAACGAGGTTGTTTACAAACGGAAAAGAAGAGAGGAAGGAAACAAAAGCCTGGGTAAGTACAATAGTTAACTATTACTTTAGTTAAATATCCATTAATTACATATTCTTTTAGTGTAACTTGCTTTAATATAGTACTAAATAAGTAATATAGTTTATGACTACAATTCTTACTATTGTAACTCGTTAATGATTGAGGAGAATGGAATGGGTGAATCTGAATTTTGAGAAATCTTTGAATATTAATGTTTTGAAACATTTTACGTTTCAAGGTAGCAAAATGAATGTTATGTGTTTATTCATTCCGTTTTATATGTGACGATTTAGTACTTGGTGCACATTTACTACAGGACTGCTTAACATAATTGCTAATAAACCGTTTTCAGCGCGAAAATTTCCTTGTGTAGTGAAGATTTAGGATTTAGATTTCTGGGCTTTCGACATCAATGGCCTTGTTAGCCCGTCACATATGAGGGATGACTTTCCACGGCGAGTACACTATCCGGGGAAAGGAAGGGAAGAAAGGATTGGGGAAGGAAGAAAACGGATTGGGACCTATATGTTAGGTACCACTCCGGCATTTGCCTGCTGTGAATGAGGAAAACCCAAGGAAACCTCATTCAGGATGGCTGGACTTAAAATCTTTTGATACTTTTTCGACCGAGTTTCCCCACCGGGATCGAACCCGGAACCGTTCGCACCGAAGGCGAGAGCGCTAGCGACTACCCTACGCGGGGCCACTTGTGTAGTCTAGAAAACTCATTTTTACTAGGATATTTGCAATTTTTTTTTTTTGCTTTTAGTTTAACGCCCCATGATTGTACATCAATGTAAGAGAGAAGGGGACAATGAGATACATGATAATGGTGGAATCAAGAAAATGTAAGGAAACTGGAAAGTCTTAAGAATAACCACACCTACAGTGTTCACCAAAAGGCTATTTGTCGGGAGCAGGAATCGAACCAGGGACCTAACGCGTCAGAGGTAAGCGCTCTACTACAAAGCTTTCTTTTGTTTAAAGAACTTGTTTACATTGAAATATATATATTTTACTAAGATATTGACATATTTTACAGCCTCACTGAAATGAAAAAAAAAGCATAGTCAGGGAGAGTTCACTTGTCAGATTTTTATTTTTTAATTTAATTTATTTTTATTTTTATTTATTTTTGCTTTGTTATGTTCCATAGTTAATTAATGTTTGGGTTACTGAAAATTAAAACCTTTTTAGTATTATTGTTATGTCATCACTTTGGAACCAAAAAAGTTAGTTTTTTTTCTTGTGTTTTCATATAGGAAGTTGGTAAGTTTGTGCCTTAGCATTGGTTTGGTTTCTAGAACGTAATTGAAGGTCATGTTGAGTTGAGTCTTGGCGGGTTTGAGTTCGTGAAGTGTCAGGCACTGCTTGTGCCCCTGTCTTCTGTCTGTGATGTTTCCTGGCTTGGGCTGTGAGGTATTTATGTTGAGGAGTACCAACGCAGGCCGCGTGATATACAGGTAGCTACAACACAGCTTCAACAGCTACGAGTGCCAGGTGTTTGAACTTCATCTTTCGTTACGGCGTGACTAATGCAGTATAGTACTAGGTTCAAATTCTATGGGTGGTAAAAATGGTATATTACTTTCGTGGTGTGGTAAGAAATACAACGTAATTGTTATTAGTTTATTAGTGTTTCTTCATAGTATAGTTCTTCATAGTACTATTTCTAGAAGGAATTAAGTGTTAACGAAGTAATGAATAAGCAAAAGCACACTTTGATTGGCGTTAACTATTTCTCATACTCCATTGAGAATGTTTTGATCCTCAGTTGCGCAAACATCCAGTGTGCGTTTTTTTTTGTTTGCTTACACTGCCTTACAGATGAGCTCCCTCGTGGCTAAGTGGTTAGTGAACACGCCTTTGGCGTGGGACACCCGGGTTCGATTCCCGGCCGGGGGCCGCGGTGGCTCAGTGGTAGAAGGTTCACCTCTGGTGCTTGGGGTCCCGGGTTCGATCCCAGCCCCGCCAAGTGAACCTTGTGGTGGACAAACACCGTGTGCGTGGGTTTTCTCGAGGTTCTCCCGTTTCCTCTCACTTTCTTCATTCCACTATTTAATTCATTACTCATCACCGTCTCCATTAGCCTAACCGGCATAACCGAGGGACATAAAACTCAAAGATTTCATTTCATTTTTTCGATTCCCGGTCGGAGCTTATGTGGTTCGGATTCCACGTTAATCTGTAGGTCCACGTCTCATACAGCCTTGCTGCTGAAAGGAACGTTAAAATCAACTCAGCACTGTTTTACAGATGCAATTGTTCGATTCCGAGTTCGAATGAAGCTTTTTACGGGTAGGGGGCGACTATTATTGAGCTGAGCGAAGCGAAGCTCTTATACTCGGGTTAGCCGTTTGGTTGTCCGCGAACTCCTCCTAGACTGTTTGGCCGATTTCAACCAAACTTAGCACGCTGATAGAGTATGTCGTGCTGAGTGACAACATAGGTCGAAATCAAAAATCCGATGTACCATGGAGGAATAATCACCGAAAAACGCTTCCTCCTAGACCGTTTGGCCGATCTCAACCAAACTTAGCACGCTGATAGAGTATGTCGTGCTGAATGACAACATAGGTCGAAATCAAAAATCCGATGTACCATCGAGGAATAATCACCGAAAAACGTTTGCATAGACTTAACATGGGGAAAAAGTTTTCACGCGATTTTTTTGTCAACAATTAAAAATGGAATTTATTATTGCATAATGGCCAGGAATGATTACGTAGTTTAAGCTCGCTCAGCTCATTTCATTGCAATCGGGTACATCCATTGCATTCCTAGTATATACAATCCAAGGATTTTAGTTATTAGTCAGTGATACAATATATAGACCTATATATATTACAAAATTGAAAGTGACTATGTTTGTGACCCTTAGTCTCTTAAGAGCTGCGGTGGCTCAGTGGTAGAGCGTTCACCTCCGGTACTTGGGGTCCCGGGTTCGATCCCAGCCCCCGTCAAATGAACTTTGTGATGGACAAACACCGTGTGCGTGGGTTTCCTCGGGGTTCTCCCGTTTCCTTCCACTTTCTTCATTCCACCATTTCATTCATTGCTCATCATCAGCGTCTCCTTTAGCCTAACCGGCATAACTGTGGGACGTAAAACTCAAAGGTTTCATTTCATTTTTTCTTAATCTCTTTGGAATCTTGTACTTAGGTTCACAGCGGAAGCGACGAAATAACTCGACTCATCCATTGTAGCTCTCTTCGCAACCAGTTTCCAAAATGTTGGCAATAAGTTTGCGAAACGAGAGATGACGACTCCAATTTTGGGTGAAAAGTCGCTATAAAAAATAATCGAGAAATTCATTGTCTATAAGCATTGTTTCAAAGTTGTAGATGTAAACTAAACAATATGTTCTACTCACTGGCGCAAATCCGGGGGGGGGATGACGGATACATGTCCCCTCCAATCTTGGAACTGAGGGGGACTTCTCCCCAATAATCCGATTTGAAATGTGTTTTTTGGGAGAAATTTGATTATTTTTGTCCGATTGCTACAAAGGAACGTGAGATAAAATAGATGTCCCCCAGAATAAGCCTCAAATCTGCAGCCTCGCAACGCTGAAGACAACTCTGATTCTCCACAACATTGTTTTTCAACTTCATAAGTATTTTGGACATCGCCAAAAAAAGTATGGTAACGGTCTTACCCCCCCCCCCAATGTTGAAGACAGATTTGCGCCGCTGGTTCTACTCACATCTTTGTAAATAGGGCGCAACCAATCCTTTAATTCAGGGATCATTTCAGGTTGTTTCGGGTACTTTTGTTCATATTGTGGTCAAAATAGTTCCGAAATAATTAACACTACAGTACTTACGTTAAGCATTTTTTTTTTTTTTTTGTAAAAGAAAAAGTGCAGAATAATTAAAAGACCCCAAAGGACAAATATAACAAACATCTTCTTCGCCTTTATTCACGCATCTATAGCTAATCTTGTTGCTATCGGTAATGATGTATTACGTGTGTCTCTCAACGGAAACTCTGCGAACTAAAGGACATCAAGTTTGTAGTTGTTCTTCGTTAGAGGGCAAGGGTAACATAACAATGCAGGATTGTGGGGCAGTGAGTATGCTGTATTTCCAAACTCTTCATCAGTTGCGCTGATTAAAACAAACAAACAGAAAAAAAGAACGTAAAAACTGTTTTGAACTAATAATGCTTCTCTACAGATGAACATTTTGTTTGGAGCAAAAAGTCGCTAAACGTGTAAGTAGGTAAATCGTCATTTAAAAATCACCCAAAAAAAGGCTCCAATCGGAAAAAAATATTTTTTGTCGCTATCGTAGGGCGACCATACGTCCCGTTTTGACCGGGACAGTCCCGTTTTAGGGGCGTGTCCCGGCCGTCCCGTCAGTAGATGGAAAAAAGTAGTATTCGTCCCGTTTTATGTAAATGAAAGAAGTAAATAACAAACCCAGTATACTTTACTCCTTTTAAAAGTATTAATAATTAATAATAACAAAGAGGCAAAAATTGAACTGAAATTCCCTATATTAAACATACTCTATAGTTCGCAGTACTGTTCGAAAGGCAGCAGAGGTTTTAGCAGTTGGTTGTGTGTTGAACAAATTTCAACGTGTCTTTCCTTTTTCATAAGTACCCGCTCTGTAACAAAGAGAGAGAGGAGGAAATCTGATATCAAGGCACTGATAAGAACAAAGGTAGATCTAAAAGTCTAGGGTTGCAAGAACCTGTCCCGTTTTTAACTGAAAATTTTATGGTCAACCTACGCTATCGTTGAGGTCGAATTCCCCTTATTTAGCGACTTTACCCAAAATTGGCAACATTGACCCCCACCGAACAACACCCCGTTATCTTTAGCCTAGCCAGCATAATAGTGGCACGTAAAACTTAAAGATTTCATTTCGAACAACACTCCCAGAAACCTATTGTTATACCATTCCCAAAACACCCTTTTGTACAGTTCTCCCTATTCGAAAAAAAAAATTGTAAATAGCAGTGTTCATACACTAGGAATGCAATGGATGTACCCGATTGCAATGAAATGAGCTGAGCGAGCTTAAACTACGTAATCATTCCTGACCATTATGCAATAATAAATGCCATTTTTAATTGTTGACAAAAAAATCGCGTGAAAACTTTTTCCCCATGTTAAGTCTATGCAAGCGTTTTTCGGTGATTATTCCTCGATGGTACATCGGATTTTTGATTTCGACCTATGTTGTCACTCAGCACGACATACTCTATCAGCGTGCTAAGTTTGGTTGAGATCGGCCAAACGGTCTAAGAGGAAGCGTTTTTCGGTGATTATTCCTCCATGGTACATCGGATTTTTTATTTCGACCTATGTTGTCACTCAGCACGACATACTCTATCAGCGTGCTAAGTTTGGTTGAGATCGGCCAAACGGTCTAGGAGGAGTTCGCGGACAACCAAACGGCTAACCCGAGTATAAGAGCTTCGCTTCGCTCAGCTCAACTAGGAATGCAATGGATGTACCCGATTGCAATGAAATGAGCTGAGCGAGCTTAAACTACGTAATCATTCCTGGCCATTATGCAATAATAAATTCCATTTTTAATTGTTGACAAAAAAATCGCGTGAAAACTTTTTCCCCATGTTAAGTCTATGCAAACGTTTTTCGGTGATTATTCCTCGATGGTACATCGGATTTTTGATTTCGACCTATGTTGTCACTCAGCACGACATACTCTATCAGCGTGCTAAGTTTTCTTGAGATCGGCCAAACGGTCTAGGAGGAAGCGTTTTTCGGTGATTATTCCTCCATGGTACATCGGATTTTTGATTTCGACCTATGTTGTCACTCAGCACGACATACTCTATCAGCGTGCTATGTTTGGTTGAGATCGGCCAAACGGTCTAGGAGGAAGCGTTTTTCGGTCATTATTCCTCGATGGTACATCGGATTTTTGATTTCGACCTATGTTGTCACTCAGCACGACATACTCTATCAGCGTGCTAAGTTTGGTTGAGATCGGCCAAACGGTCTAGGAGGAGTTCGCGGACAACCAAACGGCTAACCCGAGTATAAGAGCTTCGCTTCGCTCAGCTCAATAAATATGGAACTCAATTTCCCTGAATTTTCCAGGTTTTTCAGGTATTAATTTTGCAATTTCCAGGTCTAGTGGAAGAAACTAATAGTACGAGAACACATAAATTTTAAGAATACTATATTTATATATTTGAGAATGGCCACCCTTCTCCCCAATGAACGATTGCAATTAAATATTGAGTCACAAGAAAATAAATAATTAAAATAAATAAAATTTAAGTTGAAAAATATTAAGTTGAGAAACCTACTAAGGGAATTATATAATACTTTTGTTCCATACTTGAATACATTCAAAATATACAAAAATATTGGCTTGGGGAAGAAAAAAGGCCCGCGAGATTTTAACATTCTTATAGTACTCGACAACAGAAATAAATTACTGAAAGAATTTTCAAAATCGGCGCAGGTAAACATGCAGAAAATCGCATTTTCATGTACCGGTTCAAAATGGGGAAGAAAAGACGACCGCGAGATTTTAATTGATTCTTGTAGTACTCGTCGAGGGAAATCGACTAGTGAAGGAATTTTCAAAATCGGCGCAGGCAAGCATGAAAAAAATCGCATTTTCATGTACCGGTTCAAAATGGGGAAGAATAAAGGGCCCGCGAGATTTTAACTGATTCTTGTAGTACTCGTCGAGAGAAATCGATTGGTGAAGGAATTTTCAAAATCGGCGCAGGCAAACATAGAGAAAATCTCATTTTCATGTTCCGGTTCAAAATGGGGAAGAAAAAAGGGCCGCAAGATTTTAACTGATTCTTGTAATACTTGACGAGAGAAATCGACTAGTGAAGGAATTGTCAAAATCGGCGCAGGCAAGCATGAAGAAAATCGCATTTTCATGTACCAGTTCAAAATGGGGAAGAAAAAAGGGCCCGCGAGATTTTAACTGATTCTTGTAGTACTCGACGAGAGAAATCGACTAGTGAAGGAATGTTCAAAATCGGCCCAGGCAAACATAGAGAAAATCTCATTTTTATGTTCCGGTTCAAAATGGGGAAGAAAAAAGGGCCGCAAGATTTTAACTGATTCTTGTAATACTCGACGAGAGAAATCGACTAGTGAAGCAATTGTCAAAATCGGCGCAGGCAAGCATGAAGAAAATCGCATTTTCATGTATCAGTTCAAAATGGGGAAGAAAAAAGGGCCCGCGAGATTTTAACTGATCCTTGTAGTACTCGACGAGAGAAATCGACTAGTGAAGAATTGTCAAAATCGGCGCAGGGAAGCATGAAGAAAATCGCATTTTCATTTATCAGTTCAAAATGGGGAAGAAAAAAGGGCCCGCGAGATTTTAACTGATTCTTGTAGTACTCGACGAGAGAAATCGATTAGTGAAGGAATTTTCAAAATCGGCGCAGGCAAACATGGAGAAAATGGCATTTTCATGTACCGGTTCAAAATGGGGAAGGAAAAAAGTTCCGCGAGTTTGAACCGCTACGATGTATGTTCCCGAATGTCCCCGTCTTCGGTCCATTCCTCACGTGCTAACGGCATGGTTCAACATCTGCAAGAAAGAGGTAAATGTAACGTTCAATTGGCAATAGCTTTTCACCAAATTAAGCTGCATGAAATCTGATTGCATATTTGACATACTGAGAAAATTCTAGTCCGTGGCCATATGTATCACATATCCCATCAGTTCATAAAAATTTTGAACACAAAATTACGGTCGTCCGTGTGACGTACTCCCAAAACGCCTAATATGTATCACCCACCTCATTCAATGAAACCACATCCGTGTAGAATTTACAAAGGAACTTCTTATGATGTATACAGGATGTCTCAAACGTTCCCTGACATAGGATAACTCTGTTATTATCAGAGTTACAACAAAATGTAAGAGGAAAAACATCTCGAAATATGACGTTTTCAATCTAAAGTGAACACTTTTTAAAAAAATCGGACGAGATGTTTGTGCTGAATACTCTTTATGCACCCAATTTTAAATGAAAATGCAACGTTGTCATTTACCTGGACCCACAACATAAGTGAATGAAGTTACTGTTTGAAACGGGGGCTGGCCATCGACATGTTAGCGTAAAAGACAGTAACTTCACTCACTTACGTTGTGGGTCCAGGTAAATGGCAATGTTGCATTTTCATTTCTCATTGGACGCATAGCGAGTGTACAGCGCAAACGGGTCATCCGATTTTAAAAATTCCTTCACTTTAGAATGAAAACATTATATTTGGAGACGCTTTCCAAAGTAGTATAATTTAGTTTGTTTAAATTTACAATTTAATACAAGTAGATTCGGATTTATATGCGTAGGATTTTGTATGCATCTAACTAATGAATTCTTTATCTTCATGCTTAACTTAGTGACTTGGCTTTGGACTGCAACTGATTATAACCCATTATTGCTTGAGAAGAAACAAGATATCCGAATCTTCATTTGGAGAAATCAAACGTCTATTGAAAAGCTGGGGATTACAATCAATAATTTCTACATTTCAAGGTGCGTAAATTATATATTCTGTGTTTATTGTTAAATTACTATTACTATTATTGGGTTTAGAATCAATCAAGCACTTCATGATATTTTATGGGGATCAAGATGGGTGCCGGATAGATAAGTATTTGAGCGTCAGGCTCTTATTTCTTTTCAATTTAATATTTAATCAATGATTATTTTTCTCCCTCATTATTCCACCAAATCGTATTCCAAGATCATATATCCATTTTTGATCGATATATCCATATTTTTGATCTCTTTCATATTTCTATATTTTCGATTTTTGATATTGTTTATATTTCGATATTGCTGTATTTTTCGATATTTCGAACAAGTTTCGATAGTTTGTCAATATCGATTATCTATATCTAAATTCGGATATCCCAAAGCCCTATCGAACCCCCTCCGAAATGAAGTTTTTGGCTATGGACCTGATTAGGGATGCGCACGAGACAAGACGAGACAGAATTTTTGTTACGAAATTCGAGACGAGATAGAGCTCTTCCAATAGAAACGGATCCAGTTTTCGAGACGAGACATAACTTTCGCGGCACCTTTTCGAGAGGAGACAATCTCAAATCTTTTCTCTTGCGCATCCCTACACTTGATCATGAGGTATCAAAAAAAAAAAAGTTAATGAGAAATACCGGTAACATGTAAATACAATATAGGTAGCTAAAACATTTTTGTTTTCGTTCTTCAGTAATGCATTGTTATTAATCTCAGGGGGGGCACGGTGGCTCAGTGGTAGAGTGTTCACCTCCGGTGCTTGCGGTCCCTGGTTCGATCCCAACTCGCGCCGTGTGGACTTTGTAGTGGACAAACACCGTGCTCGTGGGTTTTCTCGGGGTTCTCCCGTTTCCTCCCACTTACTTCATTCCACCACTTCACTCATTTCTCATTATCACCGTCTCCTTTAGCCTAACCGGCATAACCGTGGGACGTTAAACTTAAAGATTTCATTTTTTATTAATCACTGTATTTTATAGTGTATTCTCAAGCTTAAGGTGATGTATAATTAAATTTTGAATTCAGTTAACTTATTTTGTTTCTCAGATTGTTTTTAAAATGTATGTACAAACGTTTATTTTCATTCTTGAGAGTTTAAAGTGACGTATAGTTATTAAACATAGTATTTAATATTGTACTCTTAACGTGGAAGTGATATACAGTTAACTTTTGAATTCAGTTAACATTTTTCTCTCTGAAATTGTTTTAAAAAATATGTAAAAACGTTTTTATTTTATTCCTTGAGTGCTAAAAGTGATGCAAAGTTATTAAGCTTACTACTTTATAGTGTATTCTTAACCCTAAACTGATACACAGTGCGTTTTTGAATAAATTATGTCAAGTTATTTGAGTGACGAACACTGGTACAAAATCCTGACTACTACTGGAACATTTTGATTTTAAGGTGACGACTACTGGTGCAAGGATTTTAAAATATTGTTTTTCCTCCAACGGCTACTCCTTTTTTAATTCTAACTACATGGTCATTATAGGAAGGATCAGTGAGTCTTTCCAACTATGGTACAGCTCCGACAGATTCACGATGCTCAGAGAAGAGACAAAATAGTATGTTTTCAACCTTAAAGTGAGAACCACTGGCGTTTTTACCCTGCTATGCAAAAGTAAGTGAGTATTCCAATGGGGTTCCAATGCGGTACTTAATTTCTGCGTTTTAGATATATGGAAATACATGTCTCTAAAATGTAAAGAACTTTTTTTTTTTTACTGAAAACTGCAACTCGGTAAGCCTTATGGATACCGAGGTATGAGAAAATAAATTATAGGTATGTGGGGCTTGCATACTTGACGCTACAATTCGGAAATTGAATTAAAATATGACTAACGGCTATCAAGATGTTGTCAAATAAAGGGAGGACCAATACAGTTAAGGAGTTTTCGTGTTAGATGCTAAAATTTCCGAAATCGGTCATGGAAAGTTAATAAACACCAGTAGCAATTTCATCTTAAAGTAATTAGATATCTTCATGGAGTGTTAGAACATCATGGAGTCTACCAAAATTAAATTTTAAAAGCTTTTGAAAATATAATCTGACATTTGTAAACAGTATTTGAAATATGTGTTTACCCAAAACTTCCAGCTAGTACATCTAACATCTGGAGAAACACTGTGAAATAAAAGCGTACGAGATCTTGAAATTTCGGAAACAATTATTGGTGGCAACAAAATTAAATAAGATGGTACTTCTATGGGTTAAATGAGTACCTCAGTACAATTTCGATCGAAAGATTAGTTCAGTCCTAGGTTTTCTTCAGGCAATTCCAAGGGTTCATCGAGCTGTGCAAAAGAATGAAAATTCGCTGTCAATATCTAAAATAGTAACCAAGATATAAGGAATTATATATTTTATGACGTAAAAATAGAGATCTTTACGGATTTGTACTTTTGGGTCTTTCCTATAAGAAAAAAATTCAGAAAACTACTGTATATACCTTAATAGACAATTCAGTGGGCGGGGACACAGTAGCTTAGTGGTAGGGTATTTAACTAATCTTTTTTGCAGAAACTATTGGAGTATTCACTTAACCTGTAGAGATACGATCATACTTAACTCCCTATTTAATTTTAAAATTAAATAAAAGGAAATATTTCAGTGTAGCGACCCACGATTATGCATTTTAGTCTCAGGGAGATTATGATTAAAGCAAGTGAATGTTGTTGACAGAATTGATGGAATGCAAAGGTGGGAGGAAAGAGAGTACCCCGAGAAAACCCACGAATACGATGTCCACTACAAACTGACTTGGCCGTGGATCGAACCAAGAACTCAATACACCAGAGGTAAGCACTCTACCACTAAGCCACCGTGCCCCTGCCCATTTAATTGTCTATTAAGTTATATACGGTTGTTTTCTGAAATTTCTTCTTCTTACAGCAAATACTCAAAAGTACAAATCCATGTGGGTCTCTATTTTTACGACGTCATAAAATGCATAATTCCTTATATCTCGCTTGCTATATTAGATATTGACAAAAAACGTTCACTTTATTTTAGAGCCCGATGAACGCTTGGAATTGTCCAAAGAAAATTTAGAGCTGAATTAATCTTTCGATGAAATTGTACTGACGAGTCTGAGGTACTCACTTAACCCATATAAGTACCATCTTATTTAACTTTTGTTAGGATCAATAATTGTTTTCTGAAATTTCAAGATCTAATACGCTTTTATTGTATGGCGTCTTTAGCTGCTAGATGTACTAGCTGGAAGTTTTCGGTAAATACATATTTCTAATACTCTTTACAAATGTCAAAATATATTTTACAAAGCTTTTAAAATTTAATCTTGGTAGACCCCATGATGTTCTTAAACTCCATGGAAATACCTAATTATTTTAAGATGAAATTGCTACTGATGCTTATTAACTTTCCATGACCGGTTTCGGAAATTTTACCACCTAACACGAAAACCCCATAACTATATGGATCCTCCCTTTATTTGACAATATCTTGATAGTCGTATTTTAATTAATTTTCTAAATTGTACTGTCTAATATGCAAGCTCCACGTACCTATGATGTCGCTTTTTATTTCACCATATTTCGGTAACTGTTAGGCGTACCGACTTGCGGTTTCGGTAAACACACACCTCTAACGTTCTTTAAAACGTTATTAAGACATATTTTAGAATATTTAGAAATGAGAGTTCTGCGAATATCATGGTACCCGAAAACCCCCATGAGGGCGTGTGTGTAATGTATTTAATTGAAACTACTTTTGAGGTGTTGTAAGCCCTCGTAATTACGTTTCCGAAACTGCACCACCTAGTACACAAACCCCACACTTCTATGGTGTCGCTCTTTATTTTCCCATATCTCAATATCCCTAAGGCTTACCGAGTTGAGGTTTTAGGTAAACAAATGTCAGTTCCTTACATTTTAGAGACATACATTTCCACATATCTAAAAAAAAATACAGACGTTAGTTACCCCATGGTACCCCAAACACCATTGGGGTACCCACTTACTTTTGAATAGTAATACATTTTGAGTTGTTCAGCATCAATAAACACTTCATAGTTTTTCTACGTGCAACCCAAAAGTCCATACCTGACCGAATAGATTTTGTCCATTTAATCTCAAAAATGTTAAGATACTTTGTATTGTTAAGTACAACCAAGTTAAGCACATTGAATTTAATATTTTAAATATTTTCTGATTTTTGTTTCAGGTATTTCGTGCATCAAAACAAAACCAGGATTCTGCTTGGAAGACAGTGAAAAGAAGCAGTGTAGGTTGTGGCTAAAAGTACGTCCTTTCTGAAGACAGACCCAATTGTATTTACATTCTTTTGTACGAATATATAACCCTAATCAAGATACTGTACTACAAATTATTTCTTTCTCCCATAAATTAGAATAAAATATTATCTCTGTTTAAAGAAAATGTTTGTTAGTGTTAAGTCAACTCTTTTTCTCTGTAATAAGAACATTATCCCTCGCAATATTTTTTTATCTTTGTGCTATTACGATTGGATGAAGTAAAATTCTATACGAAGCACTATTATTTCAGACATGCATTAATAACTAATGTATTGTTCTGTATGTAAGGCAATGTGTATACTGAACATGTCTAGCGAAGGTGTTGTTTTATTGGGAATCCGAAGAAAGAACAAAAAAGCTGGACTTGCCAACGTATACGTGTTCGAATTCTGGACTAATCCAAATTATCCAGAGAAAACATTATATATTTCTTTGTTGCTATTTCAGATGTATTCTTTATCCAAGTCATAAGAAACGCAGACTTCATACATAGCTATACTTTGTATGAACTATGTTCCGTATTTACTTGATCACTTTGTAACTTTATCTAGTGTTGACAAGGCCGCAGGTGTTAATCGAATAGTTTAGCGTATCACTCATGTCACCTTGTGATTAAGGTAGGTCCTGTCGGTATATATATGGTACTGGGTTCAATTAGCGATAAAATACATTTTTAGCATTAAACAAATGCAAAAATCTACACGAAATGAGATACCATGATCTCTGACTTGGATAACACCAAGCAACTGATGGTACTGAGTGTGATTGAGTTTACTAGTTACTATCTGGCTAAAATCAGTGTTCCTTTAGCTATACTTCTTTTCGTGCTCTGAATTGCAAAGATTGAAATAACCGTTTTAAATTATTGTATATATATCTTCCGAGTAATTCTGAGAATCATTGCTCTTTCTTTAAGCAATGTATGAGACTGTTAAACTGCTCGTTGCTTAAAATGTTGCACTAAGAAGGATGCATCCAGGAAAGTCCAAATTTGCAGAATGTCTAAAGCAGGGAAGGATAAATATGTTTAGTCGATGGCTGCACAACGCCTCCGCTGTCACCACGTTGTCACACAGCGAATATAGCAGACGTTTAAGAATATTCTGCACTTACTATTAGGTATCTGCCTGGGAACTTTGGTGCAGCTACCCAGTCTCCTTCTTGGTGTTGCATTTTTAATGGCGAGTACTGAGTAGGAATCATCTTGTGAGCGAACACGTTTTCGGCTATCAGCATACTTTTAATTATTACTACATTAAAAAAAACATACCTGTTAATTAAAATGTACACAGAAGTTATTCCTGGAAAATTCTATTCAGGCCTCTTGTGGTTTGAGTTTGAATATAGGATTGTATATGACTGTGCGTTTTGCATTATTATTGAAGTGCTGCAACTAACTGCAAACCATACGATAAATTCTTACAGTAATATATCACATATTGATTTACTCTGTATGAAAACGAAAATAGTTTAACATATGGTTAACCTTCTTTGTGCCCATAATTTTAAAATTAACGCTTGTGTCACTTTTCAACACTTGGCTTTGCAGTAGCTTTCCAACGAATTAGCAGGAAGCCCAACTTACAGGACACCCTGCAGGTTAATACATTTCTTTGGACAGTTTCACTGCTCTAAACTAAGATTTGAAAAGTGTAGCATTGTTAATTTTATTATTATTGGCACAATGGAGATCAACCATATTTTAAGCTATTTTTGTTTCCATACAGAGAAAAACAATGTGTGACAACATTACAGTAAGAATGTATCATGCATTTCTCAGTATGTTGCAGCACTTCAATAATGGTGCACTATACGTACAATCTAGATCCTGAATATGTCCAATTCATATATTACAACAAGGCAATACGTATTCGATACAGGTAAAATCCGTATATTTCATATGGACAATCTATAAGCTACATACATCCAATCCATACATTACATATGGCCAACCTGTACGCGACATACGTATAATCTATATGCTGCATGCAGACAGTCTGTAAGCTACATATGTGCAATCTGTATGGTGCATACGGATATTCTGTCTGCTGTATCGGGACAAGTTGTGTGCGACATAAGGAAAATCTGTATAATACATACGTACAATACGTATACTGTATCTAGTCGTACGTACGGGGCACAAGTACAATATAGATGCTGTCTTGGGGTTGAACGAAAGAAACATACGTACAGAACGTATATTGCATACTTCTTGAAATTATGCTCTGTCCTGATAGTCAGTGAGTGTCGTCATTATTAACCCACATGCTACATACGATCCTGACGTCACAAAGCTAGATATTACCTCCGTATATACTTGTTACTACAGATGACGTCACACGAATGACGTCATTGCACTTATGCAGACAGTACGTATAATACATACTTTTTCAGCTATACGTTTGCTGCAGGATGTTATATACGGTTGTACGTTAAGTCCAGAAACTACAGGAATTACGAATGTAACCTACGTTTTTAAGTATGCCACCTACATTTTTTTCTCTCAGTGTACTCTTTACCTCAGGTAACCTGTGGTTTTACTTCAACACAGATGCTCCATTGAAATGGCCAGATTACAACCATATACCCTTTTCTGTTTAAGTTCACGCCATTCTGTAAAAGAAAAAAAAAAACATTTGCGAAATTTTCCACATACGTTAATTGATGTCTGGAATCCGTACAAGAAAGACTTCGATGCGATTTTGTTGATTTTTAATGGTGATAAAGTATACGCTCCACTTCCCCACGTATATCATACAGATTTTACACACTGATACACACACACACACACATACAAAATCAGTAAGTACGCCAGAAAGTTTTACTTGGGGGGTGTTCAAAATAAAAGGGGGTGTGTGCTCTCAGAATAGTGATATAATTTTTAAACTCAAACAAGAAAACAGTATATTTTGTTACGCAACTATTGCAATACTACTACTACTACTACTACTACTACTACTACTACTACTACTACTAATAATAATAATAATAATAATAATAATATCACCAGCTCTTCGCAGTGGCAGGTTCAATAAAGTAAGTTCACACATTTAGGCATTTATTATTATTATTATTATTATTAAACTAAGTAATACAGTGAAACCTCTCAAAACGGACATCGGTGGAACCGATTATTTGTCCGTAAATGAGAGGTGTCCCTAAAAGGAAGGGTTCTCTCTCATAACATCACACCACACCACACATATTTATGGCATGGAAGAATAAGAAAGTTTGTCCTCTTATGAAAATGTCTACTATTGAGAGATGCCCGTTAAGAGAGGTTTCACTGTATTAGGAATTAACCTACACTATTTTACCGAGTAATTTAACGTGAATTGATTCCATACGAATTATTGTAATTATTTTCAAAATTCTGCTATTATTTCAATTTATTCACCCCCAGCAAGTTTTAGTGGGTGATTTTTCCCCAAAATATTAATTGGGAAAAATTCCCTCGTCCCATCCTGAAATCACATTCGTTTAATAATTAATACTGTACATAGTTGCAATTTAATCATTTTGATATTCTAACCCTGTTGTTAACGTTAATTGTAATATTATTTGATCTCTTAATCTCCGTTCCTGTCCCTTCCTGGCTACGTTATTCGCTCTGAATATCTTTCATAAGAAAATTATTCATTGATTTAGTTGTTTTCCAGTAATCCAGTTTTTCAATTTACAAATATTTTGTATCTTTCTGTTTTGTCTTCTTTAATATACCCTAATTTTAATAATCCCAGGGCTCATAGTGGGCTGGCCTCTTGTATATAGTTGAAAAGTGACCAAAAAATTACCAAAAGCACACGAAAAAGTGACCAAAATCTCATCATGACCCTTTTTTCCTTTGTCAATTTCTCCATCACCTCTCTCTTTGTTTGTTGTTTTGTTTCTTCTTTACTTCTTCTTTTTGATCTTCATCCTTTCTTAGGTTTTCAAAGTATGCTCTGTAGTTAGCAGAATTAGCAGATGTAAAAAGCTTCTGAGTAAGTGGAACCAGTTTTGGCCTATTTCCGAATTTCTTCATTCCGACATTATATTTAACTTATCATTAAGAGTTCTCAAAAACGTGAAATATTCAAATTCATTACCTACTCTTAAGAAGAACATACAAGAAGCATAACACAAGACGAATATGATGAACTACACAAACATACACAACGTTGAACGGAGCGTTAACTATTACAAGAGAAAACTAAAAGATTATTATGATAGACGAAAGAATAGACACAGAAGGGTTCTCAACTCCACCTTGAGAGCTTAAGCATCCACCAACCGTCCACTGTGCTTTAAAAAGAATAAAAGCTGAAGTGAGAATAAGCTGACTGTTTCACATGTGGCAGCAAGTACTGAAAATTTCAGAAGAGTAATGAGTAACAAGTTTCTGCCTTTTTTCCATTTGTTTTTATATTTTTCTTAGAAAACTGCCAATGTAAAACATAAATCACACGAAAAAGTAACTTTAGTGACCAACTTGGAAAAAAGTAAATTTTAGTTTTAAAAAAAGTGACTAGCTATGAACCCTGTTCCGCTCAATGAATTTACGTGAATAAAAATATACTTTACAAAAAATTAAGCTAGCGCCAAATGCGTTCCTGCATAACACTAGACTCAGTCTAAAACATATATAATTCTTAATTCGACCGATCTCTTCATTTCTAAAAACGTTTTGACTACACCCTTCTAACGTCCGTCCGTTGATACACCACTCGCAGAGCAGGCTCGAAACCAGCCACAGAGCTTTGGGGGGGGAGGAGCCATGAATATGTTACAAGGGGCCAAGTCATTAAGAATTCTCTTACAAATATCTAAATTGTGCATTTTGTATTGAGGTCTGAGGGGACATGAAAAATTTAGGAAGGGCCAGGCCTTCCCTAGCCCCCCTCTGGTTGCGAGCCTGTTGCAGAGTAGCACTTACCAACTAAATCTGGTATAGGCTTATTACTATATTGTCACATTTTTCCTTATTGAGGAGGAGGTAGGTGAATGACCGCTCAAGACGTTACCAATTTCAGTCATCTGCATCTGTCCATCAATCTCTTCTCTCGGAAACGACCACAGAGCCCAGAAGGGTAGGTATCAGCGGTCTGTTTTGTCAATTGTTTTGATCGAAACACCGCCCGAAACAATGATGTCATGTAGTTATCGAAGCAGTACATGAGAACGAGGTCGCTTCGTATTTTGAAGTGAAATAAAATAAATAAGAATATTGCCTTTTTCTTAAACGCTAAACCTTTTTTAACTTGATGTAATAAATCACCTATATGATACTGATTGATACAATTGGATTTGGGGGAGTATTCCCTTTCCATCCAGGGGTGTGTGTAAAGAAATTTGGAGGGGTGTTAGGGGGGTGTTGGGGGGGTGTAGATTACTCCCTGTACAAAATGATTTTATATTTACACGAATATTAAATTGAAAAGTGACCGGTCGATCAAAACAAAACAAAAAAAAATTCTTTCTATAAAAATTTGGCCTTTATATATTTTCATTCATAGTTCGTGCACGTGTCGTTTTGATGTAGTCTTCATTGTCTTCTTTCTACAGTCCTCTCTCTTCTCACTGAAGTTCGCTCGGAATCCTGGAATCTCCCTGATGATATCAACTGCTGCTACTGGCTGCCGTTCTGGTTGTTTCTTCGCTGCGCTGGCCTCTCTTTCTTAGCATCTCTGGATCTAGTCGAAGACATCTGGTTTATGTAGTGTTACTGTATGATTCTCATCTGGATTGCCTAAAAGTCTCTGGAAATCCGCTGCTTCTACGGTCTAGTTCCAAAGTTCACACTACACTGGTCACATATGACGCTCTTAAAATTCCACTATTCGGATTTTATGTATATTTTATACGTCAAACTACATATGAAAGTTATATGTTAGTAGTAATTGTCCTAGCTGCAGATTCAAAACTCGGTCTCTACATTATTACAAAATATCCTAACTCTCCCCTTTTTCCATCTCGTCTCGTAACATGTGTTGCCCGTAAAGCATACACAGAGATGACGTTAAGTTCTGAGACAGACTTACGACAATTGATATTTCATATCGAGATGATGAAAATACACTCAATCTCGAGTAACTTCACGATTCTGTTATTTAAATGTGATTATCTCACGAGACATACATTTGTAACGATGAGTCTTGCACTAACTATTACAGAGGATGACCTGTGTATCGCGTCTTAACATCAACTCACTCACTCCTTCCCTGTTAAACGTTTTCTTTCAGAGGAAAGAACATGATTTTTCGAAGGCTCGCTCCTGACCTACCCAAAATTCAATGTATAGCCCTTTTTCGCAGACCCTAATGGTTTTGTCGCCAAAATGCCTGGGTAGTACACTTTCACGTAATCTTTCGTTTATTCTTAGATTATTATTGCTTGTCATCTGTATTGAGTTTGACCGCCGAATAGAGGAAATACTAAGCTTTAAAACGGTGTATCATACACTTTGTTATCCAATTGCTAAATACTTGTTTTCGTATTGTTTTCCCCGGCGTCACTATCAATTTTCTTTGTAAACACCATTCCTTGCAGAACCCAGTACATGTGCTTTTGTCTAGTGGTCACTTGTCTGTGCTAGTGCTGATCTCTCGCTTGCTCTTAATTTTTCAATTTTTTTCACGATAATTATCATATATCAACATTATATTCTATATTACATTATGCCAAATATTCCTCTGATTATATTTACATTGGATTCCAGCAGTGACATTTAATTTAGAATTAATAATTAGTAAATATACACATGTCGACTGCTATGACATTCACGGTATTGCGTCTCGCTGTTGTCTCAATTACACCAATGTCAAAAACAAGCACATTAAAGTAATAAGCTTTTGTTTTAAAGTTAAGATATCAACGGAAACTTCTTCTCTGACCAAAATTACATCTTACATTATATTTCTACACTTCTAAAATATGTAATAACACTAGGATATGACTGCATTCATTATTTTCAATCGAAGCCGCGCTTTGAAGAGAAAAAATTATAGGCTGGATTTGCTGGCGGGATCTAACCCAAGCTATTAAAGTTTCTGGTGTGAAAACTGGTCACTTGAAGAAAATCTAGCACCTTATTGTTCCCAAGCATTCTAACCCACTTGCTAAAATATCTGAGCAGAAATCACACAAAGGTTTAGGAATAGGATATATGTATGTCGCCAGAGCTGTATTTGCAGCAACGTTAGCAACTCTGCTCACTTCGACCTATAGTTAGGAGTATGATTTAAATATATGACCTAGATAAAAGTCTCTCTCATACCACAATGCTTCTTCGCTGTAGATAGCAATCCTGTGCGCACGTACACAGCTCTCAACTGGTACGGAACATTTTAAAAAAAATACTCAGTGGTGCTTTTCCAAGTTTAGTTTTCTTTCCTTCATATAGATTCTTATGTTCCAATTGAATATGTTTAATTCACCTATCTTCTATACTAATTAACCTAACATTATATATATATATATATACAGTCATCTCTCATGTTATCAAACTAATCCTATGCATAATTCCAGAAATGAGTGAAAAGAAAATACTCCTGTCCTAAACTAAGTTATATATTCTTAATTAACATGTAGATATGTAAATTAATCTAATATTGAGCAAAAATTTCGGGTGAAATCAACATAAAAAAAGTTAAAATAAAAAATACCTATATGTGTGCCTCCTATACACTGTAATCACGGAATTGCACTTTTCAAACTCGAGAAGACAAAATGATTTCTGCTGCGGAGTAGCCATTTTAAACATATGACGGTTACCAAGCAAAACAGAAAACAACTGACGTCTATCGGCTATTAATATAAACTAGACTATGTATTCGTTCATCCAATAGCCGAGCCGAGGCGCAGCGATCGATAGTTTGGACAAAAATAATTCTTCGCAATACGTATATTCTTTTTGAAACAGGGTGTACTATAAGTATTTTTTTGACCTGAAATAAATTTTTCTTTCTTTTAAAATGCTGGAAATCTAATAAAACGTAAAAATGTTTTGCTTTAATTACTTTCACACACACCCATATGAAAAGTTCTGGGTATTCCTATTTATTATAAGTTTAATACATTTGAAATACGTTTAGCATATTACAGTAAGACCATTCATTTTAATTACAAAAAGTAACTATGATGCTATTTGATTTAAAAAAAAAACTCGTTCTTGTGTGGTAGCATATAGCAGTCTTTTATTTTGAGTAATGTATAAATATTTATTTTAATTCTGAAATACTGATAAAGATTTCTTTTTAGCAAGGATCAAAATGTGAAATATATACTTACTATAACAGTCTTACGTCTTTTATTGGGTTTTCAGCATTAAAAATATATATATATATATTTCCGTAAAGTGAAGAATTTCAGATAACATTTTAGATGCATAACAGTTGAAGAAAAAAAAACATTCTTTTATTAATCTGCAGCTAGATTCTATCGCTTGAATTATCGTTTGTCCATGGACGTCTCTGGCGGGGAGACAGAGGGACGCGTCCCCCCAAATATTTTGAGTACGAGATAAATGGATCAATGCTGAAAGTATTTAGATGTATATGGAAGAAGTAAAGACAGGCAGAACAAATTAAAGTTATGTCTGTTCTTAAACATTAGGTTAATGTGATTAGAATGTCCGCCTGACGTGTGTCACTTTCAAAGAAGGATTTTTTTTTAAAGTTGCTCTTCTTGTTTAGGCAAAGTAGTCTCGGCTGCAGGCACACAATTTTTTTATTGCTTAACCAGCAACAATTGGTTTCCATGACGAAGCGACACTGGAGAAGGGAAGGGAAAGATATATATATTATATATGCTTCTATTTTCATATTTATATTGTCAATGTAAATAGCAGCAATACAAATATCAATATCAATATTGAAATGCTTGTGTTTTTTGTAGTTTCAATCAAATCAAAAGGTCAGAAAATCAGGGATAAGGGTCGTCTTACGCATCCTTTTACATTTTTGTTTAATATGTGGCCAAACATGAACTGTGGCACCTTTTACATACGAGAAGGGGTGAAAAGTTCTCGGCCTGACAATGAAAGACTGCGAATTTCAGTTCAAAAATGATTTTATTCTTCGACATATTCTTCTTTAACTTCAATACACTTGGTCCAGCGTTTCTCCAACATCAGTATTCCTTCCCGGAAGTGAGAGTCTGGAAGGTTGTGAAAATAGTCATCCTCGACCCTCTCAACTTCTTCATTCGATGTGAAGCTCTTCCCAGAATGAAATTTCTTCAAGTTTGAGAACAAATAGGAGTCCGAAATTAGGAGAGTATGGGGGATGGCCGAGCAAATCGTACCCCAAAATCCCGCAGTTTTCCCATCGCCAACACACCCTTGTGCACAGGTACGTTGTCCCGGAGAAAGATGATTTTCTTCTTCAAGCCAGGTCTCTTCTCGCGAATTTTGGCATCAGCTGGTCAAGAAGGTTGGAGTAGTATTCGCCTGTAATTGTTCTCCCTTTTGCAAGGTAATCAATTAACAGGATCCCTTTCGCATCCCAGAACACACTGGCCATGACCTTTCCGGCCGATAGGATCGTCTTCGCTTTCTTCGGCGCTGCACCACTGGCTTCCACCCACTGCTTGGACTGTTGTTTCATTTCTGGTGTGTAGTGGTGAACCCATCTCTCATCTATTGCCACAAATCAGCGCACAAAATCGGTCGGATCTCTTTTGAATCAGTCCAAATATTGCTGCGAAAATCGTTTTCGCATTTGCTTTTAGTCGGCAGTCAGCAAATGCGGCACGGATCTTGCGCAGAGCTTTCGCTTGGTGCAAGATGTTTCGCACCCGTTCCTCCGATATCCCCACACTCTCAGCTATCTCACTCACCTTCACTCGCTTGTCGTCCAACATGATATCATACACTTTTTCGATTGTTTCCGGTGTGGTTGCGGTTTTCAGACTTCCTTTACGTGGCTCATCTTCGAGGGATGTGCGACCACGGTTAAATTTAGCTGCCCACTTTCTAACGGTTGATATGGAAGGAGCAGAGTCCCCGTAAACTTTTGTCAACTTCGGATGAATTTCCGTAGGGGTTAATCCATCCAAAACGAAAAATTTGATTTCCGCACGATATTCAAGTTTATCCATTTTCACAACTAACACGCAAGGCGTCTAACTGCAACAATGCCTGCACACAAACTACTTGAGAGAACAAGTTGACACTTATACGAACAACTGAAAAGCGCCCCAGGCAAGAACAATAAAATTTTGCTGATTGTAGTGCCATCTCTGGGTCAAGCCGAGAACATTTCATCCCGCCCTCGTTCATCGAGCGTAGCGGTTTTTGCGTAAGGCCGGGTAGGCACGGGTCTACCCAAACATTTTGAAAAATATATAAACACTAAAAGATACAATAAAGAGTAAATATATTTTCCACAGCATCAACCACTAATGTAAAAGTAATTTCCTATTGTCATTAATCCATGCGCGAGGAAGCGGGCCTACCCAAAATTAAAATGCTAAAGCCGCCACTGACTGCAAGCCTTAACATGTTGGAGGTGAACTACTGGAAAACAATAAAATTATATTGTGAAATGACTTGATAATAGACCGAAGTAAGTTTGTTTTATCTTCGTTTCAGTTACAGTGTCAAACGGCTTTCTTGTAACTGAGTCAATCCATTTTCCATTTCTCTGCAGGTAGCTTTATATATATATATATATATATATATATATATATATATATATATATATATATATATATATATATAAATAAAATCACATTCATTTTTACTGAAATAGGTGTGAATAACACTGTTAATAACAGAATTGTATTTAGTCATTTTTCTGAGAACAAGAAGTAGAATAACATCTAATATTTATGATAAAATTTAAAGAAATATTAATTCTTCTTACAGAATCTGTTACAATTACTAAAGAAAAATTATCTGAAGAAATCTCTCCCTGGACAGAATTCCTTGTCTTGAAAGATTAGGCAGAACGGAAATTCCCGTTCTGCCTAAGAGGACCTTTAGACAGAACGGAAAGACACCATTAAAAATCTTGCTATTTTAGTTCTTAGAAGATTTTAAATTCTTGTTTTTAAGTTCCAATAGAATAAAACAACTTACTTTCGACAAGATAAATTTTCAAGCAAATCACGCAACCCAAGATTGAATAAAAATCAACCTTTACACGGCTGTGATCGTCACAACAACGTTTGATCAATCGATTGCCAACGATTTCATCTCGACATCACACCAAGCATGAGAAAGTCTACGCTAATTGGCTCTGGCTGAGGAAGGAAATCCAATGCAATCGTTCGTTGCATCAACGAATTTCAAAGTTTGTAAAAAAAAAAAAAAAAAAGATAATAGTATACGACCTTAATACAAGATTACAACCCCCCTCCCCCGCATTTTTGAACAATCCCCTAAGTTCAAAATTCTGGATAAATCACTGATTCAGGTACATCTGGACCATAGGATGCACATGGTTCTCTAATATGGTGACAATCACAGCCAATATCATGATCGGTAAGCATCAGCACAGAAGTTACTGAAAATTAGGATCGACCGTGAATTGCAACCCACATCATCACAGGGCCACCACAGTGTTTCAGGGTTGGGCAGAGACATTGCGGATCATGCGTTTCTTTGGGGTTTCCTCACACATACACAGTAAAAAAAAATGTGGTGTTAATTCAACACAATATTTACACAAGCCAGTGATCCCAGCGTGACTACCACTTTTGCGTGTTATTTCAACACCAAGGGCCCAGTGTTGCGGATAACACAAGTTCTGTATGACGAGTTGACACAGAGACGGTATGGAAGCGGTGTTAGTGAACTAAATGAAGGAACGTGGAAACAGGAAAACAAGCGCAACGGCAATATAAAAATGAAAGTCGCCATGTTTGTGACTTAGTAGCTCCTGAACCACCTGACCGATCTCGACCAAATTTTCAATATAGATGAGATTCGGGCTTGGGAGTGACGTTATCATTTCACTTTGACGTAGAGATTCAAAAAAGCCGGCTTTTTTGAATCGATGGTTTTTTTGCACATAAAAAGCTAGATTTTTTTTTAAAAAAAACGAGAATTTTGGAAATTTTGGCTTTTTTCATTTTCATGATTTTTCTACTTACATAGCTTTCTTACAGTATACCCTAAAGTTAAATAAGATTTCATGACCTAAATGCTATATTTTGCTCGGGAATTCACCATCATGATGGATGGAACACATGTTTTATGAATTAAACATAAAGTACGTAGTATTTGAGGACAACTGTAGAAGATATTTAACTTTATTTGAACTTCTGAGTTGACTTTTTTTTTCTTTTCTACATCATTTCTTTTTAGTCATCCGTGTTTCATTTCCTCGAGATTAGAAGGCCTACTCTAGCTTCTAGCACATAAGTTAAACTTCTGTTTTTCAATTATCCGTCAGAGCGTAAGTCTGTCAGTATATCTGTCAAAGTGTACTTCCACATACTGTAGCTGTGCAATGATTTAGGAATAATCTTCTGGATACAAACTTGAATACCATTATATACAAATAATCAGTAGCGGATTCAGAAAAGTATTTTGAGAGGTGTTTCTCTGCTTAATGTTTGTTTTTTTCTAAAATTTCCTAATTTTTATTTGGGAGTTTATGAATACAAGCATAACTAATATTTCGTTTTGTTTGTATATTCAGCAATAATCTTTCGGATACTACCTTGAAGACCATTTTATACTGATCATCAGTGGCGGATTTAGAAAAGTATTTTGAGAGGGGTTTTTCTTATTAATGTTTAGTTTTTCTAAAAATACCCAATTTTTATTTGAGAAGAGCTTGAAGTTTATGAGTGAAGGCATAACAAATATTTCGATTGTTTTAGAAATTCTGTAATTCCGGGGTACAAGCTTCACCCGTAAAACATTCCCACCCTCACCCTCTTCGCATATCCGTCACTGCTGGTAATTAGTAATAACAACGATTTAAAAACGATAAGAAAGGAAGTCGGCCAGAACTCAGTACACGCATTATCTCTACATTCACAGATACAATTAAGAAAAACTTGTCAAAATTGTCGAATGCGGGGTTGAATCCCAGACTTCCCGATAGAAGTGCAAAAGCTAACCACTCACTCATTGTTGTTGTGAAGTTGTGCTTAACTTAAATATATTCTCTCTCTCTGGCCTATGGAATCCGAAGGTTCAATGCCGCGTTCACAAAAACTCTCCACTGACTTCAATGCTTAGCCAACTGGATCCAGTTTTTACTTTGTATTCCTATTTCTGCGACATCCATTTTAATATTGCCCTCCCATCTGCACCTAAGTCTTCCTAATGGACGTTTTCCGATTTGATTTCCAGTTAAAACTTTGAAAGCGTTCCTACCTTTTTCCATTCTGACTGTATGACCTGCCCACCTGAGCCTCCTAGACTTGATGACCGTAACGATGTTTGGTAAACCGTATAAATTGTGCAGTTCTTCGTTATAGTGCAGTCGCTTGGTACACATTTCAATAAGAATATTTCTTTTCTGTATACCAGAATAAAATTTGGCATAGTTATTTAGATGGTAATACACAATAAAAAACCATCGGGACACAAGTCATAGGAGCTTCTATAAAAGGAGGGGAGGAGGATAATGATTGCAATTAAGTTCTTTGGCAGTAGGGTGATAAATAGAAAGTAAAGGGAGTAAAATTAAACAATATGGGAGCATTTACTAAATTATTGCGTTGAATTATTGCATGTTAAGATATAATATAGTGTCCCTGGTGGATGAGTGGCTCTACTCGTCGCCTTGCAATCAAGGGGTTCCGAGTGCGATTCCCGGTGGGGACACAAGTTGTTCGGATCCTTCGTTAAACTGTAGGAGCCGTCCTTAGAACGTCATCATCATCCCATGGAAGGCAATGACAAGACCACCATGGGTTCACCTTGCCCAGAGACCTTCGGGCCAACTACCTGCCCTTGGACAGAACACCCATCATCATCAAGTAGAATATTAAAAATAAAATTATATGTACAAAAGTGTGTTTCAAATGTATTCTTTTTTATTTCGAAAATTCCTAAAATAAGAATGTAACCTTAATGAATATTCCTTCCTTCCTTTCTTTTTTTAAAAAAAATTGCGAACAATTTTAAATAGTACAATATTTTAATCGTTCTGTACTAGAGATGGAATGCTTGTCTAAATCTTATCTATCAATAACTCACTCACTGTATACGTTGTCCATCACAAGAGCATAAGGCGGTACATAGGCAGCAGGTTAATTCCGAACATTTCATTGATACTTCTGGAAGAACTGTCCATAATGGTGTAAGCCATGGTGGGGAATCTGAGACTTTCCATCCCCAGTCGGTAACATCAGGAATGTCAGGCTGACGCTGTAGACACTGTCTGCAAACACTGGCTTGAAACATTGTTCTTTTCAAGTGATATCTGAAAGCATCTTCAGTAGGGGGTATATTTTCAAGGGATCTATTCTTCTGTGTGGAAAGTATCCTTCTGCATTCATTGACTGTTTTTGTTGCGCTGATTGTGTCATACAGAAGCACTGTAAAATACTGTATCATATCAAAATCATCATCAGATAAAATGAATGAGGTAGACAATCGAATAAAGACGTCCGTTAGTTCTGGCAGTGTCTTCCACACATTCCAAGCTTTAGTTTTACTAACCCCATGAAAAGAAGATACTGTGTCACAACCCGTGTAAGCATGAAAAAACGGCAATAAGGACATAAATTTTCACAAGTTTCAGGACATAAATTTTGTAACATTTCACAGAGTGAAAACTGTTTTCTGTTTTTCCAAACACCGTAAATAAAGTACAAGTTCTGCAAATCGAGACCCTGCAACTCCTTCAGGGCCGCTGCAGCAATTATTATTACATCTGAATCTACTGTTGAAATTACAACATTTTTGTGGCCACATAAAACTGTATCTTTCACATGTAGAAGAATTGTTGTATCGTCTTTTTCATGTGAACAAGGAGACAGTTAGTTGTTGTTATGGTAGGATCCTACGCAAATTACGAGGTCTTCATCAGTGCAAATAACAACCTTACAACCAACTTCCAGTGATTCAATTTCAGAAGGAAGTAAATGGAAAAGTTGCTTTTTATTTCCATCAACTTGCAAAAATTTCCTAAATACCCTTGGGAATGGTGTTGTTCTTTTGATTAACATTTTTTCTCCAGAACCTCGTTTCAAACGAATGTCTGCCTTACGACTTCTTGCCAAGTATCTGTCCAATACTACATCAACTCTATCAAATTTCTGCAGGTGAGATTCTATGGCAGGTCGAAATATTTTGGTTGCAAATTCTTCAAATGTTTTAGATGAACCTGGAGTAAGAGAATGTATAAGGGCAGCACCATCTATAACAATAGCCGAGCAAAATGAAATACTACAGTCACTGTCACGATTCTCACAAACACCTGAAGATAAACAGATAATAATGTCAGACTTTCTTGATGGTTTGCGAAGTTTGCCGAACTCGCTAATGGAGGGAGGATATGGGTGAGTTTCGTGAGAAAAAATATTGTAATGTCAGGTTGCCTAATCTGACTCGCCACATACAATTTGCATAATATATTTGCGTCCTTTCTAAGGACTGTTGTTTGCATTTGAAGTTTAGATATCCCCTTTGTCATTCTGTTGTTAAATAACACTAAATTACACCTTTTAATTACTGTATGAATTGATGCTTTCCCTTCAATCAACCTCTCTTGTACAAAATTTTCATACAGACATCTTCCAAGATTCCTGGCTTCTTTGACCGACTTCTCTGCATCTTTTGTTGCATATATTTTGCTAACTGCTGTTGTTAATATATCTTCTTCAAATGGGTTACCATAGTTTCTAAAGGAAGATACAACATCTAAAACGTGTTCCTTATATCTCTTTTCAAAAGCTTTGCTGCTTTCCTTATGCTGTACGTCATTTTCATCACCTGCATATTCTTCACCATCGAAAACTGAAAACTGTTCTTCTAAGTCAGATATCATTTTTACAACATCTGGCCCTGCAACCATCCATTTCAAAAGTGCAGCAGATTTGTCAAAAAGTCCTATTGCTCCACCAATTCCTTTAACTTGTTTGTTATTTTGCTCATTCAAATGGTCATCCGCCATTGCTGAAAATGCTCGATTGCTCTTCTGACTTACGAATTTTCCTTTCATGAATTCTTTATATATAAACGAATGGCGCATCTCCAGTTCTTTCAGTGTTTTGATGAAAACTGGCAACCAGAGGGCATAGTTTGTGTGATCTAAAACAAACATCCAGGGACATATATCTTCCAGAATAGTATTGAATTGTACAAAATTTCCTACATACACACTTTGTAAGAAAGAGAGCAATATAATCTGTAGTTCCATAGTTATTGACCAGAAAATAAATTGCGGAGATTCTTCATTGCGTAGAGTACACCACTCGTTAAAATCTAAATATGACATTCCTTCAGAGACATTGATATATTTATATGCTTTGTATGCTTCTGTTTTCAAAATATATAGTGCAGCCACTGTTACTTGGTGAGCATAGCGAGCGTGCTTGACATGAGAGCACGATAGAAGCGATTCAGCTCGTCCAGTTGATGATACTCTAGCATCAACTAATATATCAGTCCATGAGATTACTGAGATTACTTAAACAACATGAGATTACTTAAAAACACATAGTTAAAACTTAACTACAATAATACCTTTGGATTTACTTATAAGGTCTGAACACATCATTCAAAATTTTAAAAACGATTTTTTTCGTTGTTATTACAGTAAATAGCATGTTTAATTTTGCATTAAAATGGATGTAAATATGCCATAATTCTTTATATTTGTAAATCTATTACCTTAATATTTTTAAAAGCGCGTTATTTGAATTTAGCATGCCAATGAACATATAAACTGGCCCGAAGAACGGCAAAATTGGAGAATTTTCAGTATATGCCGCCATTTTGGACGCCATCTTGAATTCTGTCCAACGGGGTGATCATCGGTTTTGTGTCCCGGCGGATTTTCATTCAACATGTTATAATTAATAAATGTGCCAAGTTTCATACTGGTATCCAGAATAGAAATATTTTTGTGCCAAGCGACTGCACTATTATGAAGTTTCCCACATTCCCGTTCCTCTTGGGTCCGAATATTCGTCTCAGGATTTTATTTTCAAATACCTTCAGTCTGCGTTCTTCCCTCAAGCGACCATGTTTCACAACCATAAAACACAACAGGCATGATTATCGTTTTATATATTTTAAGCTTTAAATTCCTCGACAGAATTCGCGACGATAAAATACTTTGCACTGAATAATAACACGAATTTCCTTATTTCAGTCGACATTTAATTTCTTTGTGGATATGATTTTGGTCTGGTGATATTGATCCCAGGTATTTGAAAGTATCCACTTTGATATTTGATATTTTAACGCATTCATAATTTGCCATATTACAATCTCGGTGAACTTCCATGTATTTAGTTTTCTCTGCATTTACTTCTAAACCAATGTCGCTGCAAGCGTTTAATAAGGACTTTGCATTTCTTTCTATTGTTCTCCTATCATTCCCTATTAAATTTACATCATCAGCATACGCCGTAACCTGGTGAATACAATTCAGCTCTAGGGCCTGGTTGCTATCTTTAATTTTCCTTGTAGCGTACTCCGGAACGAAGCTGAACAATAATGGCGATAACGCATCTCCTTGTTTCAGGCCATTCTCGACGTGGAAGCTCATGGACAAGAATTTTTCTGCTCGGACTTTACTTTGGGATTCATTTAAACACATTTTAATTAATCTAACTATTTTTTTGGTATTCCGAATTCTGTAAGAATGTCGTACAATGTTTCCCTCCTATGCGAGTCGTAAGCCTTTTTAAATATACAGCTGATGTACTGTGTAATATATTCCCATTTCTTTTCGAGTATTTATCGAATAGTAAATATCTGGTCGATATTTGATCGATTTCGCCTAAATCTACACTGATAATCTCCAATAATTTCATCTGCGTATGGAATCAGTCTTGTTAATAGAATGTTAAGAGAAAAACCTCAATAATTATTACATTCAATTTAGTCGCCTTTCTTGTGAATTGAAACAGTGATTGATTGTTTCCACTCTTCTTAAATGTATTCCATGTTTTTTTCTTTTTATTAAAAAACATTCGTAATGATATGTTGAATTTCTGTCGTTAAAAATTCAGAAACCTTCAGGACTGGGCAAACCGTGATGGTGGTTATAACTCTAGGAAACCGCACGATCAGATGAACAGTCTATTACGCACATGATCCATTAACAGAAAATTTGGTACTTTCCGGATTCTGAACAAGCTTAAGGAACAGTCAGTGCATCGGAATTTTACCGATTTTGCAGATTCCAAGCACCTGATTGGTGGTAACAGATTATTACGTATGTGATCAATGAATGAAAAACTTGTTCGAATATTCATATAATGTATATGAAAGTTTAAACTTAAAAATTTCAAGAATATACAGAACCACCGAAACCAAGTGTAATTCGCCGCTATTGTATAGCTGAGCGACGCATTACAAACTGTTCTTGAGAATATTTAAGGGATAGTGGTCCGTACCGGATGATTTAAAACATTCCAAATCTAAAAGAAATTACATTTTTTCGAATCGTTTTTGGATAAACAAACTGAGATAAATATCATAGTAAAGAAGACATTTTATGAGTAAGTTAACATGCATTGTGTAGAAGTGTATCTTTAAAATTTGTAAGCCTCGGATCGAACATCGACGCTATCCCAACTGTAATTTGTATATGATATTTGTGATTTAATTTGAACTATCAGATAGTGCAATGAGTAATTTTAATAACGCGGTATGATGGATAATTTAGCTGGATGATGATGCCTACTTGTATATGTTCATATGTGATTCTAGTGTATTATTACTAAATTCGGCCTTCAACAGAATATAATTTGATATATCTATATATAATAATAATATGTGAATAAATATTGAAAATAAATATAATGATAAGTGAAAAGTGTATGTTAATAATAATAATAATGTTTAAATTGATAAAGAGGCTGATAAAGGAGTAAGTGAATTAATCTCCAATAAAATATATCTACACATATGTATACCAGTACGTCATTTATTGAATATCATTCAGTAAATATTGCAAGGAATCATAGGCTAAATGTACATCTGATATGGAGAGTAGAAATGATAATATCCTTTACTGTGGAAGTCTCCATCAACACGCAGAACCTAAAATGTAGAAACTACGAAGTGTAATAACCCTTGTGCACTGTGGTGAAATTAGGGCAGTACACAAGCTCTTGATGTGCAGCTTTTAAGATTATCATATAAATGTATTTGTCTCATGTTTTATTTTTTGTTTCAAAAAGAGGGTGTGTGATATTTTGAAGTAAAAATACTACATACAATTTTGCTAGTTATTTGTGTATCTTCTTTTAAAAAGGTACTTATTTTTGTGTATAAGAAGTTAAAAAAAATATTATATATATATATTGGTTAATCCTTTGGAATCCATAATGTAAATATGTTAAGAATTTTTTAAAAAATTCTTTTCGAAATTCATGGTTTATTTTAGAGGTTCTATATTATTATCTACATCAACCACTGATCAAATGAGTTCTTGTGCTGTAGAGAAGCGAATGAAAGTCTGCTTTAACAATTTAAAGCACAATTTCGAAAAAAAAAAAAAAAACAAAAACAAAATTTCCCAAGCAAAAAAGCGAAGCAGAAAAAACCGAGTTTTTTCCAAAAAAGCCGGTTTTTTCCGAGCCCTCGCATCTCTACTTTGACGGTACAATGTAGGGAAGGGATATATATATATATATATTAAAATGGTCAAAATTGACCGATATTAGTGTCGAATCCATAGTTTAGAAGTTGTTGAGATGAACAGTGACACTTCCGATGCCGTTTAAATCCAAATTCAACCCCGCAACTTGGGGGAGGGGGAGGAGGGAGATATATGTATATAAAAATGATCGAAAATGACCGATATTAGTGCCGAATCCATATTTTCGGGCTCACTGAGATCAACAGTGACACTTCCGGTGCCGTTTAAATCCAACTTTAACCCCGCAACGAGGGGGAGAGGGATATACAAAAATGATCGATATTAGTGTCAAATCCATAGTTTACGGGGTCGCTGAGACGAACTTTTGACACTTCCGATACCGTTTAAATCCAAATTCACTCCTTTACGTTCCAAATTCTCCCCGTACGAGAAATGAGTATTTTGCTAATACAGTGAAACCTCTACTAACGGACACCTCTGTAATGCGGACACCTCTCATAACGGACATAATTTGTAATCCCCAAACACTGTAATAGGAAAAAACATGTTGACAAACCTCTCTAAAGCGGACACTCTCTAGTACGGACACGGACAGTCCTTTCTGTCTTTTATAGGTATTATTTACCTCCATATTACGGACACTTTTTCTAGAAACAAGTTGAAAAGCACAGAAAAAGTACATTTTCAGTAATGCATACATGTATCACCAAGGAAGCATTGTAATAACATTTTTTCCCGTCAACTGGCTGTTGAGAAACTCAGATGAAGTTTCTTTGTTTAACAACACCCTCATATCCTTTGCTTGCATTCCACTCGCACCCAACCTGTTTTAGAATCAAAAGTGATTGACAGTTGCCTGCCATTTGGGATGACACGTCATTCTACTGTTCCGCTAGAATCAAGCAGAAGACATGTTTGGTATTTTTTGTCCGCGTATTCACATATTGTCTTCACATTCACATAGTGCCTCTATTTGTAGACTGAAATCTTTTTAAGTCATTCTGCATCGAATAAGCAATAAGGTGTAAGTTGTTGTGAGCTTTCGAAATGCCACGAGAAGCGCTAATGTTAAAATCGAATTGATTGAATTTTCAAAGAATACTGAGGTGTGCGAAGGATAGCTGAAATTTTTTGTATCGGTAAAACACAAGCACCTGAGATAATATAAAACCAAGACAAGTTGATACAGTTGTGGTGTCTCAGTGCTTTGAACAAATTGGTGTGCAAGTGAATGGTTTTGTAGAGTGCGGAATGAAAAAATTCCTGTGTTAGGGTCGATGCTAAAAGCTAAGGATTTGGAGGTAGCAACAGAAATGGATGTTTCAGATTTCAAGGTATCGAACGAGTGGTTAGAGAAGTTTCGGATTAGACACAAAATTTCTTTCAAAGCGATTTGTAGAGAATCCGCAGATCTCAACATGCCCACTGTCATAGAACGGTTTGATAAATTACCTTCAATAGTTTGTAATTACATATTACCTTGTTTACTAATTTACATAAGAAAATATCGAAACCTCTCTAAGATGGACACTTCTATAGCGGACAATTTTTGATTCCTCACGGCTGTCCGCTTTAGAGAGGTTTCACTGTATATAGTGTTGTGTCGATCATGAATCATGGCGTGAATCAAATGAATTATTATTCTACAAATTAATCATGTGTACTTTTCACTTAATTGTTTGCCGTGATCGAAATGTATGAATTGTGAATCACAAACTGCGAGCTTGGGTAAATAAATCGCTAGTGTTGCTTTATTTGCATAATGCGCTTTCAGTTCACAGTGGGTAAGAGAGTGGCAAAATAAGTCAAAACGTACGAGCACTTCTTTTCTTCGTGCTTTCGTTCATACACCACAACAGAGAAAGCAAGTAGCATTACTAAAAACTAAGTAATTTAAAAATAAATTTTCCTGCTGCTTTGTCGCTGTCTTAGGACGCTAAGCACTGACATAGTTACTCAAGTAGGTGTAATACAATTTTCTTGTTGGTTTCAACATACTCGATGACTGTTTATCAATTAAAAGGTGCTGTATAGGTATTGTATACACGACTCCAAAAGTCTATTACCACCAGTAATTCTCCTTCTCCTGCAATAGCAAGTAACCCAAAAAGCTCGGCGGTTGGATTGGTTGCGAATTCGAAAGGCGTTGAACCAAACCTCAATTTTGTTACAAATATATCAGTGTGGCAAACTGCAAATAAGAGAATAAAATAAATTGTTAAGAATGACAATTTTATTATCGTAACGGAGTTGGATGACATCAAAAGTTACAAAATGATCAACTTAAGCAGTTCATACAAGATGAATGGCGAGAAATAGATATCAGATTAAAGCATTGCTCTCCTTCCCCTCAAAAAATAATCTCAAAAAAGTTACACAATGCAAAGGTTTAATATAAAAGCCCCACCCAAAATTTTGACAGTTGACGCCCGAAAGGCAAGAAGAATGGAACTGAACTGAATGAAATTATGCACTGATATTGTAGACATAAAATGAGGATACGGGTTTCGTATTTTCCTGGAGAAAACGGTTGGGTGGGGCACAGTAGTAGGCCCCCACGTATGTCCAGCCGAGTCAGCAAAAATTTTCTCGATTCTGATTGGCTGAGAGAGGTCACGTGACGTTAGGCCCCGCCCACGCGGGAAATTCAAATTTTCAGGTCACGTGGTATGACGTCATGAGTCACCCTGTGGGGAAATCCCTCATTCTCTTTTATGACCGGGATTTTTGAAAATTGTTCCCTTTTACGGGTAAGATGTGTGATTCTGATTGGTTGACAGCTGTCACATGATCTTAGACCCTGCGATATTTGAAATTCGTTCCCTTTTACGGTAAGATGAATGGTTTGGTACCACGATGCTGATTGGCTGACAGAGGTCACGTGATCTTAGGCTCAGGGATTTTTTAAAATTTGTTCCCTTTTATGGGTAAGATGAGTGGTTTGGTACCTTGAATTTGATTGATTGATAGCGGTCACATGATCTTAGACCCTGGGATTTTGAAATTTGGGTATCCTCTTTGATGAGTACTTTGGTACTACGATACTGATTGGCTGATAGAGGTTACATGATCTTAGACCCGCTACACGGTGAACAGGTCACATGGTATGACGTCATGTTTTACCCTTGCGGGGAAATCCATCACTAATTCGTTTCCTTTTACGGGTAAGATAAGTGCTTTGGTACCTTGATTCTGATTGGATGATAGAGATCACGGGATTTTAGGTCCTAGGATTTTGAAATTAGGGTGTCCTTTCTGATGTATACTTTGGTATCTCGATTCTGATTGGTTGATAGAGGTCACATGATTTTAGACCCGCCACACAGTGAACAGGTTACATGGGAAAACCCCTCACTCATTTGTTTTATTTTATGTGTAAGATGAGTGTTTTGGTACCTCAATTTTGATTGGTGGATAGAAGTCACATGATCTTAGCCCCCCCCCAGTCCATGAGGGAAATACAGAGCGATATGACGGCGATCCATCCTAGACCTGGATTTTAGAATTTTGTCCCCTTTTTATGGTTATCCTTAAAGTTCCCATGGAGGGTTCAACCTCCTCCTTAAATAACCCTTTTTGGTATCATGATATTGTACTGAAGTTTACCTTAAATATTATCATTCTCTTTGACAGATAAGATGATTACCAGTTTTCTTACCTTGATGGAGAGACAGCTTGCCTTATACGTTTACGTATGGAGATCATGTCCATTAATTAGTTGCCTATGCCTCTGAAATTATACATTTATTTTAACAATGGTGAAAGAGGGGTCCATCCTTGTCGCTTGTAGATTTCTTATAACACATTGTTGTGAGTTTAAGAGATTTTTTTTAAACGCTCAGTAAGCGCTTCATTAATGGAAACAGTGTTGCCAGATTTTTCTTACCTAAACTGCTCCGATTCTTTTCGAAACGGTTTCGCAGAGTGCAAGAATTTTCAAACTAAAAATTTTTCGAACTAAAAAAAATTTCAAAACTAAAAATTTTCGAACCAAAAAAATTTCAAACAAAAAGTTTCAAACACAATTTTCGAACTAAAAATTTTGAAACAAAAATTACAAAAAATTTTCGAACTAAAAATTTAAACAATTTTTTTTGAACAAAAAATTTTAAACTAAAAACTTTCGAACTAAATTTTCAGATCAAAAATTTTTCGAACAAAAAATTTTCGAACCAAAAAAATTTCAAAAAATTTCGAACCAATTTTTAAAAACAAGTTTCGAACTAAAGTTGTAAACCACATCTAAAAATTTTCAAATCCAAATTTTTTCGAACTAAATTAAAAATCAAATTTTGGACACTAAAAAAATTCTTTAATTATTTTTTCGAACAAAATCATGTAAACCAAATCTTGAATATATTTTCCACCTTAAATTTTCAAGATTACCATGATTTGAAAACAAGTGTTCAGGGTTTCAAGAAATAATAAAACATATTTTTTTTCAACTTGTTGTATTTTAACGAAAAGTATGTGCTCTTCCTATACATGTTTATTAACATAATAAATACAGGATCTAGTTTAATGAATATGTTGGACGTGTCATCATCTTCGAATGTTGTAGACGTATCCTGTAAAGAAAAAGAAGAAACGACGGATTACTTTATGAATTTCTTTTTTTTTTCTGAAACAATAAAAACGAGTCAATATTGATAAGAGAGAAATAAAACTTACTCGTAAATGATGGATCTGTTTAGGTTCATCTTCCTCCTCGGGTACGAGATGACAGCATTTCTTCCACTGATGGATGTTTATGAACTCTTCTGGGTACTGCATTTTTCTTGGTGTTGCTGCTTTATGGTCAAGGTTCCCCCTTCGGTACGAGATGACTACATTTCTTCCACTGATGGTGGTGTTGATGGTTTATGATCTCTTCTGGGTACTTCATTTTTTCTGGGTGTTGCTGCTTTGTGGTTAAGGAGTGGAAAAAGGAAAAGGAAAAAGAAATGGCGGCCTTATTGGGTGTTTACAGTTTTTTCTTCTTCATCTTCTTTTTCCAGTTCCATCTTCTGTTTTTTAACGTACCCGTACGGAACCGTATCATAAGAATTGAGTTCTTTAAATCGACGTTTTGTGTATCGGATGCTGTACATTTTTTCTTCTTTGCGTGTGACGATGGTATGGTCTTTGGTCCTGCATATTTTATGTGGGATAGTGATGGTGACTTGTCCACGGCATTGATTTGTAATCATTTCTTTTAGCGTGTTGAAATTTAATTGCTGTCCTGCATTGTAGTTTAATGTAAATCCTCTAATTTTACATATGTAGCTGGTGACGTTGGTATCCGGATTGTATATTTCTAAGCTGTAATTTTTCGGTCCTCCACTGACAAATGTCTTGATGTATGCTCGTTGGCCATAAGACTCCATCTCGTCCGATAAGCATCCCAAGTACGTTGAAGGTTCAATGGTTGGCTCCCCGGGCTTTTCTGTAAATATCACAGAATCCGTGTCGAAATATAAAACACGTTCCTGCAACATTTCCAGGTACTTGTACAGTTCCAGACGTGCCTGACATGTTGTAAATGCACCTAACACGACATTGGTGTTTCGGTTTTGAGCAGGCACATGTTCATTGTACTCCCAGTACGCATACAACATCGTATCATTGATGGGTACAATTTGATGGAGTTTAATGTCGGGGGAAGTGAGTTTTTCATAAAATTCTTCCGGCCGATCAATAATTGTGGTCTGGCTAAAGTTTGAACGCTGACAAAGCTTTCCCCATAATGAGTTAACACAAAGCTTAGATAAACTTCTTCGTGCAGGATTATTTTCAATTTTGGACGGATCCAATGCAATACCTTCACGCTCCAGGACGGTTTGTATGAATTTTGTTTTGTCTTCTTCGGTCACACAGGAACTAGGCCAGCCAGAAGCTTCCATTTTCGATTTTAAAAACGTATTGATATATTCCGTGAACAAGCCACCTGTTTTCGTGATGGGATCATATTGTTCAATGTCATAATCCCAAATTTCAAAAATTTCCACTGGTTGATATCCTAATTCTATTGCTTTCTGTATTTCATATGATACCCATGTTCCAGTGAGGCATCGCTCCTGATCGTTGTGCGTACACGTTGCTGTAGGGTCTGGGTTCATTTCTTCGGCACACGCAGCACACAGTGGAAAGAGTAGTTTCTTGTTGCATCGGTAAGGCAGGAGACCATGATAAAGATGGCGACTTGGTAATATCGTCATTTTGATCAGACCATTGACTTTATTTATTGGTGGTATATTTTCATCACCCTGTAGATAAATTCTAGGATGGCCTACAGGGTATTTAGCACACTTATTTACATAAGGATAAAGCGAGACAATATCGAAATATTTTATTACTTCTCCTGCTTTTTCGTCGACTTGGTGGTACAATTTCACGCAATTGGTCCTTCCTCCAAAAAAGCTATCTCTTGGATTTAATGGTCTGCGGTTCATGTACGGGTGATTCTTCAGATACGTCGCCATTGCAGGATTTTGTTTTAAGAACTGATTAAATTCGCACTCCCACATTTCATGTACAATGTACCCCAATTCACGCAGTCTTGCATTTTTGCGTTGCGTTCGTTCATAACGGAATTCCATGGTGTGTTCTGGATTGTTGTAGATGGGCTGATTACGGCCTGTAGTAAAACATACTTTACACCCGTGATAAAAACAGCCGGCATGCTCGTAGACGTGCTCCTCTAACGTCTCAGGATCTTGGTAGTAGCCATCAACATGGAATCCCGCAATAAACACTTCTTTTTGTCGGGCCGCATGTAAGATTTGTTTTTCTTCGGTTTTTTCAATGTAGGCCAGCCATTGCATTGCAGCGATCGATTGGGTACTTCTCCATCGATAGCCATGTGCCGGTAGAATTCCAATGGTGTTGGGTTTGAGGAAATTCCGGCGGAATACTAAATTGAAAGCACTGGCAATCGTGATCGTCTCCAAGAAGGGATTCACTTTGGTTTCTGTTTCAAATGACGTCATAAACGAAACACATGCTTGTCGCAGTACATTGACATCTTGAATACAATACTTGAGAATTTCCTTCTGGAAATCAAACGTGTCATTACGATGATCGTTGTACCACTGCATGAACTTGTTCCTGTCTTCGACGGCCATTTCATTTGCACCATAATACTTCGTTTCTGGAAGTGGTCCAATATACGATTGATTCTCTTTGGTGTTGAAGAAATGCGGGAAGTAGCCTTTGGTTGCGGGTAAATTGAACGCTTTTGACAATTTACTTAATGCCATAGGTAGGAAGTTCAAAGAGTCAATGAACGTCAGATTATTCAACGTTAAACTCAGTATCTTGGTCCCATTTAATATGACGTCAGGTCTCCATTGGCATTGTTCTACCATGGTCTTTAGGATAAAATGTCCATCGTATCCCTTCGCGTTGTGAGCGAGACAGAAAATCCTATTTATATTGGGACGACGTTCCCGCAAGTACTGGAGAAAATTATAAATTGGATCCTCTCCTTGGAAAATATGCTGGCGCTGACCACACGTACTGCAAGACTGCTGGATATTATTGTTTTCAACACATGCATAACATAATTGTTGTGCAACCAATAAATTTGGAACGTGTACATACGTATTATCGCCAATATTCTTGTCTTGCATAGATTCTATATCGTAAAAAATCAATAATGCTTTCTTTGCATGCATGAGCGAAGGAACACCAGGTTTCAAACATTGTCGATCGGGAAGCATAAAACATTGATGTGATCCCGGAACAATCTTCTTACAAACATTGCAAAAGATCTCATTACAATCATGAAGGCGTTGTCCACTTCGTACAAAAGAATATACTCTGTAGCATCTAGTACATTGCTTCACCATTTTGCATATAGCTTCCCCTTGATGATATACAATATTACGATGATTGTTAAAACATTCTTCGCCATAAAATTGACGATTGCAGTCGTTGCACAGCACTAGCGTTTGATTCTTGTCGCATAGAGGTCTCTGTAAACATTTGGAGCACGTTACAGGACAATTTTTCACATGTTCATTGCGTTTACTATACTTTTTATGGCACGCTTCACAGTAGAACTTGGTTGCAAAACAAGCAGTTAAAGATTGGATGATGTCAAAATGGCCAGCCAAACAAATCAAATTTATGGGAGTGCGATTTTCATCATTGGGCCCCTCGTACATGATGTCACGGCCTGTGAAACTAGTATACACAGTAATTTTATATTCTTTGAGGTATGCCTGGAATTGTCGAATTTCATTTACACTGGCACCATGATCCAAATTGACTCCTGCATTTGAACATAACGCATCAACTTCATCGTCCACAATACATTTCGATTGATGTTGATACTGCTTATGTCGTTTTACATCTACATTCTTTTATTTTTTTCAGGCCAATAGCAATAACAAGGGCGTACGCCAAACACCTCGAATCTTGATTTTTTACACGTACAATCCCTCGCTTTATTCGTAACAATTCTTCATTTTGAAGTACTCCTTGCCGCAAACCGCCGCCGTAGCCACGTGGAATATCCACACGATGAAAATGAACGGTAAATGGTTCGTGCAGGAGAAATGCATTGTTACTTTGTAACACTCTTTCGAACGAGGCCCACATCGTTTCCAGTGATAGGTTTCGTGCTTGGCGAAAACTCACCCAAAATGGCTTATTCGTGTTGCGTGGCGATATTACTGATAAACCAACCATCGCCTCATTGTCGACATTGGCTAACAAATGGTCCAGCATTGCTTGGAAACTATTATGTACATACTGTATGATATCGGTTCCTACGGGTGGTGCGTTGAATTGAATTTCGAGCATTCTGCCTTCAATGTTAAATCGTCTATAATGACGAGTGATTTCATTGCGAACAGTAAAACCCGATTCGGCCATGGTTAACAAAGGAGAAAACAAACAAACAGGTACAATTGCGATAAATGTGTAAGGGAAAAAAGGAATTGAGCAGCGTGAATTTACTACAAAAGAAAAGAAGAAAGAAAAATCTTAATCACCTGATAAACAGGAAATCATAACATTCATGATAAATAATTAACTAAGTAATTCATGTAAAGGTCCTGAGTTTGATTCCCTGGCGGGGCGTTCAGAATCTCATTATGAAAGCACGTGTACTAGAAATCAAAGTTAAAAAATAATTATGTTACTGAAATGAGTGTTTTATTGCTGTCAAACTCGAGACCATTACATCCGCATTTAACTGACCTATCATTCTATAGTGATAAAAAGAATGCATGAATGAATGTTTCATCAGTACTGAGATGTGATAAAGCACGCGTAAGCATTTTTTCTACTCACAACGACCTTTAAATGATGCGTTTGCAAGTTGAAGATATTCATCAAACATTAACGATACCCATGCGTAATTGTCAAAATAAAATCTGTATAGCGTATTTTTTTTATTATTGTGACTAAGCGGTTAGCGTACATGGTTCGGACGTGGAAGTCCCTGGTTCAATCCTCGGCGGGTTTGCTTTCCACGTCGGGGGCATGTCAAGCCTTTTCTGTAATTTAATATTCTCATGCGTTATCATACATTCTTTTCAAAACTAAGCTAAATGACTGACGTACACACCTCATAATACATAAACGTACATAAATCGTCTATAATGACGAGTGATTTCATTACAAACAGTAAAACCCGATTCGGCCATGGTTAAAAATGAAAACAAACAAACAGGTACGGTAAAACAAATATGTAATGGGAAAAAAAGGAATTGAGCAGCGTGAATTTACTACAAAAGAAAAGAAGAAAGAAAAATCTTAATCACCTGATAAACAAGAAATCATAACATTCATGATAAATTCTTAACTAAGCAATTCATGTAAAGGTCCTGAGTTTGATTCCCTGGCGCTGGCGTTCAGAATCTCATTATGAAAGCACGTGTACTAGAAATCAAAGTTTTTTTTAAATAATTATGTTACTGAAATGAGTGTTTTATTGCTGTCAAACTCGAAACCATTACATCAGCATGTAACTGACCTACCATTCTATAGTGATAAAAAGAATGCATGAATGAATGAATGTTTCAACAGTACTGAGATGTGATAAAGCACGCGTAAGCATTTTTTCTACTCACAACGACCTTTAAATGATGCGTTTGCAAGTTGAAGAGATTCACCAAGCATTAACGTAACACATACGTAATTGTCAAAACAAAATCTGTATAGCGTATTTTTTTTTATTATTGTGACTAAGCGGTTAGCGTACATGGTTCGGACGTGGAAGGCCCTGGTTCAATCCTCGGTGGGGTTTGCTTTCACACATCGGATCGCTGTCAACCCTTTTCTGAAATTTAATATTCTCATGCGTTATCATACATTCTTTTTCAAAACTAAGCTAAATGATTGACGTACACACCTCTGGCCTTGGTTCAATCCCGGGTGATTGCTCGAATATCACGTTAAGCTGAAGGGGACGCTAATGGTTTCAAAGGGAATCGAACCATATTATTCTCAGGCATAGTTTCTGAAATTTTGTAATGTATTCTTTTCAAAACTAAGCGTACACACTTTTCTGGCCATGGCTCAATTCCCTACGGGAGTTCACATTCAACATTAAGCTGAAGGGACGCTAAACCATATCATTTATCGTGCTTACTTCTAATGTGTGGGGGTCCTGATTCGTACTCCCACTTTCCCATTCCACTAATTTCTTCATAGTCTAAATATTTCGTACTAAAAGTAAAACAGTGTATGAGTGATCCACCCCCACAAATATGAAATAAAAATAATTTTCGAATCTTGTGTGAAAAATAAAATCTCACTGAACTTACCTCAAATTCAATGAACAAAAAGTCGGTGCAGTAAAGCTTCTTAAATGAAGACACTTTTAAAAAACAGACCTTCTCACTCGATAGTTGAGAGCGGTGTAGGATTTGAAAAATGAAATTTAGATTTTTATTTAGGTCGCTGCGAAAACGATGTCATCATCAACCAATCAGAAACGAGGAAATTTATAAAATGACATCACAACGAACCAATCAAAACGCTCGCTGCTTTTGTCATGAATCACGAACCAAAACGATGTGTAACAATCGATCGTGACGTCATTCACGTTTCTCAATAGTTACAACATCTAGTATCGCAATTCCGATGCCAATTCCCTTCTGCCAGGATCATGTCACTACTTGTCGTAACTGTGACGACATTTCATTTTCCTCATATTCCATACGAGAATGTCAATGTTTGCTTTTTTCATGAATCATGCTGACACGTTCGTAGTAAAACAAAAGTAATGCGATCCGATGACGTTTGCATTTTCAATCATATGTACTTCTATGTCAACACAAAAAAAAAGTCTATCAGCATTTTATTTTAATCCACGAACGGAAGCGTTACACTGTCAGATTTATTTTCTTAAAGTATATGTGTATCCTTTTCAAGAACCATGGTTCGAAACCCACCAAGCACGATTAAAACCGAATTCATTCATAGCTAAACGGTTAGCATACACATCTTTGGTTTGAAAGACCTGAGTTCGATTCCTGGAGAAACATTTCTTAGGATTTTTCTAAAACTTGGTTTAAATTTCTAGTTCGAAAATTTTAAAAGTTTAGTTCGATAAAAAGTTTGATTTGAAAATTTTTAGATGTGATTTACATCTTTAGTTCGAAACTTTGGTTTTTAAAAAATGTTTTAGTTTGACAAAATTTTGTTTCAATTTTTTTTAGTTCGAAATTTTTTTTGGGTTCGAAAATTTTTTGTTTGAAACTTTTTTGTTTCAAAATTTTTAGTTCGAAAATTTTTTGTTTGAAAATTTTTGTTTGAAAATTTTTTAGTTACAAATTTTTTTAGTTCGAAAAAATTTTAGTTTAAAATTTCTTGTACTCTGCGGAACCGTTTCGAAAAGAATCGGAGCAGTTTAGGTAAGAAAAATCTGGCAACACTGTTTCCATTAATGAAGCGCTTACTGAGCAATAAATCGCTTAAACTCACAACAATGTGTTATAAGAAATCTACAAGCGACACCCTCTTTTACCTGTAAAAGGAAACAAATGAGTGAGGGGTATTCCCATGTAACCTGTTCACCGTGTGACGGGTCTAAAATCATGTGACCTCTATCAACCAATCAGAATCGAGATACCAAAGTATACATCAGAAAGGACACCCTAATTTCAAAATCCTAGGACCTAAAATCCCGTGATCTCTATCATCCAATCAGAATCAAGGTACCAAAGCACTTATCTTACCCGTAAAAGGAAACGAATTAGTGATGGATTTCCCCGCAAGGGTAAAACATGACGTCATACCATGTGACCTGTTCACCGTGTAGCGGGTCTAAGATCATGTAACCTCTATCAGCCAATCAGTATCGTAGTACCAAAGTACTCATCAAAGAGGATACCCAAATTTCAAAATCCCAGGGTCTAAGATCATGTGACCGCTATCAATCAATCAAATTCAAGGTACCAAACCACTCATCTTACCCATAAAAGGGAACAAATTTTAAAAAATCCCTGAGCCTAAGATCACGTGACCTCTGTCAGCCAATCAGCATCGTGGTACCAAACCATTCATCTTACCGTAAAAGGGAACGAATTTCAAATATCGCAGGGTCTAAGATCATGTGACAGCTGTCAACCAATCAGAATCACACATCTTACCCGTAAAAGGGAACAATTTTCAAAAATCCCGGTCATAAAAGAGAATGAGGGATTTCCCCACAGGGTGACTCATGACGTCATACCACGTGACCTGAAAATTTGAATTTCCCGCGTGGGCGGGGCCTAACGTCACGTGACCTCTCTCAGCCAATCAGAATCGAGTAAATTTTTGCTGACTCGGCTGGACATACGCGGGGGCCTACTACTGGCACGGACCCCTCCAAACATTTGATCACGAAATATCAAAAGTGCTAGTAACAGTATGTCAGATGTGTGTAAAGGACATGAAGAATTGCAACTAAACTTTGTGTGTGGACAATACGCAAAAAATAAACGAATATGTTTTTTTTTTTAATTTTCTGCGGAAAAACGGTTTTGAGGGGCAAAAGTTCCCATCCAAAATTTTGAAATTTGACGCTCGAAAGGCAAAAAGAAGTGAGCCGGAGTGAATAAAATTGAGCAGAGATATTTTAGACGTAACATGTGGAAATACGGCTTTGGTATTTTCCTGGAAAAAACGGTTGGGTGTGGGACGGACCCCTCCAAACCTTTGATTACGAAATATCGAAAGTGCAAGTAACGGTGTGTCAGATATGTGTAAAGGATATGAAGAATTGTAACAAAACTTTGTGTATGAACAATAGGCAAAAAATAAAAGAATACTTTTTTATTTTTGGGGGGAAACGGCTTTTGGGGGCAAAAGCTCGCGTCCAAAATTTTGGAATTTGACCCCAAAAGGCAAGAATTGGACCGAAGTGAATGAAATGTGCAAAAATATTGGAGAGATAAGATGAGGGAATACGTGTTTCGTATTTTCCTGAAAAGAGAAAAGAACTGTTGAGTGCACCGAGGCGTTGAGTGGCGGGAGGAGTGAACAGAAGCGAATGAAATTTTAGTAGATATTGAATATGTAAAATATCGCATTTCGTGTTTCACAAGTGTCGCGTCTCCATCCGATTTCTTCAAATTTGGCAGATCAACTACAAGCACAAACAGTATAGCGTATTTTATAGTATTTCAGGAAACACCTTTAACCCTTACAGTGTTTTTGCGCATAAACAAAAACACGTCGATTTATTTCCAGTTTGCTGTTGATCTGCCAAATTTGAAGCAAAACGGATAGGGACACTTGAGAAAGACGAAAGGACTTATTTTACATAGGGTCTATATAGTATCTATACACAATTTCATTTGCTTCGGTCTACTCCTTCCTGCGCAATTACGGTAATATTTACTTTTTTTGTGATGGAGCCTAGGCCCCCCAAAATTAAAACACGTTTCATTTATTGTTTTGCAAATTGTCCCTATACGAAGTTTCGCTGCGATTCTCCATATTCTTTAGGAACTTCTGACGTATGATTATTTGCATTTTTGATATTTCGTAATCAACAGTTCCGTGACTCACTCAACCGCTTTTTTTCAGGAAAATACGAAACCCGATTATCTCATTTTACGTCTACAATATCTGTGCACAATGTCATTCGATTCCGTGCACTTCTTCTTGCCTTTTGATCTCAAATTTCAAAATTTTGAGTGGGAACTTTTACTCCCTAAAACCGTTTTTCCGCAAAAAATTAAAAAAAAACGTATTCGTTTATTTTTTTGCGTATTGTCCCTATACAATGTGTCGTTCCAATTCTTCATGTTCTTCAAGCACTTCTGACACACTGTTATTAGCACTTTTGATATTTCACGATCAAAGTTTTGGAGGGGTCTGTGTCCCACCTACACGGTTTTCTTTTTTCCAGGAAAATAAGAAACCCATATTCCCTCATTTTATGTCTACAACATCTATGTACAATTTATTTCACTTATGTTCACTTCTTTTTGCCTTTCTGGCGGCAACTTTCAAAATTTTGGGTGGGGGCTCTTTCCCCTTAAAACCGTTTTTCTGCAGAAAATAAAAAAAAACGTATTGTTTTATTTTTTGGGTATTGTCCATACATAAAGTTTCGTTGCAATTCTTCGCAATAGCGAGGCTTGAGTGGAGACAGGGTAGACAGCGTCTAACCTTTAGAATTTTATATTTATTAAACCATTAAGCCTAAATTACTAACTTAAAATATGTAATTTAAGGACTCTGAACTTAAAATTTCCTATAATTTATTCTGAGCTTTTTTTTTTTTTAAATGCTTCTATATGAAAGACAGAAAGCAAAGTGTCTCGCGAAACCATGAACATAATTTCTCTGCTGCATCCATTTAACTTGCATCAACCTATAGAAGAGTAGGAGGAAAGCCACGTGAGAAGTTCAAGTCCAAAGACTCGCGCTGTGTAGTAGTACCTGCGAAAAGACATTTGCTGTTTTGTCTAGGGTTAAAGGGTTGCCTATCTTGTTTATTTTAAGCTGGATTTGTAAATGAAAAAAAAAACAGACAGCTATTTCTTCTTTTGTTTTTATTTTAAACCATCTTTCGAGCTCCCTCTATAAAATGTTAAATTATAACGTACCCTTGGAGAACATTAGTATATATATTGTCCAAATGTCTCCAACATTAGAATAAAAAAAGACCCCCCGTAACGAAAAGTTGAGACGTATTGGCAATTCTGTCACTTTTATGTTTCTCGCGAGAATGATAAGTACTTTTAGATGTCCCGGTAAACGCCCCCCCCCCTGAGACCACATGATTCAATTTTAAAAAGAACACATCGCCTTGGTCTGGGGCCTAGACCAAGATACCCGTGATAAAATTTTGATATCCACCTTTCCTAACACTTTTTGTTCAGATCAGCTTAATAATGAACTTATCAACTTATGTTCCGATAGTAAACAACACATTTCTCTTCCCGAATATTTGAAATATATTCTCAGTAATGAACTTCAAAGCGTATATCTGGGAGACAATAAAGCTGCCAAATATGGTATTGAGCATTCTATCAACTTCAGGTTTTTGAAAACATTCATTAAGTGCCCTGAAAAGAGTGAAAACTTATTTAACGAACAGCATGACAAATTATGAACACTTCCTGAATTACGGACACTTATAATAACGAACTTGGTGTGGAAGGTTTGTACGATACCTGAATCCAAAGAAAGAGCTATTAATATTTTCGCCGAAATGAAGAAAAGGGTATGGAGCTCATTTAAAAGACTGTAAGGTATTAGGTAAGGTAAGCCCTATTTGGTATTAGGTTAGGTGTAAGGTGTTTTAATTCTATCGTTTATGTTTAATTTACAGCTCATTTCTAAGGTATTTAGAAATGACTATCCCTAAAGAGGGTATGCGGAACTAATTTCCCATTTCTAGCAAATGTGGTACCATTCAGAAATCTAGCCTTCGGAGAAAGAAATACTATACACCAAATTTCATTAATTATAAAATTTTATACTTAAAGGAACAGAGTAAATATTTATTGCAAAGAATATTGAAAACTCAAATATTAATAAGTCTACTATATTTATGAATTATCAGGGGTCATCTTACTTGGAATAGTGATGTATATCAGCATGCTTTATGCAGTACGAAATATCAGAACTAAAAATAGAAGTGAAAACCAAATACCCTACAAATACCGGTATATATATATATATATATATATATATATATATATATATATATATATATATATATATATATATATATTATGTGTGTGTGTGTGTTTGTGTCTGTCTACCCAGTTTTTAAAGCACGCTTCGCCACTGATTCTTCATGTCCTTTACACACATCTGACATACTGTTACTAGCACTTTTGATATTTCGTGATCAAATGTTTGGAGGGGCCCGCGCCCCACCCAACCGTTTTTTCCAGGAAAATACGAAACCCGTATTCCCTCTTTTACGTCTGCAATATCTGTGCACAATTTCATTCACTTCGGTTCAGTTGTTCTTGCCTTTCGTGTGTCAAATTTCAAAATTTTGGGTGGGGCTCTTATATTAAAGCTTTACATTATGTAACTTTTTTCTTTTTTTGAGATTCTTTTTTTTGGGGGGAGTAGAGAAATGCTTTCTTCTTATATCTGTTTCTTGCCATTCACCTTGTTTGAATTGCCTAAGTAAGAACATTTTGTAACTTTTGATGTCATCCAACTCCGTCACGATAAAAAAATTGTCATTCTAGACAATTTATTTTTCTCTTATTTGCAGTTTGCCACACTTAGTGCTCTCAAACGGGTCGGGTCAGCTCGGGTCGGGTTGTCGGGTCGGGTCACTCGGGTCGGGTCAGTCGGGTCAGTTCACTTTCTTCAACTGAGTTTAGGTTGAGCTTAAACTCGGCTGGAGGTGAAAGCTGCTGTTTTTCACTAGCTGCCTAATTAAAAATAGCAATTTTCAATTGATTTTATAGAAGCCATAAATCTATTTTGAACACTTGCAGCTAGTGTTTTTATGGTAAATGCTTATTTTTGTACTTGTGTGTACTTTAATTTTTAAATGTGGAAGATTGATTTTACAAATCGACTGTAATATTAATATCTACGCCAATATGGAGTCTGGATTTAGAACAAAACTAGCAGTTGTTTAAGCAAGGCCAAAAGAAAGATTGGATATGGACGACCAAGCCCAAGCAGGGCCGCGGTAGCTCAGTGGTAGAGAATTCATCTCTGGTGCATGGTGTCCATGGTTCGATCCCAGCTTGTGTTAAGTGGGCTTTGTGATGGAGAAACGCCGTGTAGTGGGTTTTCTCGAGGTTCTCTTGTTTCCTCCCACTTTCTTCATTCCACAATTTCATTCATTTCTCATGGTCACCATATCCCTTAGCCTCGGTGCAGAATCGAGGGACCTTAAACTGAATATTTCATTTTATTTCACCAAGCCCAAGAACATCGATACAAGAATAAGATAAAGATTGGATATGCAAGACGAAGTGCATAGTAATCTTGCTCTTGGCCTTGTTTTGGTGATCACCAAGTAGCGATGAGCATTGGTGCTTTCGTATAGTATGAAAGACCATAATCAAAGTCACACTTGGTCTTTATTTGTACCGATGAGGCTAGCATTCTTGGCTCTTGTATAGCATGAAAGACCACCAAGACTACGAAATGCAGGACCAATACTTGACTGTGCAAGACAAAGAATAAGACGCAGTATTGATGACCAAGACCCAGGGTGCGAATTGTTTGAATTTCATTTGTTGGGCTGAAAGTGATGAAATAAAATTAGTACTTTATAATTAATTATCATACTGTATTTTTAAATTTTAAACTACAAAATTCATATTATATATCTTCCTACTTGCAACTATATATACTGTGAAATACGTTTTAATTACCGAGAAAGAAAAATCAAAGTGACGCGGGTCCCGGAATCATAAGAACCTATTTTGGAATGAAAGTTGAAGGGTTGGAAAAATTCACACGTGTTCTTCCGTTTCCTCAACCCTTATCATTCTAGCTAAACCATTTCCTTTTGTCTCCGCCAAGAGACTCTTGCTACTGCCTTCCGAGAAGACACCCTGCCATTCGAGCAGGTGAGAACACTGACCTTGAATAAAAGTTTCGTCACATAGAACTAAAGCAAGAAAAAAATAAATTTCTCCCACGTCGGACACTGGTATCAGTTATAAAAAGACATAACCAAACCTCAAAAGTGCCAAATATTCATTAACATGCATATACAAATCCCCAGCTTGATCTAGCTAGTGGTTAACGTGTAAGACTTCGGTACACGTGATCCGGGTTTAATTCCCAATGGGAGTGTATTTTGGCGTTCACCCAGTGTCGTGACCATAGTGCTCTCAAATGGGCCGGGCTACGGATCGGGTCGGGTTGGGTCAACTCGGGTCGGGTCAGTCGGGTCAGCTCGGGTCGAGTTGTCGGGTCAGGCTACTCGGGTCGGGTCAGTCGGGTCAGCTCGGGTCGGGTTGTCGGGTCAGGTCAATCGGATCGGATCACGGGTCAGGTCACTCGGGTCGGGTCGGGTCAGTCAATTCGGGTCACGGGTCGGTCTTCAACCCGACCCAACCCGACCCGTTGAGAGCACTAGCCACACTGATATTTGTTACAAAATTGATGTTTGGTTCAATGCCTTTCGAATTCGCAACAAACCCAACCACCGAGCTTTTTGAGTTGCCCACTATTGCATTAAAAGGAGAATTGCAGGTGGTAATGCATTTTTGGAGTCGTGTATACATTAATATTGATACATCTAAGCTTCATGGAGTAATGGAAAGTTAATGAGTATTATGTTAGCAAACGCACGGATGACAATAGAATGTAGATATCACAGTGGTCTACATTCAAATAAACACTCTTACAAACTGAGAAGCAAACACATTACTAAAGGCTGATGTTGTTAGCCTCACAGGCGCTGAAGCTGTGGTGGGAGTATTATACATAAGTTTTCCAGTGCCACTTTATATCCCGATTTTTTTAGCAGCACCATGAGTTTCCATCTTCTGAGATTAAGGGATATGTTTTTTCCTTTATTTTTCTTATTATCCTAATTTGGTAACTTGGTTTGAATTTTGACCTATTCTTTGAATAATTTGGCTCTCCATTCTGGAACTTTATTTCGCCAATTGAACAATGGACGAAAGGACACATTTCTCAACATTAATTTTTTACGATGTTTCAGTGCCAATCTAGCATAATGATGCTAGATCTAGCATAATTTGCATGTCTTTAGCATCTAGCATCTTGCTTTTAACATCATGCCCAAATCTAGCACAATTTCAGCTAGTTTATCAAAAAGACGCACAACCTAGAGATGAGAAAGAAGTTGGTCATGGGAAGAAAAAGAACGGCAAAAATGTATCTTCTCCCATTGATTCATACAGTCGGTAAACCATACAGGCAGTCTCATTTTCCGAAGTAAGTTACAAAGGGCTCTGTTTTTTTTTTTTTTTTGTGGCTCCACCCAGGGTTTTCTAATCCTCTAACTGCGAGGCATGGGCGGAGCTATGGGGGCCATTCTCCCCCGAAATTTTGACAACTTCACCATCTTTATTTCTGATTTCATGACCATCTTTATTCCTGAAATGAAAGGTCCGAGACCGACCAAAAATCTGCCCCCCAGCAGACAATTCCCAACTCCGCTTATGCTGCGAGGTAACTTTCTTTCAAAATATGTAAACAAAAGCTTTGCATTCATTTATACGATATATACGCCATTGAGTCTGGCAACGACTGCACTAGTTTAGTTGAGTTAAAGCTTTGATGCGTGAAGTATTGAGTTCTATCCACGCATTCTTGCGCTCTGGGTATTTTAAGTTACGTTATCGTATCTCAACTTCGTTTTCTTTTTAACTCCTGAATTAGTAATTATGAGGATCTAGCATAATTTGACCAAATCTAGCATAATTTCGATCAGGTTTTGGAATAATTCCGAGCTGTGAGTCTGGCAACGCTGCATTATACACACTAGTTAAACCAATCTAAATTCACTTAAAAATTAAACGTCTTTCCTTGTTAATTGTTGTATACACTAATTATATTTCAGTTTGTAATTTGATTTTAATGCATATTAATTAATTAATTTATTTATTTAACAATCACCAGATACAGCATAGAGGCCATTTTATACTGGATTTTTATTAATAAATTAAAAAGTATTTAAACTTGCTTCTTTTTTATTATAACTAATAATAATAATAATAATAATAATAATAATAATAATAATAATAATAATAATAATTTGAAGTCATTAACGAAAATAAAAATAATGAACTAAGTATATCTATATTGCACTACTTTTGAGAACTTTTCTGAAAGTGTGATGTGCGGACCACTAGCTGTACAATATAATTTTGATTTACATATTGTATCATGTAATCAATGAGATCTCCAAGGGCTACGGTGCTCAGTGGTAGATCGTTCACCTCTGGGCATAGGGTCGCGGGTTCAATCCCAGTGAACTTTGTAGTGGACAAACACTGCGTTCGTGGGTTTCCTCGGGGTTCCCCCACTTCCACCATTTCATTAATTTCTCATGATCACCGTCTCCTTTAGCCTCGCCGGCATAATCGTGCGACGTAAAACTCAACGATTTTATTTCATTTCTTATGCTGTTCACAAGATCGTGTGAACTACCAAATATTGTGCGTTGTTTATTTTCGTTAATACTTACAACAATATTAAAAGTTTTATATTTCGTCTCTCTTTTCTTTCCTTTTCTTCTTTCCTGTAACAAATTATAATCACCAGAAATCTTCTTTAATCATTGCACATACACTCTTCGCTTGCTTATACATTTATATAATTTCCATCATCTCACCACGTTCACAACAAGACTGCGAACGGGATGGGGTTACCGGTACTCTGTGTGTAGTACAGAAGGTACCGGTAAGCGGGACGGATGAATTTCGGCCACTCGCCGTTCAAAAAAGAATTTGAACATGCAGTGTTGATAACTGTTGTTGACTAATTTGTCGTAATGTGACGCTTCATACAGCATGAAAGAAAACTTCTTTTGCAACTAAAGATAAGATTTGCTATTATTACCAATCTTTAATAATAAAAATAAACTAATGGGAAAAACAAAATTTCAACTTTCCAAGTCGTGTCGAGGAGAATGTATAGCTTTAAAACTCAACGGTGCCGACTTTCCAAAATTTATGTAGTTGCATATCAGTGGCGGGGCGTGTTATATGTTTTCAGAGAAGTCTCGATATTTTCTGATTGATTTCCTTTCAGTTAAAATCTTTTATGAACACTGTCATAAAGGGCTGTGCTCGGTTCTATTCACTATTTAGTTCCATTTTATTATTATTATTATTATTATTATTACAGTAAAACCTGCCTTCAACGGACCCTTTATTAAACGGAAAACTGTCTTAAACGGAAATATTTCATGGTCCCGTGAATTTTCCAGTAAAAAACGTCTAAAAGTCCCTTCATTAAGCGGAAACTGTGTTATGCGGACAACGGAAAGCAAATTAAACCTTTAACGGAAATTTCTAAGTTCCGGACTACAGCATTTAGACATCCTGTGAGAGGGGATACACATACATTTACACACATATACTCTCTCTTTATGGTCTATGGAACCCGGAGGTTCCATGCCGGTTCACAAAATCTCTCCACTGACTTCTATCTTTAACCAGCTATCTGTGATATACATTATACTGTCTGTGATAAATTCTTCGTTCTTTTGTTAAATTTTTTTGGGCATTGTTGACCTTCCCCAACCACTACTCATATTCACCCCCATAATTTGTCCTTAATCCCCTCACCTTAATCAAGAATCATACGGAAAGTCGGAAAGGAGAAGACGAGATGGAAGAAGAAGAGGAATACCGTGTTCCAAAAAAGGATTAGAATAAAGACGTATTAAGATGCTCTTAGAAGTTTGAAAGAACTGCAACAATTTGCCTTTCGAAAAAAATGACTCTGATTTACTTAGTGCTATTTCTCAGGCTAAAGTGTGTGCGGAAAGTAGAGCAGCCAAGCAGCAATGCATACAGAAAACACTGTTTGACTACTGGAAAATATAAAGAAAGCATGTGCTTAGCATATTTTGTATTAATTTTTAACTTTTTGCGTATTAATTCGTAGAAGATAGAAATACTGAAGAAATACTGTAATTGAAAAAGGTACGTAGAACATTTTCATAGTATGTCCATTATAAGCATGTATTTTAAAAAAGACAACGTCTACCTCCATTAAGCGGAAACCTGACTTTAACGGAAATTTTTGCGAGTCCCGCTCGATTCCGCTAAAGACAGGTTTCACTGTATTATTATTATTATTATTATTATTATTATTATTATTATTATTATTATTATTATTATTATTATTATTATTATTATTATTATTATTATTATTATTATTATTATTATTATTGTGGGGACTGCCTTTGATTAGGCCAGAGACATGTAAGGAATAGGGGAGTGTGTTGCTTGGTTGCCTTTGCATGAACACATTTGAAACAAACAATTATGTTTTAGAGGTTAGAAATTTTAACTTCCATCTCAGTGTTTTAATTGCTTATTATTTTTTGATAATGGCAAGTGAGAAATAAGTATTTTATTTTGTTTCTATCAAACTAAAAATCTTGTAGGTGCGCCCCGCACCCACAAGATTATTTGTGTGTGTGCTGGAGCCCCAGAACACCCACGTAGTCGGCGCGCATTCTCTCCACAATCCTTGAGAGCTGTTTGGCTTTTCAGGACACAACATATAGATAAGTACCGTAAGACGGGGTTACTTTGCACAAAAGATGAAAAGAGTTGCACAGTCCTCTGTCGGTAAAACCATGAACTGTGCCGGTAAAAGTCTCTGAACTCTGTCGGTAAAAGTTCCAACTGCCACCGTAAGATAGAACATCCATCTGTATTTTGGTTATAACGTTGGCGGTTAACATCAGTTCTAATTACCCGTAGAGTTTGTTGTTGTAGAGGCATTGAAAGCAGTCATTGTTAAGGCCGCTAAAATTTGAAAGATATCACCTACAAGAATTTATATTACTGTGCATAATGGGACTTTATAACAGTAGTTGAAATTGAAATGTGAAACGTTTTAGTCATAAAAAAAAAAGGATAAAACTGGGAGAAGGCGGTTTCAGCCTTTAATCGAGGTTACTTTGCACCGGTCCAAAGTAACCCCTTAGATAGGAAATCACTACTGCTGGTACCTCCTGCCTTCTAATTTTAGATAAATTTCCTATCCGCCGGATGGATTAGTAGGTAGATGCCGGAATTGATTTCTTGTTGGAAAATAAATTACGAACAGTGGTGGATCCAGAAAATTAGTTTGAGAGGGGCTTCACTCAGAAAAGCTTAACTCTTCTTTATTTTTAGAAATCAATGGACTTTTAGGTGAGGTGCCTGAAGCTTATATCTATAGGAATGACCAACATTAATTTAAAAAAAGAAAGAAAGAAAAGAAAAGAAAAGAAATCATGCAATTTGGGTGGGCTTCAGTCTGAAAGTCCCAAACACCGTAAATGTTCCACTGATTACGTTTGGGATGATATTCTCGGACATAAAGAGCAACCAAGGCAAATCAGTTCACGGAGATTTTTCTGTTCCTGAGTTCGTGTCAGGGGCGTCGTTAAGGGGGGTAAAAGGGAAAGCCTCCCCTCCAAAGTTACCAATTTCTTGACAAGTTGGCAAATTAAAATACATAGTTGGAAATTTGAAGAATGCCGTTTTGTTCAATTGACTTATTCGGTTTAACATTTTCTTAGGTACCCAGTTGCTGCAAATTATTATCAGTTCTTCTATAGATTTGGCATAAATTTTGTGTAGTTTCCAAATAAATTGATATATTCGTTTAAAGTTTCTTTACTTGTTGCAAGTGATCACACTTCACTTTTGTTAATTTGACATTCCTAAAGATTTGGAGGAATCTTTAATGAAAATTCGGGAATTGTACTACTGACTAAAGCAGAATAGAGCTGGCATGCAGAGACAGACAGAAGAGGCGTTTCGGTGGCAAGTAGAGCATTGGACGCAAAAGCATTTGATACAAGAGCGTATAGAAGGCAACAGGTAGTGACTGGCAGAATTGATGTTAATAAAACAAGAACAAGGCAGTGGTTGGTTAGTATTAGTGATGGGTAAATTCCCGGGAAGATATTTTTTGGGAATATTCACTGGGAATATTCCCGGGAAGATTCCCAAAAATGGGAATTTTCCGGGAATTTATGTATATACAATCACAAAGAAAATTGCATTCTATTACTATATTACGATTTCTAAGTTAAATTCGTTTTTATATCACTATATTATTACTGTTGTCCCCAGAGGAGTAACTATATATTTTGAACGGTGTTATGTTATTTTACTAATACTTTATTATATTTAGAGAGTACACATAAATGGATATTTATTTACAATATATTCTATGAAAGTAAATGTGTGTCAAAAATGGTATAGTAAGTCCACATACTTTTAAACCGCTAAACAGTTTAAATTTATATGTAGGTGTATTTTCTAAACTTGAAGTGTGTCTTTTCTACTACTGATGTCATAAACATATTAAATGTTTAAATGTTATTTTTAAAAAAAAATAAGCTGGGTAACTGCCAGAAGACACATGTCCCACTATTTTGTCAACATTTGCGCTCACAATATTTGCAAGATACTTTCTTATCTTTATAATTTTGCACGTAACATTGACACACCCAACCTTTCTTCCTGCCCATTTCTCGAAATTTCATGCGTTAATTCACATGTAAGAGAAGTCCGAGGACCTCTTCAGAAATTCGAGTCAGAGAGAGGAGACAGACCGACGTCTATTACTAACGGTGGTTCAGGGTTTATTAACAGTACTTCATCTCTATTTCTACATAATTCTACATTACTTTACAAAATGGCTCCTTTTCATCATTAGTAAAGGAGTAAACTAGTATTTTGCTACTTTTTAGTGTAAATGGAAATGGAACTTAAAAAATCATATTATATATTAATTTTATAAAGTACAGTAAAAGAATTTTAAAAATTTTAACCTTCAAATTATTTAAAACCTAGAAGTAAATCATAATATATTAAAATAAAGTAATTAGTCATATGATTCTTATCATTTTGAAGATAAAGCAAGGAAATTGAAATAAATTCCTTCCCGGGAATTTATATGCCAGGGAAAAAACCCGGAAATATTCCTATTTTTAAAACTCCTTCCCCCCGGGAATATTCCCACTGCCCATCACTAGTTAGTATTAAGCCTGCCATACGTCCCTAAAAAACGGGATAGTAAATTTAGTTGGGACAGGAAAATATCCCATATTTTAATTCCATCCTATTTCTGCGATCAATATAAGCTTATTCGAAAAGTGAAAAATCAAAAATTCTAACATTGACTGGAATAATGTGAATGAACAATAAAGTGTAGCATGTAACAGTTTTGAGCAAGTTATCACAATACCCTGTCCGACTTGATAGCGAGCGAAATTTGCGATGATACCTTTTCCATTGTAACTAATAGAATCTCGAGCACACACTCTCTCTCTCTCTCTCTCTCTCTCTAAAAAAAAAAAAAAAAATACAACCACATGAAAGATGAGTGACTTTTTCTTGAGAGAGACATTAAATAAAGTAACAAGAATTATAATATTTTTGACAGGCTATGGGCACAGAATTGTGCTTGGTCTAGGGCTTAGAAATATGTAAATCTGATCCTGACAATTATACACAACACAAAGAGAAAAATCAACTTTTCATCAGATTAAACTGACAAACGTAATTTTGGCAAATACTACCATGTAAATAAATATTGCTAAAGGCACGAAGAATATTGAATGTAGATTGTATCACTGATTTAAACCATTTGCATTTTGTTTTTCGGTAAAGCATTTTTATAAGACATTATCTTAAGTTTTTAAGGTGAAACTTTTATAGTTGGATTGTAAACATCTTCAGTCCGTAAAGTTAATTGCAGGGGAAGACAAGAGAAAAATAGCTGCACCTTAGGGAACTTCCGCCTATTATATTGTTGAAAAAAATAAATGTCGGCTAGGTTAAAGGAGACGGTGATGATGAGAAATCAATGTGTTTAATTTAAAATATTTGTCTATATATTATCGATTATGAAATTTAGATGCGTATAGTGGTTAGTATCTTATTACTCAAGTTAAACAGCTAAATAATAATTTGGTAGTATATTAAAGAAAGGAATTCAATGTATATGTTTATTACAAGGATATCTAAATCATTATTACAAATGTGCAGACGTAATATTATCAAACATTAAGTATTAAAAATGAGCTCAAAAGGTCTGCAAAACATTACAATAGTATTCATTAATAAATGATGAATTCTTAGCTTTAAGAGCTGTTATACTTGAGGCCATAGCAGGAGACTGCCTGAAGAAATTACTTCTTCAAAGAGACTTGAATTATTCAAAAGGTAAAGAACTTACTCTTAACGTTAGGAGGTCTCTCTCTCAGCTCGATGTTGACCATCATCGTTGAAGCTTCAAAGTCCAATTGTAAGTCGCAAGATGACGGAGTAGCGAAGACAAAGTATGATGAAGATTGAGATCGATTGAGATAAATAGTTCCAAAATTTTAAGCTTTTATACTAGTCTGAGAGAGTGAGTATGTGACAAACAACTTGTACGTAAGCAGTCCTTGTAACTTATTTTCGTTGTGGGTTTTTTCTTTAAAAGTTGTTTGTCTTATGACGTCTAACGTTGTTTTTTCGTATAACACTGATGAAATGTTCTTAATTGTACACTCATATACAAAAGTTTCGTTTTTAACATTTCAATAATTAATTAAACATAACAAATGCAATGGTAGAATGAAGAAAGTGGGAGGAAACGAGAGAACCCCGAGAAAACCCACACTCACGGTGTTTTTACACTACAAAGGCCATTTAAAGCGAGCTGGGATAGAACCAAGGACCCCATGCACCAGAAGTGAACATTATACCACTGAGCCACCGCGGCCTATTATACTGTTGTTCATAACCAGAGGTACAGTTTATTTATTGGATTGTGTTGGAAAGTTTGGGAAGGAGGGGGGGGGGGGTTAACGGGAACTAAGGTGTCCAGTATTCTCATGAAGAAAATATGGCAGGTTTATTAGTATAAACTTTTTACTATGTATAGTATATAAATTTGACAAATTTAAGAGTTTATTTTCTAATAGTAAAATGTCAAAGTGAAGTAGATGTTGATACCAGAGTGAATATACTTTCTATTGTGTAACCGTGTATGCTTTGTTTGTGAATAAACCTTCCGCTTTGAAACAAAAGGTGATCATATTAACCTTTAGGACACGAAGTAACTATATTTAGTTACCTAAAAATAAGGCTTGGGATACGAAGTAACTATTTATAGATACCTTGCAGTTTGCCCACTAAACCTAATTGTTTTTTTAACTTTCTGAGTATCACATATATCCACTTGCATGTGTTTTATTCAGGAGACATACTAGGCAACTGCAGAAATTGGCGCCGTATCCCAGGCTTTATTTTTTAAAAAGGCTCCGTAATCAAAAGGTTAATATAGAGGACAAGAATAGCTTATTTCAGTTCTGTTTTGCAGTAAGACTTCCTATTGACAGGGCTTTTCGAGTAGGGAGAACTGAATAAAAGTGTGTTTTGGGAATGGTATCACAAGTGCCTTGCATAACAGGGGTGATAGTCCCGGGCGCCGAAGAAAGGGGGCGCAAAATTGGGGAGAAAATGAAAAGAAGAGAATGAAAGAAAAAGAGAGAAAGGAAAAATTACTTGGAATATTACTAGTATGTACTTAAATCCTCTTCCTGCTTTAGGAAGTGGTCCTATAATGTTACTCATGTTAGGAAAATATATGTGCACATATATAAAATGGAAAGAAAAAAGTAATAAAAGTTGCTCAAAATCGAGGAAAAGCAGGGTTTATTTTTTAAAATTTTATTACGCTTCGCGCCAACCATGGTGGCGCTTCGCGGCTGATCTGTCGCCCTAACTCATATGTGCGAGGCCACCGTCGTATAATCTCGCCCCGGGTGCTGATTTTCCAGGGCACGGCACAGGGGGGCACAGTAGGTTTCTGGAAATGTTGTTCGAAGAAGGAAAGCTACAATGGATGAGTCAAGTCATTCTGTCGCTTCCGCCATGAACCTAAGTGCATGATGCCAAAAGTCACATTTTGGGGGGCCAAACAATACGTCTGTTGGGTGAAAGCATAGACCGTTGTGTGTTTCACTTCATTTTCATACAAATGTGTTGCCTTTCCTACTTTATTTTTAATGCCGTAGTTGCTTCTTTCGGAAAGTAAAACAAAAATTGCAATTCTTTCTTTCTTTATAGTATTTATAAGTCAAAGCATTACGTAACCATTGTATGTTACTTATGTAGCTCATGGGGGAGCAAGCGAGGCACGTGCCCCGGGCTTGTGGTTAGAGGGGCGCCTAAAATGGAGGTTATATATATTAGTAATTTTCTTGCCGGTATTTAATACTTTTCATCAGAATGCGAAATTATGAAATTGAAGTGGGAGGAAACTGGAGGTCAGAAGAGAAAAAAACGCTGCGCACTTTTGGTGAGGATTGGCTGGCGGGGATTAATTACGTAAACTAGCCATAAGTTGTCAAATTAACAGTTGTGCATCGTGGGAGATGATAATGATTCTGAGTTGAGGTGTGAAATTTTATTCGAAACCGGGGGCTATTCGTATTCGTATCTCAGACAGGGCACGGAATGGGACGAATATGAATATAAGGTTGCTGTAAAATTTTCCGCAGGGTTGGCAAAAGTGAGACCAAGATTTTCGAAACACTTGGTAATTTTTTATCAAGACTTGGCATTTTTTTTAAGTCAAGACTTGGCAATTCCAAGTTTCATCCCCCTCCCCAATCTTGTAATGCTGGTTGGCATTTTTGTGTTGTATATGCTAAACTATCAGAATGTGGTTTCTGTGCCGGGACCAGAAAATACATAATTTTCTTTACAAATATCAATAATTCATATTAAGTAGTGGTACCAGTACCATCATTCTAATATCAATATTTGTAGACTGCATGCAGTTTTGCGTAGGAAGTGAAATGTATTATATAAATACTGAAGTGAAAACATTGCAGAAACATTACGTTCGTATGTTGAACATACTTCTTTCTATGTTGTGCAAAGTATCCCCATCTATGGGGTTACTTTGCATCAAAGCTTATGTTTCAAGAACTATGGTAATACTAAATGTTTACCTCTGTAATGCACAAATATTTTTCTTATATATATCTAGCTATTATATATTTAAATTACAGCGTTCTGAATCATTATGTTTGTAAGTTACATGCGATTTTCTTTAAAATTCCCTAAATCTGGTGCAAAGTAATCCTGTCTTACGGTAAATGTAAAGTGAATGTAAAATCATTTCAGAAATATTATGGAGAAAACTATGTACAATATGTTTACTTGCTGGAGTTACACTTCAAACGCACAATTGTGTTGTTCCGTTGTGTTCGTTTGGCTTATAATTGAAATTTATTCTTCTCTTATACACCTAGGTACAGGCACGTAGCCAGGATTTCGTGAGGGGGGGAGGGGTCCGTGACATGAAATACTATGGTCATCTCACCAGGTGCTACATCATTCTAAACTATTTTACTGAAACATATATTGGTTCGTTTAGCCAGGATTTCGTGCCGGGGTGGGGTGGGGGGGTGACATAAAATTCTGAAGGCCCAGGAGCTTGATCAATCTAAACTAGTTTACTATCAACATATATTGGTTTGTTAGGACAATAAAATGAGGTTATGTTGGCAAGTATTTTAATAACAAACTATGAAGAAATCTCGAGTAAAATAATAATAATAATAATAAACGTATTGAAGATTTTAACAATATTTACGTCCTTCCTCAGTTATAGGAAAGGAGGGCAAAGCGGATCACTTAACTTCAAAGGCCTCAAATGGCAACTAAAATTAAGACTAGGAAACCAAAATTTTGAGGAAATATTTTATGATTATTAAACTTTCAAATAATAATACAATAGTAGCGAGAATTGCATATACATAAATGATATTACTTAATTACTGAACTACTGCAATTTATTCACTTTGCCCCACCGGTAGGGCAAAGCGGATCATGATAGTGGGGCAAAGTGAATAAGCAAAAACTCATACATTAAAAGTCAGGTTTAATACAGATATGCAAAATAGAAATTGTATAGAAGAACAATATATATGTACACAGTCTAAGATCATAAAAGAATGACACCTAAATGAACTGCTTTACCTACCAGAAGATCAAAATGTTTAATATTTTGTGAGTATTAGCCTAACACATTTAAATATAGAATTAAGTCTAGACAAACCTTGCATACACATGATCCCTAAATATGTTTAAAAAGCTCAAGTCCATAGAAGTCTTTTTTCTTATCAAGTAGGCATCTAGTATCTAGTTTCTTTCAATCTATAGTAACCCTAATGAGTACAATCTACGTAGCAGCAAACAGATTGAGAAAAAAAAAAAACAATAAGGCTTAAGGCTGAAAATAATATCACATCACACGCTTGGTTTACACAGATCACAAATGTAAATGTCTTGTCCCTTATAATATTCGGTACAGTTTTCGTGAAACCATGACAGACAAATAGAACACTGAATCCAGTCTTCATTGAGTGGATCTGAATAATATTCATTACAGAACTTGCAATGGTAACTACCGTCTCCTTCTGGTGATTTTGAATGTTAACGGAACAAATTCAATATGAATATCAATATTCAAATTAGCTGTGTTGCAACGTATACGTACTTATTTAGTGCCAAACAGATGTTCTAAAACAGTACTGCATTATGCTTGGGGCAAAGTGAATCGCTATTCGCTTTGCCCCTTCTAAAATTATTCTCTTTGCCCCACACTACCAAATGAGACAAAAGACTGTCTACAGCATATGGACGACGTATTTACGATAATTCTCAAACATGATAACAAAAGTAAGATCCCACCCTGTCCATGCATAGTGTGCTCGCAAACATTCAACGGAATAGTAAGAAAATATTTCAAAATCCTTACGTCTTGAATTTTTTAGCAAAATGCGTATTTTCTTTTTTTCTCCTCTCTCGTCTAAACAACAACACGTACACACAAAACAGTAACGTCCTTCTCTTCTTTAACTAGTGACGTCATAAACTGGGGCAAACATTTCCTGCCCTCTGTTTTCAGTTGACTGTAAATTGCGTTATTCGCTTTGCCTCATATATCCACTTTGCCCCCCTTTCCTCTAATTCAAATACAACAATTTTCCTTTCATTATGAATTCAACTATTATAAAAAGTACATATTCACTATTATAAAAACTACATACTCAATAATGTCTTGTAAACTATTTTACAATATTTGCGTTCCTTTCTCTGTTGAATCAAATGGTAACAGAACTTTCCACACAAATTTTTGTTTTTATTATTCCGCCAACTACTGTCGGTTCCAAATGACAGATTAAAGGAGCTGTAGAAAATTTTTCTTGGAATAACATGTTTGATACTGCAAGGATGCGATGACGAAAAATTATGATAAAAAATGTCCACGCTGTTACACAACGGCACTATGCTTTCGGAAGCTTAAAATCTTCCTGACTAGTAGCAGAAATTCTGAGAATTCCTTATTTTTTGTTGAAATTTCAAATTCCCTGAATCTTCCAGGATATCTCACTTACCTCGCCACCATGTATTGGAAACAATACAAATCTCCTCATAAGAAAGAGTAACCAAAAGCTCCCTCTAGTTTTATATTTTTAACGTTGCTCCTTTTTCTCATTTCATTTTGTTTAATCCTTCCTTAATTCAATTGGTAGAGCGTTGGCTTCGCATTCGGGAGGTCGCAGGTTCGAATCCCGCTGCCGACCATCCTGACTGAGGTTTTCCAGGGTTTCCCTCAGTCCTACCAGGCAAATGCCGGGATGGTACCTACTAAACAGGCCCTGGCCAATACCTTCCCAAATCCTTTCCATTATTATTGTTGTTGTTGGATATCCAGTGTAAAATGGCCTCTGAGCTGTATCTGGTGATTGTTAAATAAATAAATAAATAAATATTTTTTTCATTTCTGGTCTCCAAGGGGGAAGGGGTCCGGACCCCCTGGACCTTCCCCCCCTTGGCTACGTGTCTGCTAGATACATACTGTAGAACCAAGCTATCACAATCAGCCAATGAAAATAAATCACAGGTGACATGGGTGTGGAAGAGGATTGTTTACTCTGTAATGTTCGCCCCTCTGAGCAGGTGCGTGAGTTCGAACAGGTTCTTTTATTTCTCAGGGCGCAAATTTCCCGGTGCAGGTACACTCATGTCCAAAATTATTGTCGCATGTTTATAAATATGTTGTTGTAGGAATATAATTTGATAACGAATTCACCCGGTTTTTCTTATAATGTTAGTATGTGTATAATCGGCAAAAACATGCGACAATAATTTTGAACATGAAAAAAATGAAATGAAATCTTTGAGTTTTACGTCCCACGGTTATGCCGGTTAGGCTAAAGGAGACGGTGATGATGAGTAATGAATGAAATGGTGGAATGAAGAAAGTGGGAGGAAACGGGAGAACCCCGAGAAAACTCACGCACACGGTGTTTGTCCACCACAAAGTTCACTTGGCGGGGGCTGGGATTGAACCCGGGACCCCAAGCACCAGAGGTGAACGCTCTACCACTGAGCCACCGCGGCCCTAATTTTGAACATGAGTGTACATTGCGGGCGCAATTTTCCCTCTTCTTGAGGTAGGGCGCAAATTTTCCAGGCGCAAAATTCTCAACACCATCTCGACCCACAACCCACTTCATCTCTGATCACTACATTCCATTCAAACCTCTAACCCTCATCCCGATGAAAGCTAAGCTTGAACGGCAATAGAAGTGTTTCTATTCATTTCAGCAATCCCGAAAACTATGTATTGCAGATTAATAACTGTCGTTTTCGACTATTTCTACATGACATTATTATTAAATTTTTCGCATAAATTATTACTTCCCCCTAACCCACTTATTATGCGCATTTTAATCAATTTAATATCATAAGATCTTGAGGGGGTGTGTGTCTATGGTTGATAATCATGTCAAGTATCATTTCAGTTGATTCGGTAGTTAATGCGTGATGCGATCAGATACTAACATTAACTCTTACTACATACGTAATAATAAAAACAATAACGATTCTTCTTCTTCTTCTTCTTCTTCTTATTATTATTATTATTATTATTATTATTATTATTATTATTATTATTATTATTATTATTAGATTGTCAACACGTTTCAAAAGAATTATATCGTTACAGTGTTTAATCAACCTACTGAATCAACGTATTGAAAGCATTATTAAATTATCTGAAACAAAGACTAAAAAAAAAAAAAAAAAAAAAAAAAAAAAAAATCAAAAATGAGGAACCGCGCCCAGCTCACACCTCTCAGCTGAAAATCTCAATTGCTTTAGTGAGCAGAAGTGTTTATGTTGTCGCCACCTGTTTTTTTGTCATCCAACGATCGGAGTTCAGAAGCTACCAGCAGATGGCACTACAAGTACACAGAGTAGCAGATTGGTTGACATGAATCCTGTAATCAATAGACGAGACGAGGTTTTGCCAGTTTACTTGACTAGCATTGATCGGTAATATAGTTTAACAGCTCTTCCCTAGGTGTCTCTACTGTTCTCTCCTGGTTGGTTTGTTATCCTGTGTTGTTAGGTTCACTGCACACCGTAAATTCGTCTGTTGATTCCATTTTAGTGGCAGGCGGCTATATTCCTTTTTTTTTTCTATTAACGTATTCCAAAATCGGTAAGTACCCAGTATTGCCTTATCAATGGTAAATGTGCTTCTTCGTCTAATTTTGTAAAGAAAGGGAATAGGTTTTAAAAGATGCTTTGTTTCCCCTCATACCAATTCAAATTTCATCTTAAAAACAAAGAGAACCGGAATCTTCTCTTTTTTTTTCTTTCTGTGTTAATACAATAGTAAAAAATCATATACAAGTACGTAAACTACTTACCAAGATCTAAATTCATTAAAGACTATATTTTACGCGTTTTTATTGTCTTTCGTGAGACAATAAGTCAATATACATAAGTGAATGAAGCCAATATTTATTCTAGCCGCTCGTTCCACAACAAAAAGTAACTAACATTTTTCCTTTTTTGGTTAATCTCTCAGCAATTACTTGTCAATAGTTTATTGTCACTTTTTCAAATGGTTTTCGAAAGAAGGTGAAAATATACCGTTAAAAAAGGAAACATTTGATGATAATTTTAGTTATATTGCGTTTTGAATGAGAGATATACTTTTTTAAAACTTCCAAATTATACTACGGATACATACGTATGGGAAGTCTTAAATATAACCGACCGTCTATCAACAGGTAACAGAACAAGAACTGGTTTTTGATATTAATCCACCACCCTAAGAGTAGGATCCATTTCCACCTTTGACCCCTATTCAAACCGAAAATGCTGCAAATAAATCGTTTTGGGGGTTTAACACTGATCACCAAAGTGAAATTACAGTAGATAGCAAGAAGGGGTTTCTTGATATTTCAAGAATATGTTTCATTTCTGCTTTTATCGCTCCATTCAAACCGGAAGTGATGGAAATCTATTGTCGCTTCCGGTTTTAATTGAAGCAAGCGTTAGCAAATCTTCTATTATTCGACTCGATTGGCATTTATGTATCTGTCCATCTGTTTCACGATAACTCTCGTAAAACTTAAAATGATTTTGATGAAGCCTGGTATGTGCCTCCCTCTACTTGCAGAAATAACCCTATTGTTGGGGTTGCAATACATCAAGTGTAAGGACAAGGTAAAATCCACCCCACACATATGTACATGCAAGACAATTTTCCAGTATAAACCAAGACATTTTTATGGCATTGAAAATATTCCTGGAGCCGCGGTGGCGCAGTGGTATAGCGTTCACATCTGGTGCACGGGGTCCTTGTTTCGATCCCAGCTTTGTGACCAGTGAGCTTTGTGGTGGATAAACGCAGTGTGCGTGGGTTTTTTCGGGGTTCTCCAGTTTCCTCCCACTTCCTTAGTTTGTCCATTTCATTCATTTATTATCATCAGCGTCTCCTTTAGCCTAGCTGAGATAACCGTGGTCGTAAACCTTAAAGATTTTATTTCATTTTGAAAATATTCCCACAGTTTAGGGTCAAAAGCTGCCACAATAGAAGTGTAATCACCCCTTACCTTCAATTCAAAAAATAAGTTCCACAATAATTCTTGTTTTAAAATATTCAATTTTGGCGTAATATGTTGTACATTTTCTTTGAGGATTTCCAATCATCCTCTCTGCAAGGAATTAAAATCAGTAAACAATAAATGAAATAATTCAGTTTAACGTCCTACGATTATGGCTGTTAGGCTAAGAGAGACGATGATTAAAGCAGGTGAATGATGATGGAAGAATTGGCGGAATGAGAAAGTGAGAGGAGATTGAAATACCTCGAGAAAACCCACGGACATGATGTTGTCCACCATAAATTTACTTGGCTGGAGATCGAAACAGGGACCCCAGGCACCAGAGTCAAGCGCTCTACCTCTGAGCCATCGTCCCCCCCCCAGTAAACAATAAAGTAGTAGATTTACCCTCCTAGCTCACTTCGATTTCCTTAAGAGTTCCACGACAATTTCCTTAAATTCATTCGGTTTCTATACGGTATAATGTACCTTTTCTTTAAATCTTTTCCGTAATCTCCGGTGCTTGGGATGAAAATAAGCCAAGATTGAACTGTAAATTTAGCCCTCTCATGTGGTAAGGATTAGCCGTCTCCTTAAATTTCAAAAGCACTTCCACAATAATTTCCAATACAACTGTTCGATTTTGATGTAATATCATAAATTTTCTTTAAAGCATCATAACCATTCAATAAGCATGGAGCTGAAATCATTAAAGAGTAAAGTTGTGGTATTATCACCTCCCCCCCCCCCCCGTATTTGAGTTTGATTACAATATTATGGATATTTTTTGAACTCTTTTTCGTAATCCTCTGTGCTTGAGATTAAAATTAATCAAGAATTAACTTTAAATTTAGCTCTTTAATGAGATAAGGATTCAAGGTAGAATTAGGCTATTTTTCCAGGGAAGTGGGGATAAAGTAAAAAAAAAAAAAAACGTTTAAACCAACTCGCTATAATCGTGCCAACTCTGCTGACATCAACAATTATTCTTAATATACTTGGCTTAGGTTTGGGGCGGGAAAGTACACCAATATTATACCATTTTTATCCAAACCTACAGCAGCAGGTCGCACTAAAATTTCTTTTTCAAAAACACATCAACCTTAACGTAACCTAACCAAATTACTTTTTTACAATGAATTTTCTATTAACAATTCCCAAAAGGATTTGCGTTAAGCACATTGAATTAAATAATTTGAATGATGTAAGAAATATAACTGAGGATAGAAGGGGAAAATAGCATCCCACACTGGACATTTTTTCTGCCTTCCAGCTAGGGATAAGACGTTTCCAGAGGGGGATTTCCCCCTCTATCCCTGACCGTAATTCGCACCCTGTAGGGATTACTCCCCTCCCCTTTCAGATTAAAATATATGATCCAAGTTATCTTCCGTAAAAAAGAAAAAAAATGTTAGATTTTCATGGAAAGTGGTATATGCCTTTCTGAGATTTCACAATCATTCCCACTACTTAAATTCAAAATCAATCGAGAGAAAGAGAATGAACCCCTTCCCCTTCCGAGGTTTAACAACAAATGTTCTATGGTAAATTTTGTGAATACTGTTCGAGTTCAGCACGATATGATGTAGTATATGTTTATTAAAGTTTTCACATAATCCCCACTCTTGCAATTGAAGTTAATCAAATATCAGGACCAGTGGCGTCTCGTGACATAATTTTTCGGTAGTTCACAGTCGTTAGAAAATTCTATTCTACGTAGAATTCTTTCAGTATTCAAAATTAAAAAAAAAAAAAACTATAGATAATCAATGAAAGTAACCATATATATTTATATATTTACCATGAAAAGTACCAATTTATAAACAAATGCTTCATTTCATTCGTATGTGAAATTGCTTCTCATGTTCTTCTGGGCAATTATTTGTCCATAACGCTTCTGAAGTTTATTTTTTTTAAATTTTTTTTTCTCTGTTGATATTATAGCTAATGCACTGAAACTATTTTGAGCTACGGTACTCCTTTAAATGCTTTCATATTTCTTCAATATGGTACCACAACTTTCAGTTTCTGAAGTCGACTTCGGATTATTTGCTATAATTTTCACGAATTTTGTTGTATGCCATTCTCTTTCTACAAACTCACCATCAATTTCACAATATGCTAAATGTAATCTCCATTAGTATCAAGACTGCAAACATTTGCTATCTCGTATATTTGAAGAGCTCCTTTGTGGCTAAGCGGTTAGCGTACGTGCCTTCGGCATGGGAGACCCGGATTCGATTCTCGGAGGGAGCTCATGTGGTTCGGATTCCACGTTAATCAGTTGGTCCCGTCTCACATAGCCTCGCTGCTGAAAGGGACGTTAAACTCAAAATCAACTCAATTCGTATATTTGAATTGCCATGTATACTCTTTAGTGAACTGTTAACAGTATACATGAAACATGCAATGTATCAAATTATTATGATAGTTGCAGAGGCACCTTTAATTAGGAACGCTTTGTCCATGTACTTTTGTATTGTTATCTCAAGACACTTCATTACTGTTCCGGCCCCCTCCAAATAATAATAAAAAAAAACTTCCGGTTACAGCTGAACGTACGTTACTGCAAATCTCAATATTCGTCTTTTTCTATTTTGCATGCGTTAAAGATGAATGTTGAAAAAAATTCAATTCCAAAATTTCCTTCAGGTTCCCACAATACAGAAGGTAAGATTTTACCATTGTAGGATTATAACCAAGTACAGCATGTTTTGATAAGCTATTCGCTTTTCTTACAAATATTTAGTTTATTTAGGTAGAAAAACCGTAGCCTAAAGAAAAATAAGATATTATACATATTTTTAAAAAGTCTTGAAAATAAATTAAAATTTAATTTTATTTTGCATTAAGATAAAAATCTCTGGGAAATGGTTTTAAACCTTCCATTCCCCTTAGTACGACCTTGGAAAGCCATAATTTTGTTTGTTTCATTAGTGTATTTTCATTACGAGAAATTGAGATAAAAAGAAATGTAGAGAACTGATTGAAAGAATGAGTTATGCTATAGTTCTATATATTGTAAGTTGCAGTCATGGTCGGCCTTAAGCCGATTGGACCGATTGCTCCCAATCCGGTCCCGCGCCTAAGGGGGCCCCGCGCTAGTATCGTCTACTCTACTGTGCAGTCTAATCTACTTTCCAGTGCCGTTTTAACAACATACATACAGCAGTTGCAGGTTTGCTTATGCTTCTTTCTTGATGTTCCACACTTCTCTGCCAAGTTTGGTCAAGGAACTAGATTTCGACATCGATAAATTCACTTGTAAGAGAAGAAAACTATGAAATGCTTCTCGAAAATTGCGGGGTACAAGAGTGAAATATGTATTTTAAAATTCATTCACTATCTGCATTTCTATTTGAGTTATTTCTCTTAAAATAAATAAATAAATAAGCTGCTATAAGCAATGAACAGGCTGAGCGTTTTCACCAGAGCATTTTACAGATGAAAAAACGCCGTATATAAATGGGGCCCCGCAAAATGTTCCCAATCGGGCCCCGCACCATGTAAGTCTGGCTCTGATTGCAGTTCATTGTTTGATTTTGTTCAAAGCGTCACATTACTGGAAATAAGTCAACAACAGTGCTGTCAACGCTGCTTGTGCAAACCTTGATTTGAACGACATGAGACCGCAGTTCCTCCCCCCGACTGCCCGTGTTTCCTTCCGTACTACACACAGAACAGCTTATCACACTCGCTTCTCTGTTGTGACCGTAGTGTGATGATGGAATGCATATACGCAAGGGGTAAAACAAGCAAAGAATAGAAGCGAAACGACAATACATAAATATTCTAAATATTATTAAATGTCTTAAGGAGTAACAAACAGCACACGATGCTTGGTGGTTCACGTGCTCTTGCGAACTGCACAAGTCGACACCACTGATCAGGACTCGCTTAACCCACGAAAATTTAAATAAATCTTCAATGATGATAACTTTCGTAGAAAAAAAGTATGCAATAAGATCTAGAGGGTGGTCCATAAGTCTTAGTACTGTGGATTATTTTGGAAACAAACATGATTAAAGCAAATCTAACTAGTGGAGGGCGGACTTGGGTAAAGGAGCTACCGATTGATGCATGCGTGGTGAATGGCGGATATCTTGATGGCCGCCATCTTGGATCCAGGTTAATTTTTTCAAACGGGAAGGTAGGCATGTGACACATCAATTAACATTGCTTTTTTGCAGGGGAATGCAGTCCTGCAAGCAGAAATGCGTTAATATATCCCGTTCCAAAGTTATGACGCCCCAAAGTTGACGGTTATCTGTTTCCTTGCAGGAAGAGCTTCATGGCACTAACGCTGCAAGAAAGACGTGACGCCCCAAATTTGACAAGTTTTCTTTTCGTTGCAAATAGAGCGAGATTGCACTGACAAAGCAGGAAAGAATTGAGATCACCCTAATGTCTGGGGAAAGAGCAGTCGTCCAGGGGAAAGAATCACATTGCCCAGGACTTCAACGCGCGCCAGCCCGAAAGACCTGCAATAAGCCACAACACCGTTAGCTACCTCATTACGAAATTCAGTGTACCTGGTAATGTTGCCGACAGACCACTGTCAAGTTCCCCACAAACCGCGACAGAGGAAAAGACATCCACAATGGTGCTTGCTGCGAGTGTGAAAAGTCAGAATCGCAGCACAAGACAATTATCAGGGATAACAGGCGTACCACGTGCTTCCGTGATGAGGATTCTCCATACGAACAAGTAGCATCCCTTCAAGCTGCAGCTTGTCTACAACCTTTCAGAGGAAGACCCAGACCTGCCCATGGAATTATCCAATTGGGCTTTGTCACAATATGACCGAGATCCGCATTTCCCAGCCAGCGTTCTCTTCACACACGAGGCAAACTTTTATTTGGATGGGGAAGTGAATCGCCAGAACACGCGATATTGGTCGGATGCAAACCAACATGCGATCAATCCCTTCAAGACGGTTTCCCCTGCTCATATCATGGTGTGTGATGTGGCATATAGAACACGTCGATCATAGGACCCTTATTCATTCCTGGTACCCTAAATGGTTTCCGATATCTGGACATGTTACAGGAGTTGGTGTTTCCGTTGCTTCTCCGCTCTGATTCCACCTTGCCACGATATTTTCAGCAAGATGGTGCCCCACCGCACTATGCGCTGTCTGTGCGAGAATGCTTGGATCTGCATTTTCCTGGACGTTGGATCGGTCGCCGATGCCCTGTGGTGTGACCAGCCCGGTCGCCGGACCTCACTTCCTTGGATTTTTATGGGGACACTTAAAATACCTGGTGTATCAGGAGAAGATTCGGGATGTTGCACACCTACAGGGACGTATTCAGGATGCCTGTGATAGCATCACCCCCGCTGTGTTGTTACAGGTTAAGGAGGACTGGATTAAGAGACTCCGGTTGTGTGTTGTAATGGGCTGGCAATATATGGAGCACATCCTGTAGGTGAAACCTTGGGGCGTCATAACTTTGGAACGGAACATAATAACGCATTTCTGCTTGTAGGACTGCATTCCCCTGCAAAAACCAGTAATAATTGATGTGTCACGTGCCTACCTTCCCGTTTGAAAAAAAAACTGTATCCAAGATGGCGGGCATCAAGATATCCGCCATTCACCACGCATGCATCAATCTGTAGCTCCTTTACCCAAGTCCACCCTCCGCTAGTCAGATTTGCTTTAATCATACAGAGTCTTTGTTTCTAAAATAATTAACTGTACTAATACTTATAGACCACTCTGTATATTTTTTTCTGAGAATTTACAATCGTCTCAATTGTTTACAGTTGAAATAGACCAACGCGCTTTCCTCAATTTTTATATAACATATTTTGCTGAATATTTATTTGAAACCCTCAGATTTTTATAGTGTATTATGTGTGTTTTGTTGGAGATTAGAGTCTCCCTCCTATAGTATGGGGTTGAAATTATTGAGAGGGAGAATTGTTTGCTTCAACGATGTATAGCAGCGTTTCCCAACCTTTTTCAACTTGCGGCACACATATTATTATTATTATTATTATTATTATTATTATTATTATTATTTGAAAATATAAAATACTGTAGTATTTTTTTCTGATTACTGACATCCTTCTCACAGAGAAGAAAGCTAGACCACTGCTTTTTCCCCGTGGTAAATCATTATGCTTATTTTTCATTTTAATTTAAAAATAGAAAACAATTACAATCAGATATAGGGCTCAAGTTGTTAAAAATACATTTTTTTTTTTTTTCGAAAACTGTATCCAACCTTTCATTAAGAAGGAGGATCACTAAATAACGAACGAACAAACGAATCTCTTTTACTTTTAAAACACAAATATAGGTAATTCGTATGCATGTTTACTTTGCCGGAAGGATTGAATAATATTTTAAAATTTCAAGTTACGAAATAGTCTGCAACAATAAAGAAGCAATAATGGTCATAACAATGATAACAAATACTTTTTTTTCAAAATTAGAAATGTACAGAAAAATGTTCTACAGAAAAGTAACACAGTATGAAACTTTAAATTTTAGAATCATAGTAGTAATTTGAAATACAAATATACCTTTTTCTGTATGTCTTGCAATTTGATTGCTATAGAATTAATAATTTTGTTCCGATTTCCTCGCGGCACACCAGCGACCCATTCGCGGCACACCACTGTGCCGCGGCACACCGGTTGGGAAACGCTGATGTATAGCATCGCTAGTATAAATCCCCAAAACGATATGAATTTAGAATCCTAAAGAAATAATCCATCTCAGCCATTATTCTTCCATTAAAACCGGAAATGGTAGGGTCGTACTATTACTTCCGGTTTCAGTATTATACTCCATAGAGCAAAATCGTTAATAGATAACAATAAGTTGTTGTTGATATTGTTTCAGCATCTCAGGAAGAATTTCTGTAAGCTCCGCCCTTATGCTTTCACTGAAATCAAAAATGGTGGAAATTTACAAGTACCTTCGATTCCAACATTGATCACCACAAAACGAAGGCTGTATAGGAGAACGACAAACGGTTCCTGGTATGGATTCAATGTCTCATGAATATGTTCCATCTGCGCACTCATCTCTCTATTGAAACCGGAAGTAGTACGAATCTATCATTCCCGGTTTCAATACTGTATCTACCCATATAATAAACTAGCAGAATATCCATTCTTCACACGGGAAGAATGCGTTTCAGTCTGGACATAACATATAGGGGTGAATTTGAATTTGAACAGCATCGGAAGTGTCACTGTTCGTCCCAATAACCCCGAAAACTATGTATTCGATACTAATATCGGTCACTTTCGAACGTTTTTAACTATTTCATCCCAGCAGCGCCGACTTTCCAAACTTTATGTGGGTGCATATCAATGGCGGGACTTGTTAGCCTTTGTTTTCAGGGAAGCCTCGATATTTGATTGATTTATTTTTAGTTAACTGTCATAAAGGGCTCTACTATGATAAAGTAAAAATATACCGGAACTATAAGGATAAGTCGAGGCTACCTTAGGTAAGTCGATAACACGGCTGACTGAAACGCAAGAGAAATGGCTTCATACCCGGGTCTAAACTTAAAATCTTGTGAGTGCGCCGGACCCATAAGATTTTTTATGTGGGTGCCGGAGCCCCGGAGCACCCACGTAGTCAGCGCGCATGTTTCATCCTCCCCCTCCCTTACGTTGTATCGTTAAAGTGAAATGATAAGAATCATTGCAGGTTCGAATCTCATCTATGTTGAAAATTTGATCGAGATCGATCGGGTGGTTCAAGAAGTATGAAGTCACAAATATACTCACTTTGATTTTTATACAAGTCTATATAGATAACAAAGAAGGGTATTCAAAGCCCAGTAATAGATTTGCTATCTTCGTCCTTATTCTTCTATTAAAATCAGGGTGCTAGAAATGTTCCACCTCCAGTTTTACTGTTAGATGTGCGTAGAACGAAAAGGTTTTTTTTTTTTTTTTTTTTTTTTGTATAAGATACTGTTTTCCAAGAGTAGGCTCCCACTCTGCCCTCGCTTCCTCTAATTAGGGCTAAATCAATTCCGGTTATAATACTGGATCCCTTTAAATTGGAAGTCTTCCATAGTTAGAGAATGTGAAAAAATATTCACGTGTAATGTGTGTTATCCTTGTTTTGAATAACTTCTCTGCGTGGCTACTATCTGTCATTACAAGTGGAATGAGAATATATACATAGATGGTTATCAATACGTCTTGGAATTCTATGACTTAAAAATTTTGAAAATATGCATGCATTTATAGCCTAAAAAAATAGCTAAATATGACCTAAAATATAAACTAAAGGCAAAGTATTCTTTGGGACTTCAGGAGTGAGGGCATATATATTTTAATCAATACTACAAATAACATTTTAATGAAGAACGTAAAACTTTATCTATTTATATCGAAAAATCTTCTCCTCCCAAGCAAATACACAAATGACGCTACTGCTTAAAAAAAAAAAAAAAAAAAAAAAAAAAAACGCAACTTAACACTACGTAGCAGAACATGCAGTGAATCTATGCATCGTGATGATAGACAGTCCCTCTTAATACTTGTCAAATATCCCTCATGCTAGAAAAATATCCATATACTTAGCGTAGAGAAAGAAACAATGCAAAAGAAGAAAAGACGGATCTTTAAGTACCATTAATGATTTCGCGAGGTGGTGGTTCGAGTGGAAATTTTTGTTGTCATGTGTACCCCAGGCCCAGATTGTGGTTAATGTGGAATATCAGTATTTTCTCAATATTGATTTCACCTCTTGTATATTTATTTAAAGTCTCAAGAGGATATGGGTGAAAATATTTCCCACTAATATGCAACAAACATACTTCGGGTATCTTTTGCAGTGGAGGAGAAAAAGTGAGGCAGGGACATGATCAGAGGCTGAAGAGTCGATCTCAATTCAGTGATAGATACTGTACCGTCACACTGTACAGTATTCTTTCAAACTCAATACACAAAATCAAACATTTCTAAGAAAATAGTCCCAAATTACCTCACTGCCAATACTAGCAAACATATTTCTGAGCAATAAGTAATATTTGCTTAAAATACCACCAATGTGCTTTTGCATCACTTGGGGGTCAAATATGATCTGAAGCTAAAATGTTATTCAAATATGCATTTATATGACCATAAAAGATGTATTTTCATATTCACAAGAGTCAGAAATGTGTGTATATTTAATTAGAGACGTAGAAAGCTGCCAGGATGAAAATATGACGTCATAGAAATCCGATCCTTAAAGATATCAACATAATAAAATCACCCGTAGCTTGCCATGTAAGATCTATACACATATACGTGTCCAATGGTTGGTCGTTGTTAGTAATTTCTTAGGTGTTGGTCTGTATTATGTCTTGTAAGGAGGAGGAACGGGGTAGAATGGAGGCGTGTCAAGAAGAAAAGTGTCCAAGGTGGTAACATCTATAGAATCCATGGCAAAAATTAAGTCGGCAAAGACCCAACACCTGCAAAGCATGTTGCAACAATGTCCAACACAAGTTGTGTAATCCAAGATCTGCGATTGGGTAGCAATTTCCAAACTTCTCATCACAGACAACAATTAGTATCGTCATTTCAGGTTTTGCTTTGGAGAGGATGGAGAGCAACATATTCATCGATACAGTATATAAGCAGAGTTCTCTTTTTCTTCATTAATATATTACTGTATTATTTATCGTCGGCGGCAATTCAAAACCTGCTATGTGCATTTTGCAGGAGAAGCGAAAAACAGTATCCTGGTTAGATTTTTCGCTTTATAAAAGTGATGTTATAAGTAATATTTGATGCTGCACGTAACTGGTACCTTCTCAAGTTACTTGAAAAGGTATCAAGTTACGTGCAGCATCAAATATTACTTATAACATCACTTCTATAAAGCCAAAAAGCTAACCAGGATACTGTTTTTCGCTTCTCCTGCAAAATGCACATAGCAGGTTTTGAATTGCCGCCGACGTTATTATAATGTGTATCTCAAACTAGATATGCAAAAAGCCGGCTTTTCAAGTGTGTTTTTTTTTTCATACAAAGATAGCTGTTTTTAAAACGGAATTTTTCCCTTAAAAAAAAAATCTTGTGGTTTTATTATTCAAGTACCGCCATTGTTTACCTATAGTGAATAGTACATATACCATAATTAAAACAATAAAAGAACATTTTTGTGTTGTTAATTTTACCACATAAAGGTACTGCAAGTATTATGCAACTATAGTGCCTACACACGCCACGTGATTTTTTTTTTAGCAAGAAGAAAAATCACGTAAATCACCACACTCAGTGTTCCCAAATGTTCCGGATTTTAAGAGACAGTCCCTTATTTTATGATTTTGTCTCGCGTCCCGGGGAGCTTCGATACGGGGCAGCAAAAGTCCCATATTTTGCCCAAATGACAAATTTACCTCAGACAACGACTTTAAAGCCCGCAATTTTTAATGAGTCGTCATGAGTGCGTCCAGTAAATGGCAAATGCTATTTCAGAAAAGATCCGAGTTGCCAAATTTATTTAAAGTCGTCTCCTTTTGCCTAAGGATCCCACCGTCAAATTCATTTGTGGAAAGTCTTCTCATATATGAATTTGAAATGGACTGACACAGAAATATGTGTTTCTGTCCAGTTGATGACAGCTGAGTTTTTCGACAGCCTAAAGAAAAATCCAAACTTGAAAAAGATTATAAGTACGTACAGTTAAGTCAAGCGTGAAGTAGGATTTTTGAAATAGTTTAGATTACGTAAATCCAATGTTTTAAAAGTAAGATTTACCTATTTTTTTCTTAGATCTATATTAACTATTTGTATTAGTTTATACTTTTGTATTTCTTTCAGTCTAAAATGATTACTTTTTTTATGTGATGCATGGTTCATTTTCTACCACTAGATCATGTTTATTAAAACCTTCCTGTTAATACTCATTGAAACTCGTCAACCCATCCCTTATTTAGACTATTTTTATTTGGCAATCCTGACTACACTACACTTGTCTAAATCCACTCAGACTTACGTGACAGACAACTTGTCCCTCTGTTTAGTGCACGTTAGTAGTAACGCCACAACGACCGAAAGGTCAACTATGCCCTGTACGTTAAATCTCATGTTACGAGAGGGATATGGTAAGACGCTAAGGGATCGTAGCCGGCGATGATTTTACAATTACTTGTCGTCTTTTCGGAAGCAGAATAATACCAGCTCACAGTTATGTAGTTGAGTTGATTTTAGTTTAGCGTCCCGTTCAGCGAGCCTATATGAGACGTGGACCTACTGATTAACGTGGAATCCGAACCAGATGAGCTCCCGCCGGGAATCGAACCCGGGTTTTCCCCGACTTTGGACCCCTCCCAACAAAAAGTTCTAGGTGCGCGCCTGCAGGAATAGACATCTTGACGTATGAGAATTGCATTGTTTCAATTTAAGTATTTCGAAATAGGGCAAGGGGCGTAAGCGTATTTAAAATTGGGCAGTTTGCGTACTTGTAATCATTTAGTTGCAATATAAACTGTATATCTTTCAATTTAATTATCACTAGCCAACAGTGAAAATGTAACTGGAATGAAGTAAATGTTTGTTTACTATATCGACAACGCTGATAATGAAAACGACAACGAAAAACTCGAATTAGCTCTCCTTTCCAAATTAGCATTCATTGCCAATCGCTTCCCGTATAGACTTCGAAATCCCGCTGATGGTAGACAGACTGAGTTATCTACAGGTAATAATAGCTGTGGTATTTTGTTGCTACTTTTAGCCCATGCTCGTAGCAACAATGGGGGAAGGGGGAGAGGAATTGAGGAGTGGTGCATGTTTCATTTAAGCGTAGTTTCAGTCTGTTATAAGCTTGTTCTTGGTTCGATCCCAGATCGCGCTAAGGGAGCTTTGTGGTGGACAAACAGAGTGTGCGTGGGTTTTCTCGGGGTTCTCTCGTTTCCTCCCACTTTCTTCATTCTACCATTTTTACTCATTCCTCATCCTCAGCGCCTCCTTTAGCCTAGCCGAAATAATAGTGGGACGTAAAACTTAGATTTCGTTTCATCTTCTGATATAAGCTGTTTTTATCTGTTCATGTGCCGGAAGAATGTGCTACTGAAGTGTAGTTAGTGCATGTGGTCATTGTAATTCCTTTGATTCAATATGCCTCGCAAATGCGTAAACGGTACTGACAATTTTTGCTACATTTGCGAACAGGATACAATGAATTCGCAAAGTAGGATAATAACGCCATATATTAGGAAGGCGGGCATACTGTAGTTTGGCTGTGAAATTGGTTACTAGGACAAGCCCTGGATTCCTCATGTATATTGCATATCTTGTGTCTCGAATTTTCATTCATGGTTGAATCGTAAAAGATCTTCCGTGGGCTTTGCTATACCTATAATCTGGCGAGAACCATCAAACCATGTGAATGATTGCTACCTTTGTATAACAACTTATTAATACATGGAATGGTCAGAGAAGAAATGGTCTTCCTTGACATATACTGACTTCTTTCCTGACAACTGTGATACAATAAACGACGAGCACAGGGAAATCTTCCACTAGCAAATTTTGAACATGGATATGAGATATCAGGGAAAGTGGAGTGCATCAATGTTAGCCGATTACTGCTGGACACTAATCAGGGAATCACCAACAGAAAACTCCAAACGCCAGTCAAATCAGTTGCGCCTTCAGTGACCTTCCTCCGAGAGATTACAACAAGGTAAATACATGCTTAAGGCTATATCTATATTATAAAAGAGAACGTACAAATCCTTTGTTCCCTCATCACGCTAATACGGCTGAACCAATTTCTTTTATTTTTGGGGGGTTATTAGGATTTGGACCCTAGATGGTTTTTATCATATCACTTTAATTTTTAATTACCAGTGTCTTGAGATAATTGACCATTCAAGTGTCCATACGTACAAATCCTTTGTTATTAGTTCATCATAGGTAAAAATAAACGTATTTATATGCAACCCGCATGACCGTGTCACTCGGCGGGTTAACATAAATGACAGGCGCTATAATGTTAACATTTACTGCAATTTGAAAGCGAAAAAGTAAAAATTATCTAAGTAACAAAGTTTATTGCGTTCCGGGGTGACCGCAGCGAAGCGGGGTGAACGCTGCTAGTAGGCAATAACGTAAAGTTATCGTAACTTCAAAACGAGAGTTAATCTTGCATTTTCATTGACATTTTCGTTATCAGCACTCCCGAAAACATAAAGATTATCTGTTTTCATGCCAGTTACAGAAAAAAAAGTAAAATTTTGTTGGCTATTAGTGTTATTTGAACATGAACGTACTTAGCTGTTATTAAGAGCCGTAAACACATGTAGATTAGTCCAGTAAAGATAGGATTGAGAAAGGAACAAATTAGTAACAAGCTGAAAATTGGTATGGAAGTAGGGGGATGTGTCAGGAATAACATACTAAAAGTCTCCTAAAATCCCACTGTAGCTTTTCCCGCAATTTTGAAAAATGTCCGCCATCTTTAGACGACGACAAGGAATTTATGGAAATCGTCACCCTTTATGTTTATTCCTCTAGCCACCGTTCTAATTATCACAAACCCATGAATCATATATGGTTGGAAACCTTGAAAGACAGAAAATCTAAGTAAATAACATACATGCCCATCGTGCTAAATTTCTAGAAGAAGAGGAAGAAGAAAACAGCTTTTTTATTTAAAAAAGATATATTTTCAGAAATCATGAGAAGTTTGCAACACTGACAGTTATTGCACACAAACGAAACACCACCAACAGATGTCATTGATATTTAACTCAATCATAGTTAACAATGACACAAATCGATGCAATACAAGCCGAGAAAAAATATAACTTATGTTACTTTCTGACCTCTTTGTACAAAAGTGCATAATATGACATACACTTTCGCTGTTCTAGTCACCTTCTTTTATCACATAGGACCAAGAGTTATATATCATTGAAAATCTTAATAAACATAAATTCGAACGAGGTAACACATACTAATCAAGCCCAATTTGTGGAAGAAGCGCAAAACCCAAAATTTCGGGATAAAACGTGATTTTCGCATAAATTCTTTAAAACTTGGAACACTGACAATTATCGTATGTTAACAAAACTCAGCCACCGTTTTCACTATCATTATTATTAATTTACTCTTAAAATGGCCAACGTTTTTCCCAATGGAGTAAGCTTTTATGATACATAGTTTTACATCACTTAAATATAACACAAAAATCATTTATTGACAGCATTAGAAAGTAGCAGAAATTGGTAGTCTACTATTCATAGGAAAATCTAATTCACACACTTAAAATCACTCTCAACTACAATAGTCATTTGAATGTAATTTTTTAAAAATGTCTTGTTTATGACTAGAATGAAATTTTCCTCCAAGTATTCTTCAAATCAACTTAATATTTACATTACACGTTAGTATGCACTTTAAGAACATTTTTGTAACTAGTCCATTCGGACTTATTTTATTAGAAATCAATGAGGTTATCATTATCTCGTTCATCTCCATGGTTTTCATCATTTGATTTATCATTCACACATCCAATTCCTCGACAGTGATATAAATAAGAGCACACAATTCCTGCTTTCCGACAACCGTGCATACGTTCACAGCCCTTTTTACAGTTACAGGATATTACCGGAGTGGGTTCCTTGGTCATTCTTGCTGGTACGAGGATACTTCCTAATGTTGTCCATTCATATTCAGTCGCTCGCATATCATTGAGCAATACCTGGGCTCAAAATATGTATACTGTCAAAGAACGAATGAAATATACCACTTTTAACGTACACACGCAAAGGTAATGGCCTTTCGGATTTAATCATTGAAGATATAAGATACCTTCTTGTTCTGATTATCCAAACTGAAATCCACCTTCTGTACGATGTAACATGGATGATTCTCAAGTAGTTGAACACACCAACGTGCCCGAATTGGAATGGATTTATGCAGCTGGTGACAAGCAACAACCATAAGTACCAAACATAGTAAGTAGTAATTCAACCTTGCATCAATCTTCAGCAAATAAGCATGGATGCTGTATACTCGGCGCTTATGTTTGCCAGCAAAGAATGTGCAGGAAATAAGCAAAAAAGCGTGCTTAGTCACGTTGGATCAACCTTTGTACTCTAAAGCATGTGACATTGTAGCAGCATGTAGAAATTCTGGTGAATTACCGTCAGTGGTTGTTAGACTTGGGGGTTTTCCACACTATAATGTCATTTATGGAAACAGTTGCATATATAATGAAAGGTAGTGGCATTGAAGAAGTTTGGTCTTGTGTGTATGCTAGTAACTCCATGCCACAGATAAAGTCAGGCCATTCTTATTGCTCGTGCTTTGCGACCTCATTTTTTTTTTAACACAGTTAGCAATTGCAATATATACTGTTTAATTAATGAATCAGACGCCACTGAGGAGTTTGTGCGTCAATTGCGAGATGTTTGTATTCCTCTGATGACTGAAGAAGATATCGATACTGATATAGTTGTTCAACATTCAAACATAGTCAATCAAGATTGCAAATGATTGCAAATGTTATTCATTAACGCTGCTGCAGAAACAAGCAGTATCTCTAAGTTATTCTCTCTGTACTTTCAGCTTGTAGAAATTATGAGTCTTTTAATTCGAAAGAACTGGAGACTTGAATCTTCATCTTCACTGCATGTGAGAAATGTTACCATACTCCTATGCAGCTCAGCATCTTTTGTATGCCAAATACGCACATCTGTACTTACAGGAAATGTTGCGGTTGGAGGATGAAATGGATCTTCATGAGTTCCAGCTACTTACAGGAGACGGTTACTTCACTATTCGTAGAAAATATATATTTTGGAGTGGTACATGGTCTGATATGACGATTGAGCAGGTTTTAGCGAGAGCAATGAAGAGCAGCGGTGGACTGACCCATGGGAGAGGCATGACTGAAGAGATAATATCTAGGTGTGTGTCAAGTATACCAGCAGCGTGCTACTTACGAGAATGTCTTGAAAAATTGTTAAACAATAGGCAAGAACTTCACACTGGTCGGCATGTGGACCTGTACCAAAGCAGTCAATCGCGTGATATATTACATCCAAAGAAATTCTTGCGTGAGTTTTGCCAGCATTCTCCATTCCCTTCATATTTGGAGCTCGCGTCCCTAAGCACTGGCATGGTAGGTAATGAAATGGTCAACTGATAAATATAAGGAAATCGGATTGGCTGCTATGGAAGGAATGTTTGGACGGACTTTTGGAAATGTGAAACTTAAACAAAAAGATAAAGCCATCCCACTATCCATAATTCACAATGTAGTGCGTATCTGTGATGAGCTACTGGCTGTAAACACCATACTTCAACTGAATCATATGAGTAGAAGTCCGAAAAAGAAGTCCAGCAATGTTTTGCTTACGAGCTTCCACCCTATTCACTTTCTAAATGTCCATAAGAAAAACGAAAAAGTCCACTTTGTACGACATGTTTGAATATCGGACAAATTTTTAAACTCAAATTGAAAACACTGTGTACGTTATAGCTGGAGGCTGGCTTCTACATCATGTTGTTTGGCCACAACATGGAACATACCTTGACGTGCACAACTCGTATGTGTCCTATGTACTCACAAACTCAGGAACGAAAGCAACAATTATTTTTTTTTATGGGTATTGCACTGAAAACTGTACAAAAGCCGCTGAGCGGGAGCAACGTGAGTCAAAAGTTAAATCAGCTTTGGTGTTATTCACAAATGAAACCACATTATTAACAAAAAAAGATAAATTCTTAGGTAATTTCAAAAATAAGGATTGTTTCGCCTGTGAGTTGATGGTTCATTTGACACAAGCTGGAATTCAAACCCAGCAAGCAAGAAGTGATGCTGACGCACTTATAGCTAAAACTGCTGTAGCCAAGTCTTTAAATCCTTGTAGGCACGTCGTGATAATAGGCGAGGATGTTGACATTTTAATCATTTTGCTTGAACAAGGTAATAATCAGTACATCACATTTCGAAAGCTTGGACGTGTACAAGACGTGAGTAAAGAATTTAGTACTAAGAAGTTGTAAGATACACAGACAAATATACTAACTGTTTTGCTCAGCTACCACGCTTTAACTAGATGCGACACATCATGTGGTTTGTATCGACAGGGAAAGAAAAAGCCATTGCGATTACTTCAAAAACGGGAAGATTTATGCCGATCACTTGAAGTTTTGAACCATGATAATGCTAGTGTACAATCCATAATGCTGGCATATCATTTCTACGAACACACTACGATTCTCCAGCAATAGTAACCTTACTGGATGAATTCCAGTATCATTTATACATCCATGCAGTACGTCGCTCTCCATTCACAACGAAATACAATTGGTAAAATTGCCACCCACCAGTGATGCTGCGAAACACCATATAATCAGGTTCAATTGTACCGTGGAAATGACTTGGGAGCGACTGAATTTGGATGGACAACATTAGGAGGCATTCTCGTACCAGCAAGAATGACCAAGGAACCCACTCCGGTAATATCCTGTAACTGTAAAAAGGGCTGTGAACGTATGCACGGTTGTCGGAAAGCAGGAATTGTGTGCTCTTATTTATGTCACTGTCGAGGAATTGGATGTGTGAATGATAAATCAAATGATGAAAACCATGGAGATGAACGAGATAATGATAACCTCATCGATTTCTAATAAAATAAGTCCGAATGGACTAGTTACAAAAATGTTCTTAAAGTGCATACTAACGTGTAATGTAAATATTAAGTTGATTTGAAAAATACTTGGAGGAAAATTTCATTCTAGTCATAAACAAGACATTTTTAAAAAATTACATTCAAATGACTATTGTAGTTGAGAGTGATTTTAAGTGTGTGAATTAGATTTTCCTATGAATAGTAGACTACCAATTTCTGCTACTTTCTAATGCTGTCAATAAATGATTTTTGTGTTATATTTAAGTGATGTAAAACTATGTATCATAAAAGCTTACTCCATTGGGAAAAACGTTGGCCATTTTAAGAGTAAATTAATAATAATGATAGTGAAGACGGTGGCTGAGTTTTGTTAACATACGATAATTGTCAGTGTTCCAAGTTTTAAAGAATTTATGCGAAAATCACGTTTTATCCCGAAATTTTGGGTTTTGCGCTTCTTCCACAAATTGGGCTTGATTAGTATAAGTGTTACCTCGTTCGAATTTATGTTTATTAAGATTTTCAATGATATATAACTCTTGGTCCTATGTGATAAAAGAAGGTGACTAGAACAGCGAAAGTGTATGTCATCTTATGCACTTTTGTACAAAGAGGTCAGAAAGTAACATAAGTTATATTTTTTCTCGGCTTGTATTGCATCGATTTGTGTCATTGTTAACTATGATTGAGATAAATATCAATGACATCTGTTGGTGGTGTTTCGTTTGTGTGCAATAACTGTCAGTGTTGCAAACTTCTCATGATTTCTGAAAATATATCTTTTTTAAATAAAAAAAGCTGTTTTCTTCTTCCTCTTCTTCTAGAAATTTAGCACGATGGGCATATATGTTATTTACTTAGATTTTCTGTCTTTCAAGGTTTCCAACCATATATGATTCATGGGTTTGTGATAATTAGAACGGTAGCTTGAGGAATAAACATAAAGGGTGACGATTTCCATAAATTCCTTGTCGTCGTCTAAAGATGGCGGACATTTTTCAAAATTGCGGGAAAAGCTACAGTGGGATTTTAGGGGACTTTTAGTATGTTATTCCTGACACATCCCCCTACTTCCATACCAATTTTCAGCTTGTTGCTAATTTGTTCCTTTCTTGGCAGAAAAATGGGCTATCTTTACTGGACTAGATGTGAGCATTACAGTTTTGTGTAACTCATATTGGTTGTTGAGGAAACTAAAGGGAAAAAATAAACATAAACACTTAAAACTTTATAAATAAGCACGATTTTAGCCTATAGTGTACAGCAGGCAGAAGACGCAGGTTGAACAGCTAGTATTCATAAATGTTAAATGGCAATATTGTTTCGTGAAATCTATTACATTTTCAGAACAATTGTTGCTAACACCATTAAACTTTTTACTATAAAAGTCTTGTCCTTGAATATTGCTCTACGATTAATTCGTTGGAACTACTCGTAAAAAAAAAAAAAAAAAAAAAAAAAAAAAAAAAAAAAAAAAAAAAAAAAAAAACCTGCTTCTACCGGTTTATCCTTTTACTTTCAAACAAAGCCCGATTTTATTTATTGCTTAAATATTTTCATGATTTTTTTCTTCAAAATGCAGTCGTTAAATCTTTTTTCGTGTTATAATGGGAATGAGAAGATAGTGTATTGTTATCGCTTCGTTAGAATCGAAAATTTAAAAAGCCCAAAATTTACGAACAAAAATCTTATCTTCGGTCCTTCCCCCAAGAAAACGGTATTTTCCGAGAGTTTGCATCTCTATCTCAAACCCAAGAGGATATATTAACCTCCTATCCCCTAAGTGACGCCCCTTTCAAACAACATTTTACCTTTGAGAACGATAATCATTTACTAGAACATAATTTAATTTCGTTCATCCTCCAGCAGAGTAGACAGAATTTCATCACTGACGGATTCACTCACGTTCATATCGTTTCAGATGTTTGTGAAAATATTTTAATATTATGCTAAATGTTTATTTTTGCGTATCTTATTGAAGGGAGGGGACGTTAAAAGATTGGAAACCTCCCTCTTCTGTACGCCATTGATCCTCACAATCACTGTGCGACGTAGCAAATTCTCCTTGTTTGGACGACTTATATTTACATTGTCAATATTTGAAGTAGAAGATTAAAGTTATGCTTATAAACTGCGTTTGTTCTCTGACTTTTATTTGATCTTGTATATTCATTTTTAGTTTCGAGCGACGATAGGAGTGAAGAAAGTATGATGACTGTAAAAAAGAAATCTAATCTAAGATTTTAACGGATTTACACATTTCATGGCTACTAGATGGCGAAAAAGTGTTTTTGTGTTTTCGTTTTCCATATCTGACCATCTGGTCACCCTAATGTATACTCGTCTAGAGGTACCGTTCAATGTACCTTGACAAATTTAAACATTTTTATAGTTCGAATTTTGTACCTACCCCAAAATTAAGGGTAGTTTACTAAAAAAGTAAAAACAAAAATTCGTGAATTTCTCGGTAACGCCTCCAAACATTTTGTTCATTTTCCATAAATTAATATTCAGTAACAGCTCTATACTCTAGTAGAAGTCGTTTCTCTGTAGTAGGGCGGCTTAACCCGGAAAATCAAACGAAAACTGCATTTAGTGAAAGAATTATGAAACTTGGCATACTTTTAGAGTAAGCCATGGGAAACATTTTGAGAAATGGAGACATTCGAAATTCGTTCTTGTTTGGCCGCCACCTTGAAAATGAAGGTGGCGTCCCCGCGAAGGCACAGACTTTTACTTAAATAATAATATCTCCTCACAGAACTACCCTAGAAACCCCCTTCTTGCGTCAAATTAAAGAAAATGAAAGAGTTAAGAATTTAAACTTAGTACATGTTATTTGTACAGCCACTATTATCACTAAATTTTAGTTGTAGTTGTTATTGAATATTGTTATAATGGCAAATAACTTTAAAACTATCAAATTTATACATTTACATAGAGGTAAACATAATAGCGCATAATCTAGCCTTTCCAATGATGTTGGTATCTTTGTTCTATCTTTAAAACGAAGAAAGCTAGTCGATTTTATGTATTACAGGGCGTTGTGCTTTGAGATCTTCAATTTCTCACCAATGTGTAATTATGTTCTCAAATAATTACTATAATTACTTTGTTGTACTCATTAAAATGAATATTTTCGTGTCATTAATTGTTAAGTTTGGGTAACCTGACCTGATATGAAGTAAATGGATTCTTTAAATCGCAGAGATCTGGCAACGCTGCACGATCTTTCGTTGCTTGCAAATAAACATAGTACATGGTGACCCAGCTGTCAAAATAGATCAGTATGAAGTATAAATACAAGTCTCTTTATCCTAAATATGTCACATCATATTTTGGTGGGAGTGGCAAGAAGATACAAGAAATTAGCTCACGAAATTACACCCGTTGCTCTTTATCAACTTATGAAAGAAGACTATGAGAAGGATAACAGAATCTCGAATTCCAAAAATGGACAAAAGCAAAAAGTCAAGATATACCAATGTTTAAGTACTGGACTACATGCCTGGATCTTCAGATGATTCTGTTCATGTTTGTACGACCATAGAGGACTGGAGATTACAATCTCTTCGTTTCAACCTTGAAGAATATGATACCCTGTTTTTTTTCGATGGATTTTCACAATTACGCAATATAGCTTCCGGTGTTTGTTAAAGATCTAGTCCAGCTTCCGCAAACATTGCCTAAAATATACGAGGCTTTTCAACAGGGACTGTTCGTTGTTAAAAAGACGGACAGAAAATTTTCGTCTATGGTGATAAATCAAGCCCATGATTAGAACAACGCTCTTGTCAAAGAAGACGGTGGGGATGCTTGCTGGGCCCGAAATGTCATCTGTGATTCAAGACTTCGAGGAAGGTCAATTGGGATTGCACACAGAAACAGGGTATATGCACCATGAAGAAACATCGTCTTTTCAGAAGAGATTTCGTGCAAAGGTGAAAGCGCTTCGTGAGGTATTGGTGGGCTTGGAAATCCATTTCTTGAAGAAGGAAACGAATTATTTTCCCCGTTGTAGTGCAAGCGGAATGCAAACGAAAGCTTATGATTATTGAAGAAACAGGGAAGAACCAATACAAATCATACTTAGAGGATAGAATTTTGAATCAACGAGTCTCAATATACTCACCAATATCTAAGAATTATTTCAAGATGTTTGGATTAGCTAGAAAGGCTCGATCCACTAATGTGCTTATAAAGTCCTAAAATACGACATAGATCTCTTTTCTAAGCTGTTTGTAATTTGTCTGAAAAGAGAATTGGATATCGACAACTTCTTTGCCTTTGAAACCAACTATTTCCACCCTCCATTTCTGAGAATGGGATTATGAGAACTGGTGATAAAGCTCAGTTGCTAAGGTGCTTTGGTACTGGAGGACAATATATTATGAACGATGCAGTAGTAGGAGATTGCTCTAACACAGAAAGTGAAAATGACCAGGAGGAATCTTATACCACACCTTTCTACCACTACGTTAAAGAATGTAGCTTCTCTTAAGTTTGATGTAATTACGTACGATGGGGCAGCCCTTGTTCACATTCTTAAGTCAACAGCTACAAGTACGTTCCTTGAGTACTCCTCAATGATATTTCAAGAACACATCAAACAAGATGCTAACAAGTACAATTCGCAACGAATGGACATTGTATGGGACACTTATATCTAGCATTAAATCTCATACTAGGGAATCTCGAGGTATTGGACAGAGATTACAGGTACGACCAAATGGATCATTGCCAAGGAACTGGCAAAACTTCCTTTAAAATTCCGAAAATAAATCTGAACTATTTCCGTTCCTAGGAGAAGAAATAGTAACTTCGGGGTCCTTTTCAGACATTGAAGTAGTATCTATTCATGGTTCAGGAGTTATAACAAATCGCTCTTATTTTCGCGAAGTTTGCAACACGAAGAAACCGATACAAGCATTATTTTGCATGTTCAGGATGCTGTACTTCATGGTAAACATGACATATGTATCAGAACAGTTGACACCGATGTTGTGGTTTTGGCAGTATCGTATTATTCCGAGTTGAAACGTCAAGGTCTTAAACGGTTGTTCATCAAGTTTGGTAGTGGAAAACATGCCACATTCTTCTATGTCCATGTTATCGATGAACAACTTGGAGAACGAAAGTCAGTTGCACTTCGCGGTTTCCACGCTTTCAGTGGATACGACAGTGTTTCGTTTTTTTCTGGGCGTGGAAAAGCAACCATGTGAAAGCGATGAAATTCATTTCCTGAAGTATTGGAAGCATTTGAGTTTCTGTCGTTTCCTCAAGATACAATCACTTACAATGTATCTGATCTACTCCAACGATATACCGTGCTCCACTATGCTCAGACGAGTGACTTAATTACTGTAAATGAGGCTTTAAACCAACTATTTCCTTCCTTCAACAGAACGATGTTCAACATTCCTCCAACAGCTGATGCTTTGAAGCAGCATATTTTAAGGGCATTTCACCAAAGTGGTCACATATGGGGACAAGCCACAATGAACATCATTAATACACCACCACTACAAGGTTGGGGATGGATTTTGCTAGGTGGGAAATCAACACCAAAATGGCTGCAAAAAAGGATGCCAGCAAAATGCTTTCCAGTGCAAAAAAGAAAGGCCTGTTGTGTAAGCTTATGTGCAAAAATTGTGCAGTAGCTTGCTCCTGAAGTGACTTGACGCTTTGAAATTTCTGTTATCCACTTTTTATTTATTTATTTTTTTTAAAGTCTCATATAATACAATAAAATTTCTAATAATAATATTTCAAAATAATTTTTTACTAATATAAGGGTTGTACACCGTTTATTGTAACTGTAGACAAATCAGTGTAGCATGCGGCAAAACGAGTAAATATATTCTGCTAGTCTGATATTTTTAGGAAATTAATTTTATTTAATTTGACTCGAGAAAGAAGTATTTATCGTAATTTCTTGAGAACATAATTACACGTTGGTGTGCAATTAAAGATCCCAAAGCACAACACCCTGTAACACATAAAGTAGACTAGCTCCCTTTATTTTGAAGATAGAGCAAAGGTACTGACATCGTTGGAAAGGCTAGATTATGCTCTATCCTATTTACTTCTACGTGAATGTACAAATCTGATAGTTTCATAGTTATTTGCCATTATAGCAATATTTAATAACAAGTACAACTAAAATTTATGATAGTCGCTATATTTAAATATGGTTTCTGCACAAATAACATGTACTAAGTTTAAATTCTTAACCCTTTCATTATCTTTAATTTGATGCAAGAAGGAAGTTTCTAGTTCTGTGAGGAGATATTATTATTTAAGTAAAAGTCTGTGGCTTCGCATGGACGCCATATTGATTTTCAAGATGGCGGCCAAGCAAGCACAAATTTCGAATGTCTCCATATCTTAAAATGTTTCCCATGGCTTGCTGTATAAGTGTGCCAAGTTCTTTCACTAAATGCAGTGTTTTATGACTACGCCACGCTACTACTGGGGAAACTCAAGAAGGGATAGTTTATTTTCGGGGAGAGTTCTTCTTTGGAAAGTTTTTTTTTAAAGAGACTTTTACAGTTTTGTTCATACAGTAAGACCTGTCTTTAACGGACCCTTTATTAAATAGAAACTTGTGTTAAACGGAAATATTTCACGTTTTCATGAATTTACTGGCAAAAATCGTGTTAAATTCCTTTCATTAAACGGAAACTGTATTACGCAGACAACGGAAATCAAAATAAGCCTGTTAACGGAAAATTTCAAATTTCGGACTGCAGCATTTAGAAAATTTCTAGACATCCTATGAGAGGTTACATTATTTTTAGCAAAACAGATAGTGACGTGCAAACCGGAGCAGACACAATGGATATACATATTTTAATTGAGAATTATACGAAAGTCTAAAAGGAGAAGATGAAGTGGAGGAAGGAGAGTTGGCATTGGAAAAGAGATATACATGGCATTGAGTTGGAAGGGGAATGTAGGCTAAAGAAATACCAAGATTCTGTCAAAAGTTTAAAGGAACTGCAACATTTGCCTTACGTCGGAGTGACACTAGTGTGCTTAGTATGGTTTCTCAGGCTAAAGTCTTTGTGTAAAGTTGAACAAACAAGCAGCGATGTGTATAGAAAACCCTCCTTGACTATTGAACCAATTAAGTTAAAGTGTGTTCAGTATTTTTCAGTTCATTGTAAGCTTTGCGTCTATTAATTCGTAATAGAAATAAATACTCGAAATTGACTAAGATAAGTACAGGATCTTATTTTATATCAGTATGTCCATTATATGCATGCTTTTTTTTTTTTGCATAGTCTACCTTCGTTAACCGGAAACCTATCTTTAACGAAAATTCTAGCGAGTTCCCATTCGATTCTGCTAAAGACAGGTTTTTATTGTATTTTATAAATACATGTTCCATTAACAAACCTTCAGTACGATATAAATTATTTTTCGCTATAAAATTCACAATATATTCCTGGGATAAAGCTTTTTTTTTTTACCTCAAGAACTGTTCAGTTTATTTTATTTCTAAATAAATATTTCATTAACGATCTAATAATAACAGCATAAATCAGTTTGCATGAAGAAGTCCCAAGAGGTAGTTTACCTTACGTTGAGTTCTTTACAGACGATCTCAACATTGACTTCGACAATTTAGTATTTATTTCATAAATAACATCTCTCTAACAGTCCTACAAAATGACATCAGTAAATCATTTCTCATGAAAAATCCACAAGGGGTATTTGCTCTGTCATCATTCTACAATAGTATTAAAACCGGAACTGGTTGAAGTGCACTGCAACGTCTTCCGGTTTGAATATCGACCTCATTAAAAAAAGCTTTAATAAATAGCGAGAAAATAGCTTTCCATATGAATGTAGTATCCAAAAAAAAAAAAAAAAAAAAAGAAAGAAAAAGAAAGAAAGAAAGAAAGAAAGAAAGAAAGAAAGAAAAGGCTTCATTTCCAACTTCAACGTTAATCGCAATATACAGCAAAAATAGTCAAATATAGCGGAAAACAATTCTTTCATACGAGTTCAGCATCTCCAGAACATTCCTCTTCTCTGCACGTATTCCTATACTAAAATCGGAAATGGTTTAAATATACTATGACTTCTAGTTTCATTATTGAGACATAAAATTTATACGTTACACTTACGTACACGGAAACTTAAGACTGTATTTTACATTGTAAAATTTAATTATTTACAATATCTGGAGATGAATTTTGCTTCAAGCCCTGAAATGAGCTTCAGATAGAAATCTTAAAGATGAAATATATTCAAAATGACGGACTTGATTTCCTTATATATTGAACACACCAAACATTTCACTTTTGGTTAGAATATTGGACTCCTATGAGTGAAACGAAACTCGATTTATTTCCTCATCGACTTCGTATTTAAATACTTAGATCTTACGATTGCTCTTGCACTTAAATTAAATAATGTGCCATGCAGAAAGTAATTACTTTGCAAATGAAAATAAGCGAATGTTAGTGGATCCGAAGGTTGCTGTGTGTAATAAAATGAAGTTGGAGAATTCTTTTCTACCTACTACGTGTGGGATTTTAATTACTTCACGAATTAATTTGTAGTATTTCAGTTTTGCAAAAAAAAAAAAAAAAAAAAAAAAAAAAAAAACTGTTGGTGGTGACTGTATCAAATGCTTTGTTAAGTAATAATAGTACTACGAAGTAGATCTTGTTTTCATTTATTGTATGAACCGTGTCTTCCATTATATCCAATACATTGCTGGCATACTTCTTATGCCTTTGACAAATCTATTCTTGGGTTAAAGCACATAACATGGAAGTTTACTTGTGTCGAACATGAACATTGAAACAAATACTGCTGTCTTACCATAACAAAATTCTGGATCTGTTTGAAGATAGTTATTGTACTTATTGTGTGAATTATCCATGCTATGAACAAAGGCAGAACAGATATTTTTTTAAAAGGCATTATAAGCAAAGATGTTGAACATGCAATAAAATTCCCGCAGAATGCGTAGCATATCCGTGGTTTATAAGTATCAATTAAAAACAAATAAAGATGCCTTTTCATTAGCGAAAACAATGATTATTGTTACAATTGTCTTTTTTTCGTTGATGATGCTTTGAGGAAGTCTAAAATTATGTACTTTGTGAGTTTGAATGCAATATTATTTTATGATATTTCAGTAAGGTTTCCCGGGAGGAAAAACTAAATCGCTTTACTAGGGGTTAGATGGGGAAGCCTGTAGTCAATAGCGTAATTAAGGGAGAATGGGATAGAGACGGACAAGGTAGCTCTGGGACTAAGTTAAATGTGCAATCGAGAAGAAACAATAGAAAGGAGACATTTTATTAGTATTGTTAGCCTGCTGACCAGTAGCAAGTCTTTCTGCATCTTCGCATCTATCTGGGAGATAATTACCTGCATCTCTCTACGAAACTCGTCCAGGCGTTTACACGTCCAAGCGGAAGTTTGAAGAAGTTGGAGCATTCATATTTGGCCGTTCGTATATTGACCAGAGGAAGGCTAGCCAACCAAGTCGAGGCAGGAGAGTATGCGGCAAAACAAACTACTGAAATCATATTTGGCATTTATTTATTTCTTTTTTGTATAACGTAATGAAACATATGAAATGTCAAAAAGATGTCAGCTAATTATACTCAACACAAATTATAAATTTAAGAGAAATCGAGCCTGTACATCACGTCTTCAAAATGTTGACCATTACGTCTAACATTCTTCATAGCCGTTCTGTAGATCGATGAACATGTTAGTGAACACGGCTTGCTAGAACAACAAAACAAATGATCGAATTTTCTCTCTTAACTCCAGTACAGTGGTAGGGTATTATGTATTCGGAAAATTGCTTCCTTTAGTATACCCCACATGGAGGCATCTCCACCCATCTCCTGCAGTGAGATGCTGGCCCACAACATATGAGCGAAAATAGTGCTCTAAAATAAACACCTGTTCCTCTGTTGTGAGTAACATTATTGCTCCACGTGCATACTCCACAAGTCCACACACAGCTAAGCATACAAGCATACAATGTGGTGCTCACAGCTCATACCACATTGTGCGCGCTCGCGTTGGCTCAGTGGTAGAGCGTTCACCTCTGGTGCTTGGGGTCCCGGGTTCGATCCCAGCCCCCGCCAAGTGAACTTTGTGGTGGACAAACACCGTGTACGTGGGTTTTCTCGGGGTTCTCCCGTTTCCTCCCACTTTCTTCATTCCACCATTTCATTCATTACTCATCATCACCATCTCCTTTAGCCTAACCGGCATAAACGTGGGACGTAAAACTCAAAGATTTCATTTCATTTTATATGTATCGAGAGAGAGAGAGAGAGGGGGGGGGAGAGTTTTTAATAAGTTTTTAAAAACCTGAAAATCATTGGTTAGATGTTGAGTAAGGAATAGACGCAATGAAATCAATCAATAGAATCATCGGAAACTTTTCTTTTCAGTTCAACCGGTCAGTGGAAACAAGAATATGATATAGTCTAGGGTCTGGCTGCCCCACCCCCAAGTTTTAACCTTCAAGATCCGCCACTGGTGTTGTTTTCAAGTTCTGACACTAGTCCTTCATCTTCCAATCAAGTTAAAATATGAAAAAGAAAAACTACCGAGACCGTAGTTAATTATTTCGAGAGCTAACACAAGATGATACAATTCTCTTCTGGGACATTGGCAAAGTTGGTAGTTGGGGAGCCTAGAACTTAAAATAGCGAGATAATTGAATTATGTATCAAAGAAAAGATCATGACGAAGAAGCATTGATGGTGACTCTGATAATTGTCATAATGATGATGGTAGAAGTCAAGAAGTGAAAAAAAAAAGAAAGAAAGAAAAGAAAACGAAGAACAGAAAATTATGCACAACTTGGTATTGTCCGTTCAATCTAGGACGGAAAATTGTTTACAAACGAATTGTAGTGCGAACGTCAAAACCTTGCTTCTCAAGAACACTACATGGTTAATTCATGGTTGCCAGGCACATGAATCGCCGAACCGAATGTACTTACTTCTGCACTTACATAAATTGCTGCTTTCGAGATGACTGAGACATTAACGTTATGACAAATCGAGTTAGTTATTATATAATACAATCTTACATACAATGCCCACTCAATTTTGTACAAAGGTTCGCTGGACAGCATTGTTTTCATGACAAGACGACAGAAACGTATTGTACTGATTGTAAACAGGGCTGGGAATTTCGATGCGAATATAGGTGGAAATATTCTCGCCACATAATGCTGTCTTCTCACGTGGTCACCGAGTGACGTGACTTAGTTGAGTCACTGCTTGTGAAAAGAAATACAAACCAGGCGACCGGCAGCAGGTACCGAGGCCTCTTGTCCTTTTCTGTTTTTCCCTCCCTTTTATTGTCCAAATTATGTATGGTGTTGCCAGGACACATAGAAATACATGGAACACGCAGAAACACACATATAGCCATTCATGGTTCTATATTGCAGTTAACATACATTGGTATCAACATAACACTGGCAACCTTGTGCGGTGACGGTCACTGCAGTGTCCCCGTGTGAAAGTTAGAATTTAAAGCAATGCTTTTCCTCGAGTGACGGACACTGAGAGTTGCTCGAGACAGTTGCGGGAGAGCGGTCGGTGACGGCAACCGTTTTAGTGACGGCAACTGCAGTTGCCTCGTACGAATACTACAATTTAAAGCAATGTTTCACAAGCAGTTGTGTCACCGAGATGCGTCACTCAGTGACTGCGTATGAATAAGCAGTCAGTGAAGGTTTGCAATGTTGCAAACTGCCAAGTCTAGAATTTCATACTAATTGAACGAGCTTTGAGAAGGAGGAGTATGATGCAATAATTATAATGACTAACAACCATAGACTTACAGTACTAGAGCATGCTGCTGTAAGAAGAATATAATACTCATTGAATTACGTGTTCAAAGTGCAGTATAAAGGGAATTTTAACATGTAAACATTTTTAAGCAGTACAGATTTTCTCTCACTGTGTGGGTGTTCTTTCCAGACACTGTCCAACAAAAAAAAAGGCATTAAAATAGGTAGATCGAGCGTGGGCATGAACCCGGTTCCGGCCGATCTTCCTGATTAAGGTTTTCCTATCTCATGAGGTGAATGCCTAGATGGTAGCTTCTGTAACAGAATTGGGCCGAACACGGAGACCCCAGAATTGGCAAGAGATATATTTCACCAGAATATTATGTCGCCAACACTTTCGCAAATATTCTGGTGGTGGGTTCTGATATTCTTTTTTTCGTTTTAGATTGCTTAAATTCGTTACGAAGTAAATATAGAAGCGTTTCTTTCATTTTCTTTCTTTTTCCTACTCATCTTACTCATCCTCGCTCTCTTTTCCCCACTTTCTTAAAATCCGAATACTATCTTCCTGTAAGACTTCGTTTCTCTTCACGGCCCAAGCTGAGAGACCAATCTGATATTGTTAACTATTAGCAGAAGTGTATCAATAAATTCAAATTAGGGAAGAAGTAAAGTGTTTGTTTCGAAATTTACGCAACTTGCAAATACCAAACCCTACTAGTGCTAAGGTTGATGAGTTAGTGTCACTGTTAAAATTGCGATAAGAGGAAAGAAGGAGAAGAACTGCTAAGATTCGCTAGACGGGTTTTGTGTCAAAACACAGCGCCAAGCAATAGTAAACGGACAATACAATTTGTATTTATTGTGTTTATAATAAATACAATAGACATGATTGTTGTAGTATAGTCTATTGGCAATCCTTAGCAGTGCGTCAATCCTGTGTCAATCTTGACAGTAATGAGATACGTAAGATAGATAAAAAATAACGTTATGGCAAACTGCATCAAAATCGAATTATGGCAAACTACATGTATTCATACAGCGATAATCTGCAATGTGTAGACATATTTCTGACTCAAAGCAAACACTCAATTTTTCTACCTCTTACCAAAATACAACTCGGGCACGGTCGGAATGCCCGCAGGAGTTTGTCCAAACGGTCGCAAAAAATCGACACACAAGCACAGTCGCAAATATACATACACTTTAAAGCATGCATGCATATAATACCTACGTGAAAAACGACAACTATTTACACAGATTGTATAACGTTATTAACAACAGTACTACAATATTACTGTAGTATTTTATATGTGAATAACAAATTCTAATATGTTTTGATATGTATTTCGAACAATCTTTCAGTTGAATGTCCTACGATTATGTCCTATAGACTAAGGGAAACGGATGATTAAGGCAAGTGAATGATCATGGAAAAATTGGTGGAATGAGAATGTGGGAGGAAACGGGAGTATCCCGAGGAAACCCCACGGACACGATGTTGTCCACCAGAAACTTACTTTATCCTGGATCGAACTAAGGACCCCATGCACCAGAGGTAAGCACTCTACCACTGAGCCATCGTCCTCTTCATGTATTTCAAAGAATTGAACTTCCTTCGAGGGTAACTTCCCACCTCCTTGCTTCACTCTAAGGGAGGCCATGAACATGATGGCTCAGTGGTAGAGCGCGCATCTCTGATGCTAAGATTATTTGATCAGTTTCAAGTAAAGTAAATTTGCGGCGGACAATGTTATGTCTGTGAGTTTTTACTAGATTTTTCCGTTTTTTTCTGCTACATTTAAATCCGACATTTTTAAAATACAAAATTAATATTTATTTTCAAACTGGTTTTAACGTTTTAGTTATTTTATCTCCATCCTCCAAGGAATTCAATAGTGCTTCTTGTTTCAAGATCTTCCATTGTGGGTACACCTGCGCAAAGAGATGTTCGGAATATTGGTTCAACTAGGATATTTTGGTAGGGGACAATGCCCCCTTACTTCTAAAAATTGAAAGAACCTTACTGGTCCAACGGTACTCTAGGGGGCCTAGAGCGTTCTAAGAGCAGTGATCCCTCTTTAGTTACGCCTGTGGTTCGGAGTTCTAACAACCTACTTCAGTCAGTAGGATAGGCCTTTTGATCATATATACTATGTGATCAAAAGCATCCGGACACCTGGCTGAAAATGACTTACAAGTTCGTGGCGCCCTCTATCGGTACTGCTGGAATTCAATATGGTGTTGGCCCACCCTTAGCCTTGATGACAGCTTCCACTCTTGCAAGCATACTGTCAATCAGGTGCTGGAAGGTTTCTTGGGAAATGGCAGCCCATTCTTCACGGAGTGCTGAACTGAGCAGAGGTATCGATGTAGGTCGGTGAGGCCTGGCACGAAGTCGGCGTTCCAAAACATCCCAAAGGTGTTCTATAGGATTCAAGTCAGGACTCTGTGCAGGCCAGTCCATTACAGGGATGTTATGGTGGTGTAACCACTCCGCCACAAGCGGTGCAGTATGAACAGGTGCTCGATCATGTTGAAAGATGCAATCGTCATCCCCGAATTGCTCTTCACAGTCGGAAGCAAGAAGGTGCTTAAAACATCAATGTAGGCCTGCGCTGTGAGAGTGCCACGCAAAACAACAAGGAGTGCAAGCCCCCTCCAAGAAAAACATGACCACACAATAACACCACCACCTCCGAATTTTACTGTTGGCATTACACACGCTGACAGATGACGTTCACCGGGCATTCGCCATGCCCACACTCTGTCATCGGATCGCTACATTGTGTACCGTGATTCGTCACTCCACACAACGTTTTTCCACTGTTCAATCGTCCAATGTTTACGCTCCTTACACCAAGCGAGGCGTCGTTTGGCATTTATCTGCTGATGTGTGGCTTCTGAGCAGCCGCTCGACCATAAAATCCAAGTTTTCTCACCTCACGTCTAACTGTCATAGTACTTGGAGTGGATCCTGATGCAATTTGGAATTCCTGTGTGATGGTCTGGATAGATGTCTGCCTATTACACTTTACGATCTTCTTCAACTGTCGGCGGTCTCTGTCAGTCAACAGACGAGATCGACCTGTACGCTTTGTGCTGTACGTGTCCCTTCACGTTTCCACTTCATTATCACATCAGACACAGTGGACCTAGGGATGCTTAGGAGTTTGAAAATCTAGCGTACAGACTTCTGACACAAGTGACACCCAATCATCTGACCACGCTTGAAGTCCGTGAGTTCCGCGGAGTGGCCCATTCTGCTTTCTCAAGATGTCTAATGACTACTGAGATCGCTGATAACGAGTACCTGGCAGTAGGTGGCAGCATAATGCACCTAATATGGAAAATGTTTGTTTTGGGGGTTGTCCGGATACTTTTGATCACATAGTATATATATATATATTAAAATGCTACAATAGCAATTAAAAGCGCCTGAGCTCCAACCTATAACTTTAGCTTTCAAATCTTTCATTTACGGTTATGTGTGATTTCACGTTTAACAGAGACAAACATTTTAAGTATTTGTACTTTAAATAGTCTAAATTAGTTAACTATATCTTTTTCATAAAGTTTATGATATAAAATTATTGTTCAAACTCTTTGTATTTTAATAAGTCTTCTCTAAAATCAATACATGTGAGTTGTGCTTCCATCTTCCGAGTTCTTTTAAACTATGTTGATATGTTTGTGGCCTTCCTTTCGACAATGAGATCTCGGAAACTACAGGCTCTAGAAAGATGACGTTTTCACTGATCGATTGGAAATTTTGCGTAGATTGTCCAGTTCTAATTGAATATTTAAAAAAACATAACCATTATTTCTTTATTACATTTTTTAGGGTACGCTGGAAGCGTTGAAATTAAAAAAAAAAGCATCATATCCTATGTGTTATACATTCCAACACCACAGTGTTGTATATTGGGGTTGTATATGTCTCAGGAGTTTGTTCCAAGGCCAAATAATAGTGAAAAGGGAAGGATAACCATTTCTCGAGTCTTAAGATAAATCTTTATTTTTTGAGTGTTTTGCCCAATGAACACCATATATAACTGACATTATAATTAATTGTATATATAATGTATTTGCTTATTACATACTGCATGCAAGAAGAAAGAAAACACTGGTCATACATGAATTAGAAACTCCAACGGGAAGTAGGGGGCGCGGTGGCTCAGTGGTAGAGCGTTCACCTCCGGTGCTTGGGGTTCCTGGTTCGATCCCAGCTCGCGCCGTCTGGACTTTGTGGTGGACAAACACCGTGCTCGTGGATTTTCTCGTGGTATCCCGTTTCCTCCCACTTTCTTCAATCCACCATCTCACTCATTTCTCATTATCACCGTCTCCTTTAGCCTAACCGGCATAACCGTGGGACGTAAAACTTAAAGATTTCATTTCATTTTTTTCCAACGGGAAGTAGGCTCAAATCTTGCAAACCGTGCGAGATATTGAGAAAAAATAATCGAAAAAATCTCCCCTTTATGATACCCCTTGCCGATTTTTTTTTTTTTTAAATAAAGACGTCTTTCACTTGTGTCTGTAAAGGGACATGTACATATGTTGTGAGGAATGAGAAGGAGATTTATGCTCATATGCGAATGATGCGCTGTATAGAGAGCGCAGGTTCAGCTAGTATATATATATATATATATATATATATATATATATATATATATATATATATATATATAAAACTCAGGTGTGCTCTGAAAGTTATGATATCGAGTGCTTGAACCTTCCCTCCCTTGATAAAATGTGCACACGGCACTGCCTCTATGTAACAAACTTCTTTCATTGTAGTAGCTGGAGAGTATAAGGTCTCATTATTCTTTGGCTGCATGACCTAACATAATAGAGCTGCGCTGTTGTTGAAGTGTTGTATGTGGATTTCACACCTGGCTGTACAGAAGAAATATTCTTTGTGTATTCTTAAAAAGAAAAGACATGGAAGAACAAGAGATAATATTGATTCGCACAATTCGTTCTTTGCTTTTTACTACTAAAGCCTTCACGAACCTTTTGGTCAAAACAATTGATCAACAAAAGAAAACAAGTGCACGCCAACGTCAACTAAATTCCGATCCCCTCAAATGGATGAATGTATGACTGAATGGACAAATTAATGACCTTCCGTTCAGTTTTGTTGGCTATAAATTCAAAAGCTGACTTGTTTTTGAGCTTGTAACGCTTGTTCGTGTATTACAAGCAAATACCACGTATCCATGCACATACCGAAAGCCGTATTTAGTCATTACATGCTTTTTTTCTAATTACCTCACTTTTTATTTCTAATTTTAGTGGTATTTCCATTCTGTTTCATTTCCAAATTCGACTATAACAGACAGTGATGTGTGTATGTACCCTATTATAACTCTGGAAAGCTTGGAACTATTTCAATCATTACTTACTTCAACCAACTTGGTACACACATTACTTTACAATAAAAAAATACTCTGAGAGTGACAAGACTCCTAGTATCCGTAGGGATGGGGAAGGAAATGGGGTGACATGTAAAATAATCGAAAACGACTGATAAGAGGGTCGAATCTATAGTTTTGGTGGTCACTGAGATGAATAGCAAGACTCCCAACGCCGTTTAAGTGTAAGTTCAGCCCAAGCTCGTATCCACGAGGGGTCTAGGGGGCCGTTCCCTAAAGTTTTACTGGTCCCCCTAAAATTTTCACGGTAGGTTTGCAAGTGAAATATTATATGGTTAGATAGGCCCCCTACATTTGTGGGCTGGCTACCGGCCTGGTTCAGCCCTAGAATATCGGCATGGGGGTGAGAAGGAGTTAAAAATACTATGACCGAGATTAATGTCCAATTCATACGTAATTTCAGATCGCTAAGACATTGTCGACAGTTCCAATTGACAATGCTCCATCGTTTCCGGAAGTTCTATCTCTTAAGTGGGAAAGGAAGTAATTTCTAAAATGTTTTATTTTCTCATTTTGTGTTCTTAAATAGTCAAAGCGAGGAAACGTTTGAAACGAATTTTTGAGCAGCTCTAGGGTTGACCTGAAATTTTTATCATGTCACTTTGATTAAAATGCGTATCAGTAAAATAATTCCATGAATGTATTTTTCCCGTCGTTAGAACATATGCGCAAATGTGGACTTGAATTATTTCTTCACGTAATTCAATTCATATACAGATCAGAGAGAGTTTGTTATATACAGGGTAGACTATTTATCTGGAAATACCTTTGTAACCTTTAACATTATAAATGTTAAAAATATATAATTTTCTACCATTGACATATCACCAAGGACATTGTTTCACATACTCTATTGGAGCTGCTGTGGTTCAGTGGTAGAGCGTTCATCTCTGGTGCAGGGGATCCTTGGTTCGATCCCAGCTCCTGCCAAGTGAACTTTGTGGTGGACAATCGGAGCTCTCCCGTTTCTTCGCACTTTCTTGATTCCACTATTTCATTAATTTCTCATTATCACCATATCTTTTAGCCTAGCCGGCATAACCATGGGACGTAAAGATTTCATTTCACATACTCTACAATACCACCAGTCTAACAGTGTTGCCAACTGAACATCAAGTTGGAGTCTTGGTTCGATCCCCGACTAAGTAAGTTTGTGGTGAATAACATCTTGTCCGTGGATTTTCTCCAACATTATCATTCCATAATTTCTTCCATCATCATTCACGTTCCTAAATCATCTGTCTCCCTTAGCCTAACTGGACGTTAACTGAATATTTTCTTTTCATTTTCAAATATACATATTAAACCAAAGATTGCATACCACAGTTATTATTTAGTGTTACAAAGTAAGAACGCTACAGGATCACTAAGATCAAAAACCAACCAAACTTTGGAGGGTTCTTCAACAATAATAACGCAAATAAGACGGACAGGGCAATGCATGTTCTCAGTATCTTGATGTCGAATACTATTGTCATGATATGAGGCAGTCTGAATAAAATATGAACAAAAGTTACAAGAGAAAGAAAATTTGAATGTTCTCAAAAGCCTTTATTTCGAAAAGTGTCTTTAATACAACTACGTACAATAAAATGGAATGTTCTCAAAAGACATAGTGCTGTTTAAAGACATAGTGCTGTAAAATTCATAGTGCTGTTTACAACAACTTTATATCTCAAACTGAGGGGTAGCACGGTGGCTCAGTGGTAGAGTGCTTCCCTTTTGTGTGTTTCGTCCCTAGTTCGATCCCCGGCCAAGTAAGTTTTAGTGCACAACATCGAGTCTGTGACTTCTCTCGAGGTATTCCCGCTTCCTCCTGCATTCTCATTCCATAGATTCTTCCATCATTATTCATATACCTAAGTCATCCGTCTTCCTTAGCCTAAAACAACATAAACATGGAACGTTAAACTGAAATATTTCAAAAGATAATAAATACCAAACTTCTCCGAAGGTACGAATAAACATGGCTAAATGCCCATGTAACGCCATGATAAGACCTATTAGTCCTGGAATTGTGGCTACCAAGAAATATAGGTTTGGAGGACTATGACACTATATTGCATCTCTGGGTAATTTTATTAGAGATACCACATAAACTACAGAGATTGATGACAGAGTGACGTAATAAGTGTGAAAGGAGATGGATTACATTCTATGGTCTATGAAATGCAGTAACAGTTTTATTTTTCTGAAGTGAGTTAGGAAACATTTTTCAACACTAACATCATGTTCTGAAGTAAATACTATTTGCAAGATCAATGAATCTGAACACCCTAGCTATTTTATCAGAACTTCTACCGGTCTGCTTACAAACACTTGCTGATATATTGAAGGCAAAGATGGCCTAACTGTATATTACTATACCCTCAGACAGAGTGTTTCAGTTGCATTGTCCAACTCATGTATATCTTTTTTGCGGTTATCGATAGCAACAGCAGTCACTTATCAGAACTCACCGAAAGAATTGCTTTGTTTTTGCGTGTGTTTCCACGCAAAGATCGATTCGTATAGAAGAATTGCAGATCGGCTATTCATCAATATCTGGCCTACCGCCAAATGCTTTTGTCCAGTTCAGTATTATGGATATATATGGTGCCTTTCCATTTCGTACACAGATTCAATTTCTGGAAGCTAGCCACACTACTACATTGTGCTGTACAGTGCAATTAATTAGAAAGGGAAACCTAATTCTTGTTGAATTATTGTGAAAGGAAATATTCAAGATTGGAAAACGGATATACAAGAGATTTAACTACTAAGTTTATATAGTATACCACTTGATTCCTTCTGGGAAGCATACTACGGTATCTACATATATATTACATGTGAATCATATAGACATTGAGGTAACAAAAAAAAAAAAAAAAAAATGAAAGACGAAAATGTTGAAAGATATTTAAGTTATATGCATATGTGTATGTATTGTGTATGCAGAGAAAGATTAAACATTGAAACAAATTGTATTTAAAATGAGATTTTTAATATCCTTCAAGGCGTCTTAGTATCCTTTCATCACTGCCGAATGTCGAAATTGTACAAATATGCGTTAAAAAATCCAGCAAAATCTCTTTCTTTAATACGAGTACAGTGTGTTTAAGGTAAAATGTCATTTCATCTGTATCTTGAAATTTGTTAATTACTTATAAATAAAGAAGCATATTCTTCAATTATGAAAACATGTTTCAGCGAAAATAAAATATCATGTGATATACAGTACATTGCAAACTCTACGCTTTGTGTATGCGTTAGTTCCATCTTTGAAATAGAAGTTATTGACGAATCTATTGAATTGAATTTCTGAATAATAATATAAATCTATTTGGTGTGTATTTCTTAAATAAGCCTATCTATAACAAGGACCTTCGCAATTCCTCTCTGAGGTGACAGGATCCAGAAACACACCGTATAAAAACAAGGAAATGTTCCAAAAAGTTAATTGTAATATGAAATTTGCAGTAGTAGTCAATTAGTTACTCGTACTTACTGAATAGTTTCCAACATTTTAAAAGAACAGCTTTGTTGTTGGAGAATTGTGGACAACAAAAATTTAACTATTTTAAGTCTCTCACTTTCAGGTATAAAAACAGAACTAACCTTTGGTGCAACCAGGGCCGTAACTTGTGGGAGGCAGGAGGGTCAACTGCCCCTCGAGGAAGCTCCCGGCCGTCCGAGGGGGCTCACTTTAAGACAAAATTTTCTTACTCCATATAAGATACGAACATGAAATTATAAACGAAGCATCAAACAGGTTCACTACATTACATAAATAAAACAGCGCACAAAACGTAAATAAAACAAAAATTTGTCGTGAGCCCATTTCAGTAAAAAATGTCTGTTATTAGGGGCCCTAGGAATAATATTTATTCGTATGGCTTTGAGATTTATCAATATTGTCCTCTCAATGAATTTGTCATGTATGGAACGGGCCCAGGGGTGTAACTAACGGCCCCGCAGACCTTGCCGTACAGAAGGGCCCACAGGCTCCAGGGGATCATAAAGAGTAAGAAAAAAGATGGAAAGAGGGGCCAAGAATTAGAAAAACACCTTTTCTAGGGGCCCAAATACGCGCATTAATGCTTCCCCCCAGAAAAATCTAAGTTACGGCGCTGGGTGCAACATTTGATAGCTACGGTACTTAAAGATAAATGCGATTCCATACTTGGATAGAGGGAGATTGAAGATAGTGAAAAAGTTGGAAAAAAGAATGTGTGGTGAATTATGCTATTTAAATATTCACTTACGTTAGTGTTTGAAGAGACAACTTTTACCTTCAACACCTCTTCAAGAGAGCAATGTCCAAAACAAAACCTCTCCGGACACCTCTATGTCGTTCTTGCTCCACTACTGTCTCGGCCCGATGATCAAACAGATAGCTATATGTCCCTGTTAAGACAGGGTTGACCCGGGGAGAAATTTTCTCAAGAGTATATCTTCGATCAAGTAGGTTACCAGTAATTTCTCAGTATGATTTTCACCCCTCGTTTATTGATACTTCCTTCCCCGGAAGGAAATCTTCTGAGACCATCACTGCCTCAGTACAGGCCCGTATCGACGGGGGGCTAGGGGGGCCGGACCCCTCAAAATTTTTATGATAGGCTTGCAAATGAACTATAATATGGTGATGATCTATGATATGGTATTATCGGGCTGCCCTCCTAACTTCTACCGGACCCCCCTACATTCTTGGGCTGGCTACGGGCCTGCCTCAGAGTCCCTGTTAAGACTACATTTTCATCACCTCTATAGCAAGATATGGAAATACAAATACATCTGTCAAAGAATGAATATTTTTCAGCATAATATCTGAACAACACATATTTTTAAGTGAGAATTATATCTTTTTAACAGGATCAACATTTTGTTTTTTTTTCCGACCGTGACCCTGAACATTTTTTTCAGTGGAATGTGCCATAACTCAAAGTAATTTTTTTGTTTGAATGACACTTTTGTGAAATTTAATTTTTCATAAATAAAAAAAATACATCTCATGTAATTGTGCTATAAAAGTGGAAATCACTGAACTGAAAAATATCAATAGTAATAAAACTAAGTATGTAATGTTTCGAAATCTAGCTTTATAATGTAAGTTGTAATATCAAATGTTTTATTTTTCACTACCACTTAAATAAGTATGCACAGCCCTATCGTCAAATATTTGTTCCGGAATTCTCCCTCAAGAAACCAAGGCGATTGACCAAAAATTGAATGATCGGCGTGTTTAGCCGTTCCTCCTTTAAACAGGTAGAAATTCTACAATATTATTAATATTAGAATTTAATGGAAAAAAAGTTTAACAGATGAGACATTTACCAACCGATAGATAATATTGATATGAACCAAATGATAAGCGTTGAATATTTATGTTTATGCGTAGTTTTCAAGAAAATGAACAAAAACCAGTATTCGTAGGTTTCCTTAAGAAAATTTTCCTCGACTTATACAAAATTTTCTCTTTTCTTATAAAATTTTTCGTAGTTTGTTAAGTGTCCAATTCCTATAACAGAAGTTATGTGATGAGATTAATTTAACTTATATCAAAGGAAGTGCCAGCCATCTTTTATTGATTGTGTGCGTGGGTTTTCTCGGGGTTCTCCCGTTTCCTCCCACTTTCTTCATTCCACCATTTCATTCATTACTCATCATCACCGTCTCCTTTAGCCTAACCGGCATAACCGTGGGACGTAAAACTCAAAGATATCTTTTATTGATTGGTTTTTGTTTCTCTTCTTTTAAAGAAGAAAAGTGCAAACAAATACACCCCCGTGAAGTTAGCAACCAAAAGTTTAAAAAATCGATATATTTTTAGAGTTCTGAGTAACACTCAAAGAGTTCTAGAGTTCCTGATAGGTTAGACCAATAGTTCTGGGTAAATAAAGATTTTATAGCGATTTTAAAGTTTCGCTGCTAACTTCACGCAAAACCAGAAATCTTAAATATGTCTATATTTTTTGGTTGCTCAACCATCTCCAAGAAATAGTCCAAAGTTAACCGTGTAACAATCGGGAGAGCACATAAAGCTGAACAAACTAGCATTTTTGAGGGTAATTATTGTTTTGCTTAGTTTTTTTTAAATTTTATTTTAGAAAATTGATGGCGATAAAATTCTGTTCCAACAATAATTCACAGCCTTTATTTTGCTGGAAGAGATTTCTATTTATGTACTGTATATACAGCATTAACTAATAGATTGTATCTATTATTATCTGTCTTTTTCTAGCGGTGACAAACATTCCTTTACACACATCTTACTTGTGAAATCTATATACAGTACGTATATAAAAATGAAACTGACCTAAAACGCCTATCTGTTGAACCACTGGACCACTCTCAATCAAATTTTCAACATAGATGAGGTTTAGGCCTGGAATGGATTTTATCGTTTCACTTTGACCGTACAAGATAGGTGGCGTGTTATTTGCCACGACTTTATTTTTGTGTTGTTTGCCACAATCTTTGCATTCTGATTTTATCAGATCTGATTATCGTGAAGATACACACACACTTGGAGTAAAAGAAGGGTTGCCAGGCACTTTCGATTTTGATTCCCTGGGACAAGTGGTAAGTGGAAGAGTAAGCTTTTGGAAGAGAGAAGTTTCATTAGACTCGCTGCTGAAAGAGAACATTAAGCTCCAAACAAATGAACACAAAACATCATTAATATCACAATAGGGTCAATCCATATGAAGTGGTCCAAAGATGGGAAAAATGGTTGCTCAACCATCTCCAAAAATTATAAAACTTTACGTGTAACGAACCTTTTGTATGAGAAGGTCAATAACACTATTCACGTTGTCGTATGCACAAGTATTCCTGAATGGCGGCCATCTTTGTTGTCGGTGGAGTGCCATTTTTTGTACTTGCAAGCAAAAACTATAGTTTACTCAGGAGGTACATATCACACGAATTATAAACAAAAACGAATGTTTAGAGGAGAGACTGAGGTACACGAAGAACATATACTTTACTACTTCTAAATAAATATGCAGGGTTCCAAAAAATACATGAAATCACTAGAAAAAGTACAGAAAATGACACTTTTAAACGGGCTGTAATATGGAATGGCATAAAGTGGGGGTTCATAAATTTTGTAGTGAATAATATTGCTTGTAGAAAGTCTGTAGAAATATCCACACCTATGATACTACTGGCACCATAGATTTATGGGGGTTCGAAAGTTGAAGTTTGTGATTTTGATGCCATGTTTGAAGCGTAATATCTTAGGAAGGTAAAGTGCTAAAAATTGCTGCTTAAGCCACAAAGAAATTCTGTATGTGAATAAACTATTGAAAAAAAAAAAAAAATCATGACTGATATTACATGAAGAAAAAAGTGAGAACATGGTACAAACGCGAAGAAAGTACGCGCGTGACGACGGTCGTAGCCTGGAAAAAAATTAAATGTTTTGCTATATTTCATGCTAGATCTCAAAAACTACGCATGGTTCAACAATTAGGCCCGTTTTTGTTTGTGTTCAGTTGTGAAAAATCTTGCGTGCGAGTGGCGTTTGTTCCATCTTTTCTAGCTCCATGGTCATTGTCACGTCTATATGGTAAGAGGGTTAGCTCGTCCTTGCACCCACGACACCCGTCGTCGAACTAGACCGCGGTATTAAGGCACGTAATGTATCAGCAAGGTATCATTGAAATCCAATCCCAGTTACGGAAGTTAATGTGCTCACAAGGTTTCATTACACTTATCTATCCTATCCTGTTGAAAATGGCGTATTTATGGAAAATATTTAAAATGATGGTTGCTTCCTTTCTCTTCTATAGCATTACAGCGATAGCTTTTAGTAGCTGTAATTACAAGTTCTCGCAATTACACGATTTAAGTCGTGTTGCAAACTTCAGCAATATTTATCATATCTCCGGAACAGTTTGAGACATCGAAGTGCTGTAAACGGCAAAATAATTTGCACATCCATTACAAACCATACAAGTAACTAGATATGATACTTATCTCAGCATTTTTTCGAAATAAATGCTTTAAAAAAAATTCAAGCCCTAGTAACTTCGTTCCTATTCATTCGAAACAAGTCATACCATGACCATAGTATCCAACGCTAAAGTATTTTCGATGTGCATTATCCTGTGCATCCTCGTTGGCTGTATTTGCGTTAAAGGCTTCCGAACATTGGATGTCTGTGATACTATAATATCCTCAGTTTGCAACACTGAATACTAAACGTGATATTTTAAGATTACGTTTGACACGCTGATTTGAAATCTGTAATAATCTAACGTAGTGCCATTTGAAAAAAAATATAACTTTATATTGGGTTGGCAACACTGTTAATCGAGTCTTTCTGTCTAATACATACAAAGATGTCCCCCTTCGTATAGTTGCTTCCTGCAAAGTTTCGCTTTTCTCTCTCTTTTGGTTTGTCCGTTATAGCGGATGGTCAAGATAACTTGTCCACTCTCTAGACGTGGCAATGATAATAGAGCTAGAAAAACGGAACAAACGCCACTGGCAAGCTTTTGCACAACTGAACACATACAAAAACGGGCCTAATTGTTGAACCATGCGTAGGTTTTGAGATCTAGCATGAAACATACGAAAACATTACAATTTTTCTTAGCTACAACCATAATCACGCTCGTACTTTCTTAGCGTTTTTACCATATCCTTACTTTTTCTCCATGTAATATCAGTCATTTTTTTTGCAATAGTTTATTCACATACAGAATTTCTTTGTGGCTTAAGCAGCAATTTTTAGCATCTTGCCCTCCTGAGATATTACGCCCCAAACATGGCATCAAAATCACAAACTTCAACTTTCGGACCCTCATAAATCTATGATGCCAGTAGTATCATAGGTGTGGATATTTCTACAGACTCTTTACATGCAATAGTACTCAGCACAAAATTTATGAACCCCTCACTTTATGCCATTCCAAATTACAACCCCTTTAAAAGTGTAATTTTCTGTACTTTTCTAGTGATTTCATGTATTGGTTTGCAACTCTGCATGTTTATTTAGAAGCAAGAGTATATATTCTCCGTTTACTTCAGTCTCTCCTCTAAACGTTCGTTTTTGTTCGGAGTTCGTCTGATACGTACGTATTGAGCAACTGTAGTTTTCGTAAACGCTTGCAAATACAAAAAATGGCACTCCATCGACAACAAAGATGGTCGCCATTCAGCACCACTTGTACAGTCACGAACATTAATAAATGGAGGCATAAGCCATTATTGATTATGGCTCCAACCTCCATTTATTAATGTTCGTGACTGTACATATGACAACGTGAATAGTGATATTGACCTCATACACAAGGTTCGTTACACTCAAAGTTTTATAATTTTTGGAGACGGTCGAGCAACCACTTCTGGACCACTTCGTATGGATTTACCCAATAGCTTAGTAAATTGATAGCCCTATACTTGAATTTTCTCTTTTAACGGAGTTTTTAATATCGTCTCCTGTTACATAACGTTGGGTTTTTCGTTATGTTACGCTACTAAAGAACTGGATTTTATATAAAAATGAAATGAAATATTTCCGTTTTACGTCCCACGCTTATGCCGGATAAGCTAAAGGATATAATGATGATGAGAATGAATAAAAAATAATGTATTGAAGAAAGTGGGAGGAAACAGAAGAACCCCGAGAAAACTTACGCATACGGTGTTTGCCCACCACAAAGCCACTTCGTGCGAGCTGAAATCTGACCAGAGATCCTGATTGTATGAAACAACAGCAAGCAAATATAAGTAGAAAACCTCAATAAAAACAAATGTAAACGGAAAATCACACTTCAAACTGATAAAATGGAGATATTTCCTGGCATATGACTATAAACACGTAACAGTATCCTGATATTTTTCGAACTATGCTTAAATATAAATATATCTCAATAGAGTCAGCCTTTACAAACTCATTAAAACATAAATTAATAAGGAACCGAGTGCTGTCTAATGTCAAACGTCCAAAAATATAAATCCACTAAAATGGCTTACGGTCAAAGTCAGAAATGGAAAATTCAGATATAATTTAAATTTTGAAAATAAACTAAAAACACCCCTAAAAATAGTTTGGAGAGAAATGTTCAATGAATACTCAAAACTAGGGTTAGGAGTAAGAGTAGTAACCCAATAACATGTTCGTGACCGTTTGTGTTGTATGTATTCTGTTTATAAATATGATAGAGTTGATTGTTATAATATAGTCATCTGGCAACCCTCAACTTCTGAGTCGATTTTCTATAAATCTTCACGATTATGATATAAGATAAATCAGAGAGATCAATACCGTGGCAAACAACACGTAATCACAAGATAGGGGAGGGAGAGCGGGTATATATATATATATATATATATATATCAAAACAAAACTTAATAACTCTTGAACAACGCGACCGATCTCGGTCAAATTTGCCACATAGATAAGGTTTGGGCATGTGATGGCTTTTACCAGCAACTTAGGAGAGGGGGATATATATATACGATCGAAAATGACTGATATTACTATCGAATCCTTAGTTTTCGGGATCGCTCAGACGAACAGTGACACTTCCGATGCCGTTTAAATTCAAATCCAGTCCCCATTAGTACTTGTGAGGGGGGATGGTGACATATAAAAAGTATTTAAAATGACCGATATTAGTGTCGAATTCATAATTTTTGGGTCCCTAAGTTGATTGATGACAGTTTTGTTGTCCTGTATGTCCAAAATGAAACCTATTCTCCCGTGTGAAGAACGGATATTCTGCTAGTATTTTCTGCGTACATTGTTCTTTTTTAACAAAAATCTAGAGATTTCACTTTTCTTGTTGCTGCTTTTGGGAGAGAGGGGTTGTAATTCTGTTTGCTTAGCTTTAGCCCCTTTAGATTATGCCTGTCTTCTACGCTGATAATTATTTACTTGAAATAAACAACCTTCATTATCCTACGACAATTCTGTAGGAACTGTAAGGGAATTCTAAATAGGAGCTAGTACGTTGGCTAAATGATTTTCCCAATCGTTACCGTGTCCTAATGCGACATCGTAACAGAGAAATCAATAGGTAGAACTGTGATATCACGAGGTATAAAATTGAAATAAATTGCATGCAGCTAAAGCATCCAGAGGAATATGGTCAAGGAAATAAAGATAATTTTTATGATTTTTTAAAAACATTGCTTTTCAAGCTTGAACTAGCGAAGTGTTTACCGATATTGGAAAAACTCATCCTTCATTGATTCTAACATTTTAGTATAACTACATACTGCATTTAATTAACTATTAATAGATTAACGCTGCGTTTCCAAAACTTTCTGATGTCACAGATCTCTTGTAGCGCAAATTCTCTGAGGCCCTCCATAATATATATATATATATATATATATATATATATATATATATATATATATATATATATATATAAAATAAAAATATACTTTACTTATCAATACTTATTACGTAAATGTTTAACCTCACAATTATGTTTAACAAGTGAGGGCTTTATGCGAGTCGTTTTGACGTATGATTAGCATCATAATAAAGGCCCGACTACTGCAGGAAACATATATAGCTTGAACTCTTTAGTATGACATTAATCACGCATCAGAACGACTCTTCATAAGGCCCTGAATGTTTAATCTCATATTAACGATTAACAGGGGAATGCTTAATCTTAAATTAACGTTCAACACGTAAATGTTTAATCACACAATAATATTTAACAAGCGAACGTTTAATCTCAGATTACGTTTAACAGGTGAATGCTTAATCTCAAATTAACATTTAACAAGTGATGTTTAATCTCAAATTAACGTTTAACAGGTGAATGTTTAATTTTAAATTAACGTTTAGCAGATAAATATTTAATTTCCAGTTACGTTTAACAAGTGAATGTTTAATCTCAAATTACTGTACGTTTAACAGGTGAATGTTTAATCTCAAAGTAACGCGTAACACGCAAATGTTTAATGTCACAATAATATTTATAAGTGAATGTTTAATCTCATATTAACATTTAACAAAAGAACGTTTATTCTCAAATTAACGTTTAATAATATGTTTATTTCACGTACCGTACTTCTTGTTCTAAATAAAAATTAATGTAATTTATTGCAAAAATTTGACTTAATCCGAGCCCCGAACTTGATCGGCAATAACTCAGCAACTAAAGATCTGCATAAGGAGGTATTTTACATACGTGCTAAACAACTCCAGATCAACCCCTGTGCAAGAGCGCTGATCCTGGAGCGGCCGGACCCCCCAAAGTTCATGTCGGCCCCCGCATTGTATTTATGAATATACAATATTTGGCATAATTTGAATTCAATTTGTTTTAAAATCCTCATATATTTCTTAAAATCCTTATATGAGCTCCACAAAGTTACAGAGAAATTGGCGCCCTTGTCACTGTGACAAGTCTCGTCAACATTGGATGAGTTCTGTAGGTCCCGTCCGATTTATATACCGGTACACTATTCTTGTAATTTATTTTTAGACTTGCAAATTATACAATGCGTAAATATAGGAAGTCTGACTATGTTCACCTATCAGTCAAAGGTATCAGAGCAAAACACATAAGATATATTCAGAAGATTTTTTAAAAAAGTGATTCAGCATCCCAAGAATAGGTTTCATCTACTCTATTGACACATTTAGGTAGCCTTCACACTAGGATCCTGTGATCCGCAGATGCTAGCTTTACATTGTCTTAAATGTACGCCTTCACACATGCGCTTTGGTGCAAGTTAGTCGCAGCTCTGAGCTGCTATGAAGATCACCCTGCCAGTAGCTGGCTTGAGCGGGCTGCTGGCGGAGAAGGAAATAACACGCATTCTTATGAGAGCCCTTCACACGTGAGCGGGAACTCTAGTTGGAATGGAAAAAGTGTACATATATTTGATGTTGAGAATTTTCTCACTCTGGCGTTACTCTGATAAGATGCACACTTTATAGTATTATACAGTTTGTCAAAAGAAGATATAGACTTCCTGAAGTAATTGAAAAATTTTCCTTCACCTTCTTTCAGTTTATAAACAGACCGTAAAATGAACACTCTTCCAGTCTTGATCGATTTATAGGATGAATCCTCTTTGTTCCATATCTTCTATTCTCTTTTAGTTTTCAATTTTTCGCCAAGAAAGCTTCTTCTGGTTCTTTCATGGCTGCCATTTTGTTATCACGATCTTCTGAGCTGCTCAGAAGTATTCAATGCCTTCAGGTTCACATAAGCGGCTCACAAGATCCTAATGTGAAGGCAGCCTTAGTGTTTTCTAATTGTCTCTTGATACTAAAAATAATAAATTCTGACAGACAGTAAAAAGGATTTTGCACCAGAAGTTTCAATTTTGTCCTATAGATGTCAAGCATGCTGCCTGTTTACTACCATCTAACGGCACGATGTGTAACTTTATTTTAATAGTTGAAAATGGGAGATCGATAGTTACCGTTACCGTTGAAGATGCCAATAGATTGACTCGATTAACGGACTCAGCTGAGACAATAACTGTAGCTACCTATAGCAAAAGACAGAATTCAACAATACATTTTCGTCCAAGAGTCATCGTCTGGAGTAACGGATACATACTAACATAACGATCTTATAAGTTCCTCTTCCCTGATCCAAATAATGCTTTTCATCGACATTGCCTATAAAACTCACAATTATCCACCACCAAACATATCCTTAAGATATACTGAGTGGCCTAAAAGTAGGTATACACCCCTGTATTGATCAAGTATAACATTATAGCTTATAGGTTTGTTTGTTTCGGCTGTTCCGAAAAAATGAAATCTTTAAGTTTAACGTCCCACGGTTATGCCGGTTAGGCTAAAGGAGACGGTGATAATGAGAAATGAGTGAAATGGTGGAATGAAGAAAGTGGGAGGAAATGGAAGAACCCCGAGAAAGCCCACGAGCACGGTGTTTGTCCACCACAAAGTCCACACGGCGCGAGCTGGGATCGAACCACGGACTTGTCAAGTCGGACTTGTCACGACGGTGGCATATGTTGGAGGCAGATACTAGCGGATTTCGTCGGAAACGTCCCAGTACTGAACACTTGGTATATTTAGCTGCACTGGCATATATACCTGCAATTGCCTTATTTTTTAGTACAACTAAACTTAGTCGTTGGCAAGCTTTCATTGATTTGTAGGCAGTATCTTGTCCAAGCGACCGAACATGCGATTTATCATCATGTTGGCTGCGGTGCTATTATTAAATAAAATAACGAAATCACAAAGACAGTAAAAATTTATCCTTCTAACTTGAAATATGTCAATCAGTTATGTATAGGACTAGTCGTCAGTGCAATGGAATTTGCCAAATATTTTTGTGGTGTATGTTTTTTGACGACTTGATTGGTTACTACTCCTGGACTTGTTACAGTCAAAGGTGGTCAAATAAATCAAATTACAACATTTTAAGAAATGAAAATCTTTCAGTTTATCGTCCAACAATTATGTCCTTTAGGGTAAGGGAGACGGATCATTAAGGCAACTGAATGATGATGGAAGAATTGGTGGAATGAGAATGTGGAAAGAAACGATTACCCTCCGAAAACCTACGAATACGATGCTGTCCACCACAGAGAAAATTTTAAGAATAGTCTACATGAATGGCTATATGTCTTATGATACTCAATTACATTTCAACATTGAAAAATTGAATATATATATATATATATATATATATATATATATATATATATATATATATATATATATATAAGGTGTTTCAAAACAACACCGACAACGTTTGGGAGGTGATTCCTGACACCAAGATAAGACAAAAAGTATAGACCAACTTGGGTGCGTAAATGCTTCCTTTTGGAGTTATAGGCTGCCGAAAACGTGAAAAAATGAAATTTAAAGGTCCACAGCTCCAAAAATATGGGGCCTACCGTGGTCGGGTCAAGACTACTTAGGAGCTAATACGTGCTCTATCCAAAAATACATGCTTCAAAATCCTGCAGTACTTCCGCAACAATTTTTATAGAGGTAGTTAGTGAGTACTTTAGATTATATGCTCATAACGAAACTGCCTGTACAAAATTTGTTGCGTGAGTACCTTAGGATTCTGAAACATGTATTTTTGGATAGAGCACATATTAGTTCCTAAGTAAAGTCTTGACCCGACTACGGTAGGTCCCATAGTTTTAGAGGTATGGACCTTTAAAATTCATTTTTTCATGTTTCGGCAGCCTATAACTCCGAAAGGAAGCATTTGTGCATCCAAGTTGGTCTATACTTTTCGTCTTATTTTGGTGTCAGGAATCACCTCCCAAACGTTGTCGGTGTTGTTTTGAAACACCCGATATATATATATATATATATATATATATATATATATATATATATATATATATATAGATTGATTGATTGATTGATTGAAACACGTTTTTGTAGAGGCTTGATGAAAGAAGGATCATCATATTACATACTTTTAATTATAACGTGTACATGAATGAAGTTTTATATATTTTAGTGCTTCGCTACTAGAATTTTATACACGTACCGTGTCAATGCACGTTTGACACACGAAACACATCCATACGCATAAAATAAAAATAACACTTAGAAACTCATTGATTGATATTAGAAACACCAATCCTGATATAAAAGTATATAAAAGTATCAAACTTGTTTTTTTTCTTTTTCTGTTGTTACATTGCTGTCAGTCTATATTGTTTTATGCAGTAGAAGTTCATTTGATTGAATCTTTTGTGTATTTTAATTAGACATATTTTAGTGTGTTATTTTTCTTATGCAGATCGATCAGTATCAATAAAATTAAACCCAAAAAAAGTCTAGCCTATTTTCCATACAGTAAAGCTATAATGTGGCCCTCGAAGAGCTTCAGATCCTAGTTTGATAGTGCACAATTATGTTTACATTTTGGAAAGATATACCTTCCAACTTTAAATTTGCTATTTGCCATGTATTAATTCTGTTGATATTTTTGAAAGTGTGAAAATTTAACCTAACGACCTTAAGGCAGGATTCTCTCTCTAAGGTTCTGTACTTTTTCCACTGGCTCACCACCAAAGCATATTAATTATTAATACTATCATAAGTTGCTCGTACTACCAAAAATGGCTCACGTGCCACCAGTGGTACCCGTACAACAGGTTGAGACACCTTGCCTGAAGGTATATCCGTTAGGGTAGGATTCTCACCAGGGCAAGGGAATTCGATCATAATTTTACCATTATTGTTGCCATCATAATTCATTTGTCACCACCATATTCTTCAGCTTATAAGGTATTAATTATACGTTGTAGAACTCAGGAAGTAAATATATAAATTCACCCGTGAGATATGCAACATATGGTAGAATAATCTATTTTTTAGGTTCAAGTAATAATGTAGCAAAGCGAAGCTGAAGGTGATCGATTTATCGGAAGCACGGAAACACGCGAATCTCATTGTCCTTTGCTGTATATAGCATAAATCTATATTAAATTCTATCAATAAATGCTCGTTTCAAGCATGCAGACGCTAGAAGCTCTCCTTCATTTAATATCTATTTCAGAGAGAGTTATTAAAATAGTGTTTTGCATATCCCAACTATACTTCCATTTCTTTCGTTTCCTTTCTTAGAAGGAAGCATTTCAACGTATTATAATGCGAATCACATATTTATGATATTATATATTTTCGTTATTACGTTATATTTTGGTGTAAAAGGTACTGACTACTTGGAGTACATTTTACATTGAACTACATTCACATTTTACATTGTTCCTAATTTTCACGTTTATTTCATAAACGGTTATGTTATCGAAATTCCCATACAAAAGTTAAGAATCTGTGTGTGTATCTATTATTTCTACTTTATCTTAAATGTTTTTCTTAGCATCTATATAATTTGGTTTTGTCCAAATTTTACTAAGTAGTATCTAAATGATAAGATGTATTGATTAAAGTTTCATTTTAAGTTACATAAATATATTTTGATAATTCAGAGCCTGATAAGTTTTCCCACTGTCAGCTTTACATTCCTATCTCTATTCGTTAAAGTAAATGTATCATTTTCCAGAAACCAAATTACTTTTAAGCAGACTTATAATTAAGGCGTTAAAAATATTATCGATTAAATTAATCAGTAAAAAATGTTAATTTTTATTTTTTAAAAGTTTAATCAATTAAATTTTCCAGGAGTTAATTTTTAATTGATAATTGTTTAAAAAATCATGAAATTTAAGAGATTAGTAGTTTTTACTCTCAAAATCCATGTGAAATTAATATTTCTGAGTTTTATGGTAAGGTAACTGCAGGTATATACACCAGTGCAGCAAAATACGCCAAGTGTTCAGTACTGGGACGTTTCCTACGAAATCCGCTGGAATCTGCCTCCAATATGTGTACGGTCGTGCACAAGTCCGATTTGACGAATACTCCGGGAGAAACGATGAGACCACCACACGTAAAGTGTTGTTTGCTTCGGAAATGTTTCGTGGAAGAACGTTATTCCAATAGAGCTAAGAATCTGTTATTAGTACTGTGCTAATTCAGAACATTGCCGATTGTTTACAGCAATGTACGCCCTATTTCGTGTCTGTCTAGAAACACTTTGTTTTGTACGTGTAATATAATTTCAATATTTGTAATTCCATGGCTACTAAATCAATACCAAACATGATGCAGCGAAATACGCGGGGCCTTGTGTAAGACTGACTGCAGAAGACAAATTTGTTTTCATTTGTCCCACATGTTCCATGTATTATCTTTTTTTTTTTTTTTTTTGTTAAGTCACAGTCCAGTGACACTGTTTGTTTTTCTTCTTATGGACTAAAACTTTTCAGTTTGAAACTTCATTTCAATTTTGGAAAGTATCGTTTTTACATTTTATCCGTTAATCTCCATCTGGCACTTTGGTTATTCTATTCTTTGTTTCAGCCATGTTTTGTAGTTTTATTTGAGTTCATATGATACAGCTGATGTAAGCCATTGCAAGATTTATTACATGTTTCTGGCAGTATCCTAGACTTGGCGTAATTACCTGGACGTGTTGGTAAATACACCACTTTGTAACACTTTTTTCTTTTGCCTTGTGTACAAAATAGAAGTGAGTCGCATCATTGCCACATTTTTTTTTCTATACGCGGAAAAGGTTACTCTGCAACGTACATGTCTTGTTCTTTGTGTTTCATGAAAACTAAGGCCATAAAAAATACAACACCCTTAACATGGCGTATTTACCTGCATCTACCTTGTTTCAATTCTACTGTTTAATAATTATCAGTTTTGTCTGAAAATTATGTAGTAAACTAATTTTCCAATGCTTTTAACTTTATCTATTAAATTGTACATTAACTTTCACAACTCAAGACCAGAGATGGTGTGGATCGATGAAAACTTGACCTATGACCCTACCCACCGTGACCCACAACCTACCATAACCTACCGTCATCAACTCCGACCCATGACCTACGCTCTCCTCTCAACTGAATAAAGAGTTTACACTTATAAAACAAGACTGTGAAATTATTATTAATTGGAGTTTGAATTTCTACGGTTAATCGCTCAAACACCGCTGTGTTACAATACTGGTAGATCTGACCTTCAGATATGAAATAGTAAAGTGTTTGTCATGGGACATATTACGATGAATTCCAATTTAATTATCATATATAATTATTTTCTTGTTGAATTACAGATACTTTTCAGTGGAAAATAGGATGAAATTTGAGTCTCAAATCAAGGTAAAGTAGGCTAACGCAAAAATAAATAAATAAATAAATAAAACTAAACTAAACTAAAATAAAATATATAAATAAATAAAATAAAATAAAAATAAAGTCCAATACTCGACCGTGTCTCGAAAGCCAAGTAAAGAAATAAGTTTTACTTGGTACTATTACCATTACAAAAATATCAATATCCAAAAAGTGTCTGAGGCTTTTTTTAGATATACTCATCTGAGGTAAGTAAATAGAAAGAAATGAAAAAGGGAAAAAAAATAGAGGTCTTGAAAGTAAAACGTAGAAAAATTCACCAGTGTTCAGAAGAAGCTGTGTACAATGATTGAGCCAAGTGGTTCAGAATATGTCGTAGTGGGTCAGTGGATCAGTGGATCATGATGGGTCAGAGTGGGTCACGGTGGGTAGTGGGTCGCAGTGGAGCACATCCTTTGGACCCACTGACCCACTCAGTAGCGGAACAATGGTCTTTGGCACCCCTAGGCAAAATCCCTAGTGGCGCCCCCTCATCCATTGAATAGGCCCCATGCATGACCATCTATAACCTATGCGTACGCGCAGACGGCCATAAACCTAAAATTATTACTGGGAGGGTATTGACCGCTTTTCTTTTTATATCGTTGTGGTATGTCTTTTAAAAGTAAACTGGATAGAGTGCCCTGTTCATTAAAAATATACTTATGTAAAATACTGATTTTTTTTTTTTTTTTTGCAATGGTAGTGTAAATAAATAGTAATGTATCAACCAGTATTACCAAAAGGATTTCAAATGAATATATATAGTATGTTACGATTTTACATAATTATAAAATAAAAATAAATCTTGTAAAACCGCTTATAATCATTTTTTCTATTTTCAGTTTTTAAAATCGACAAATTGGATCCAAAATCAGAAGGTTTCTCATTTTTGCTTCGGCAAATTCTTTTATCAGATCAGAGATGTCCAATTCTTGAGCTCTTTTCCCTCAATACTCAACATAGACACAGAACAAAGGCATTCTTGGGTCATACTGTTTCTGAGATATGTTCTGATTAGTTTTAATTAAGAGAATGATTGCTCAGCAGTTGCAATTGTAATAGGAAGCACAGTCGCAAGATTTGGAAATATTGAGCTGAGGTCAGATTCGGTAATAAAATGAAGAATCTCTTCGTGGGTTGAAAAATTTGAAAGTCTGTCTTGAAAAATGTCTCTGAAAGTCAACATTTCTCGTGGAAAGTCACTGGATAAATTGTCTGCATACAGAAGCGCAAAGTCATACGACTGCTTGGTGACCTCTTCTTCAAAAGTGGTTCGTAACATTGACTTGCATAAGAACGAAAATATTTCACGAAGTTCCCTCATTCCATGGTAACCTTATTTTTACTAGTACGGAGTTGAGGATAGGCAATAGCACTTTGATCTCGAATTCTTTGACAGGGTCAATAAATTACATATCTTGTACCAATTCATCAAATAATATTTTCGGCACTGGCTTCCTTCTTTCTTCTAACTTATCTAAAACTCCAAATTAACGCGCGCGCGCAAACACTGACTTTCTCGAATACTTGAGACACATTCTTTCTAAGAACTTGCACCATTGTACAGCATTTTTTCAGTTCTCGTTGACACTGACAAGCACATACGTATACTAGGGCTCTGCAGCTTCTTTTTCCCACAACACAAGCATTACCACGAAATCGAACCTTTCCATTTTTCGTTTATAACCAGTTGCTTGTGTCCGTTCTTTCTGTTCCATTTCATAACGTCCGCATATCTCTTTCTTGGTGCGAACACGGCATTATGACTTCAATCCCAGCGTGTTTGAGAGAGTTTCTTCAGTGTTGTTTCATTTTTCGGAGATGTATCCTTGGAAATACAGTCTAGTAAAGCCTTCCAGCGTTTCCCGCTCGTACCAAACGAGTTACATATATTTTGTAGAGTGGCAAGGAAATTAACAGCTTCTGTGTTAACTTTTGCAGCATCCGATAACACGAGGTTCAGATTATGTGCTATGCAGTGAACATACATGGCATTCTTGGCATGTTTTTGAATCCGCGTTTGGAAGCTAGGAATACGACCACTCATTATTGCTGCTCCATCTTAGCCTTGCCCTCACTTCTTAATGTCAATCTCATTTTCTAATAGGACTTTTAAATCTTCATATTTTTCTGCACAGTGTTCGTCCATAGCATGAAATCCAAGGAAGCTTTCTACAATTTCGAACTGTGGGAAATGATTACTAGGTTTAGAAGATAACATAACGAATGATGATGCTTATTTGCTCGATTTGTGTAATGTCTTGCTTTAATCCAGGATAATGCTGAAGAAAGGAGCCTCTAGAATCTCATTCCAGATGTCTTTCCTATTTTTTTTTTTTTTTTTTTTCTCAGTGAGATCGATGATTTCATTCTGAATTTGTGGGCTTAGGTATTTGATCTTCTTCCTGTCGTCTTCTAAAAAGGCTTTTCAAAACACCATCAAATTCTGCCATAAGACTGATAGTTCAAAAGAAACTACCTGGGCATTCTGCCAGATTCTCGATGTCCGCGATGTTACATTACCAGACTATAGGGAAATGAAAACACAAAACAGTCGTTTTAATACTTACTGTCAATAATTAATTCTCGCTTGTGTTTCCAAATCGAGTTTGCTTACCATTGTTTGCCTTTTGAACTATGCAGATTTCGCCATTACTGACTGAATATGGGTTTCTGAGCTTTCATGTCTTAGTATTTTATTTGACAAGTTCTTCTATGTATTTATGCCATTAATCCATTCTTCTCGGAAATTTCGTCCTCGTCTATCTGCAAACAGCCAGCAAGACTCACAACAGACCAAATCCAACTTCGAGAATACCAGCCTTATTTCGAAAAGTTAGGATTTAGGATTTAGATTTCTGGGCTTTCGGCATCTAAGTCCATTTAGCCCGTCACGATTTGAGGGATGACGTCCCTCGGTGAGCACACAATCCGGGGAAAGGGAAGGAAGAAAGGATTGGGGAAGGAAGGAGACGGCCTGGGACCTATAAGTTAGGTGTGAATGAGGAAAACCCAGGAAAACCTCATTCAGGGTTGGCCTGAAAAAGCGAGTTACACTTTTTCGACCGAGTGACCCCACCGCGAATCGAACCCGGGACCGCTAGCACCGAAGGCGAGAGCGTTAGCGACTACGCTACGCGGGGCCACGAATATTTCGAAAAGTGTAGTACTCATTGGAAAATCTGCGATTTCCATCATTTTCATTTGTAGAATACACAGGTAATCGTGGCCTGCATGAGCAATATACATCTGCTTTTTAAGAACAATATCCGTCACTTCAGATGGATAGATTGGTGCTCATTTGGGCGCCCTCTGACGTTGGCGCCCCGGGCAGTTGCTCGGTTTGCCCGACCCTTGGTGCTTGTGCTTGATTCTGTGTAACCGCGATACGGGGCAATTCTGCTGTGTCTCATAATCATGGCAACTCTTTTTATCTCGTTTTAATCCAGATCTTATAGGTCATAAAATTTGTCATTATTGTTGAAAGTCTGTTGCGCAGGGGAATTTTATTTAAAGTTAGTAAGTTCAGTATACGTATGTAATAGGGCCTATAGGACTTATATCGCATTAATACAAGATGATTAATTTCTTAATCATACAGTGCTACAACCTCAACGAGTTTACAATAATGCCAATAGTGAGCAAGAATTTTTATTCTTGAAATATTCGGAAATGAAGACCGCGAAAATTTGGGGCTCCATTTATATAATTTGCTGCAATTTTTTAAATTAAAAACCCGGGGCGACCCATAATATACTGAAAAGCCTTGCGCCCATAGGCAATGCCTACCTGCCCACCCTATTGCTACGCCACTGGATCCACTCTATCTTTGCTTAAGACAATTCTCATTGCATAGTAGTGAAAATTGTCGTTTTTAATTCTAATCAATTAATTTTGAAGTCAACTTTAATTTAAACCGTTACTTTTTTTCTGAACTAATTTTAAATTTAACTATATTTTCATAAGTCTAACTTTTGATCTGAATCCGTTAAAATTTTTATTTATTTTTCCAACTTTAAAGTACGTTATGTCACCAGTAGCATATTTCGGTGATATATTGCATATTCCAAATCCTATGAATTCTGTACATCAAATTTTCATTAGAAGCCCTGCAGGCTGGTAGCCAGCCCAAAAATGTAGGGGGTGGGGCGATCCAAAAATATTATAGTTCATTTGCAAGCCTACTGTGAAAATTTTAGGGGGGTCCGCAAAAATTTAGAGGGGGCCGTCCCCCCTAGACCCCCCTGGATACGGGCCTGAAGCCCTGCATGGAAGTTCTGGTTAAACCGTTGACTTTATAAGCTGTTAAATCAGTTTTTTTAAAGATATTTATAACATTTTGATTCATAATCTTCAAGAAAATTGGCACAAATTATTGAATATAAGGTCAATAAAATGCAGTGAAGTTTTTTTTTTACTGCATCTAGTGGCTCATTTTACATGTAATACCAAATGCACAGAAAACTCACTACAATATTAATACTTATACGAAAACTATTAGTAACTATGTGAAAACGAGCTCCTCCGTGGCTAAGCGGTTAGCATATGCGCCTTTGGCGCGGGAGACCCGGGTTCGATTCCCGGCGGGAGCTCATGTGGTTCGGATTCCACGTTAATCAGTAGGTCCACGTCTCATATAGCCTCGCTGCTGAACGGGACGTAAAACTCAAAATCAATCAATCAATCAAAAATTATGTGAAAACTATTCAATTACATATGCTTGTGCTGTATGTTTTTGTGGAAAGAATGTGAGATATTGACTATATCTTCAGAGTGTACTTTAGATCTAACTTCGGTAACTTCTTTTCTGAATTCTATATGATTTACTAACATACAGAATTAGATTGCATGATAACCTATGCACTCACCTATCTGACGAGTTCGTGCATTTTTTTTTTATTTTTTATTTTTGAGTCGCTGCTGCTGCTACTAGTTCAAAGAATTGTCGGAAGGGGAGGTATGAGTTCTGCATTACTTTGCAGCGTGCCCAGAACATACGAGTACTGAAAGTCAATACACACAGTTTATTTCTTGGCTGGTAATGTTATAACGTTGTTAAAGTGATCTTTGCGATTTAAAGTGTAAAATGGAAACGAAAAAACAATAACCAAACAAAGTCATGCATTCCGATATTACAAGGACTACTATATATAAAATGTTAAAACTTTGTTGAAAAGAAAGAAAAAAAGTGGACGCATATTGCATTTAATAAAACATCAGACAGCTGTCGGTGTGGTAGACAGAACTGTGAAAATGTTATTAAAATTGGTATATTTTATTCAATCAAACTATTCAAAGTATATGAGCAAATCCACACTGTAGAGCAGTGGCATAGGGAAGAGGCTGACGCACTTAACCCTATCTCTTCTTAGTGTAGTGATATCAAAAATTGATTCTGCTAATATGCAGTATATTCTATTGGTGATCCCGATAATACCACTTTTCTTATAATTTATCACAAATATTGTACAGCCATGTTAAAAACAAAACTTACTTCGCAGAAATCCTCCTTAATCCTACATAAGATTAAAAAAAAAAAAATGGAGAGAGCACGGTGTTTCAGTGTAGAGCGCTTTCCTTTGTTACGTCAGGTTCCTGGTTCGATTCCTGGCCAAGTAAGTTTGTGATGGACAACAACGTGTCCGTGGGTTTTCTTGAGGATACTCCCGTTTCCTTCCACATTCTCTTTCCACCATTTCTTCCATCATCATTCACTTGCTTAAATCGTTCGTCTTCCTTAGCCTAACGGGACGTTAAACTGAATAATTACATTTCATTTAACAAAATTGGTTAAGTACTGAATTATCTTCTTTAGAGAAGACGGGCTCTTTCTTCTCAGCACAAGCATGAAAATGTATCGTCTGCAGGTGCGAGTAAGAACATCAAAAAGGAACAAGTTGCTGATTAAAGAAAATGACCTGCTTAGCTTTATTGTTAGCACATACAAGATCGTAGTGCGTCGTCCCTGGCTCTACTTCCAATTATACCACTAACATTTTCTGGTATAAACTCATTATCATGAAGAACCGCGGTAGCTCAATGGTAGAGCGACTTTGATGTGTGGGATCCCTGGTTTGATCCCAGCTTGCGCCAAGTGGGCCGTGTGGTGGACAATCACCATTGCATGAATTTTCTCATGTTCTCCCGTTTCTTCCTACTTTCTTCATTCCACCATTTCATTTACTATCATCAGATTCCTTAACCTTCAAGGCATAATCGTAAAACTGAAAAATTTCATTTCATTTTTTCATATCATGAGACAATTGAGGAACCATATACCCTCATGAGGAACCATTTGTATTTTAAGAAGCAGGAAACTCAAGTCCAGAAAGTAAGAAATAATGACATGTGAGAGCTGATGCACTGACCAGGGATCATCACGTTGAACGTGCTAGATCTGGCTAACCATAGTACTTCATGGATTGTAGCGTGAATACTTCCTTCTATCTGTTAACTAATTTCATCAGTATTTCAACCCGTATGACTCTAAAGAATGAGACTTCTTTGTTACCTGTCTCACCTGCAAATCGACTAACCTCTAGCAGTGAAATTAAATACTTAACGTAGTATCACAAGTGTACATGACATATAGTCAATGCGTCGGTTTACACTATAAGTTATATGCTTGGCTGCGCTTCTTTGACATAGCAGTTTATTAATCCTATGATGTTTTTCTGGCTTCGTCACTGCTGTAGACATACTAAATTAATGTCTTTTTATGTTATTTGATATTTTTATTATATACTATTTGATATTCTTAAAGTATTTATATGGGAAGATTAAGTTTGCAGACATCTACATGGTTTATTGTTTTATCTTATGTTAAATAGTTTTACGTATCAGCGCACAACGATTTAAAGTATGTACACGACTGATTTCATTAAATTTGATTTGGTTCAAAATAGGCTTTTGATTTACATAAAAAACTGAATATGAAAGAAATCTGAAATAAAACCAGTGCCTACCTCTGGCAACCGTGCCATGCGGCTGACATCACTTGTAAACAAAGAAATTAGTTCGCAACTTTGCCGCACGCACAGATAAATCAAATGAGATATACTTAAATGATCCTCCATTACAATGAAGAATTAGCTGCTGGTATTTCTTGTTCCAAATGTGAAAAAATACAAATTAATTTCCTCTTAACAAACCTAACTTCTTTGTAATGATAATTGTATTCGTTGCACAAAATGCAAAAGAAAGGTTTAGATCAAGCAAAGTATAAATACTGGGTACATCCAAAGAGTGTATGTCACAGAGAATATTTCGAGAGATAAATATTTCCTACATGCACTTTGGCTTTCCTGACTATTGAATAGTAAAAAATTGTACTGTCATATCTCGTATGAAGGATATACGAGAGTGTAAAATTTTCAAAATAAAAATTTCTTAACTTTTGAAGTGTTCTTTGTTTTGTGTTAATGTGTTAATTATTGTGTTTTTGCATTACTGATTGATATTTTTTTAATATTTTGCAGGTAAAATTTATAGTTTTCTCTAAGTCTCCTGAAAGAGCGACTGCCATGGATATCAGAGGATCACCACCTTCATGTACCATAAAGGAACCTGGTATTCTAATGAATAGCGACAATTATGGATAGTGCTATAGTGTTATATAAAATATTATTAGTGATCAGTGATTGCTTCTCAACTACGACATACCTACAAATAAAAAGAATGCTACTATTTCTAAGAGAAAGTGGGAACATTTATATGATATATAAATATGGCGTTGTTTAGCAAAGCACATGTGGGATAAATACAAAACTAATTGTGAAACTGGCTTCATTCCCAAATCGAAACACAAATGACAAGCGAAGAGAAAAAGGACAATATGAGAACACTAACTCGCAGCTCAAGGTTACGAAGTATCGCAAAGGGTAAAGGGAAACGAAGTCAACGATTAAGAGAACGGGCCAATCTGTCCTTTTTCATAGTTGTAATTTTTTTTGCAGTATTTGGCATCATTGTTGTAGCAGAGATTTTCTTCATAGATGAGAAGCATTCAGGAATGTATTACGGAGATAACAGGCGGAAGAATGTACGTTCCGAATATGAGGACGTATTGTCAGATGATTATTTTGTATATCGTGGATTTGATGACAATCTCGGGATGTTCTTGCGCGAAGAGAAATCTTTAAAAGATGAAAAGGCTTCGGATACTTCATCGCTGTCCACCGTGGCGACTACAGAGAAAACAGCTGACGGTCAGCGGACTAGCAACGATAAACGAGATCTTCAAGTCAAAATAAATGTTGCCAAATTAGTAAAAGATAAACGCTTCCTTAATGATCACTCATCCTTGTACAATTCGTCATCGGGTCTTGAAATAGGAAGCACCAATTTAACAGCAGTAGATGGTGAATGGCAAACTGTCAAAGGAACTAGGTTCAAATTCTACGTATTTTCAGCTTTTTATGATCGTCGAGAAGAACGTTCTATAAGAATAATTGGTGCTACGAAAACGAGGAATCCTGAAAAAGTGTGGTGTAAATTTTGGTACCAAAATGGAACTTACCATGCGGTACAGGCTCATGTGAAAGTTATTCGTGAGAATTGGAATCTTAAATATAGTGCTTGCTTTATTTTGTGTCCAATCTACTCCAGATTTTTGAAACGAAATATGTCTGTACCGGCCACTGTTTCCGTTGTTAGTCAACTGAGTGAACCGCCGTCGAATCATTTGCTTGTAAGAAACACTGATGAAGATCTGTCAAATGTCACAAAATCTTTCCATGTAGTTGGCCAAAATGCAGCTGTGTGTGTGAAACCTTTACACTTTAGTTATAATCAAGTCCTTCAAATGCTTGAGTTTCTAGAACTGAATGGATTGCTAGGGATGAGTCATTTTACTATGTATAATCATACAATTGGTCCTGACGTTAATTGTGTTCTCCGCGAATACATTCAAGATGGAAACATTACGTTATTACCATGGAACTTAAACATGGTATCTCAAAAGGAAATCAGAACTGAGGGTCTATTTGCTGCGCTCAATGACTGTTTGTACAGAAATATGTATCGCTATCGCTTCCTAGTCATGATAGATTTAGACGAATTCATTATTCCCAAATATAATGAAACGCTGCAAGACCTAACCGAATTTTTCAGTAAGAAAATCAACACAAAGAATATGGGTTCATATTCCTTCCAAAATGCATTCTTCTACCTTCAATGGGCTGATGACCCAAATGCAGCTAATTTACCCAACTTAGTCACTTTAAGGAAGACTAGGCGCCGTGCCAAGTACCATCCTCATAAACAACGGTCTAAATATATGTGCAGACCTGAATTCGTGGTTGAAGCAGGAAATCATTTTGTATGGGAATACATTCCAGGACACGGAACCTTCAACGTGCCTGCAGAATCGGGATATCTTCACCATTATAGAGTGTGTGAGTTTGGAGGTGATGACTGTATCAAAACGCAATCAGTCTTGGATAGAACTGCCTTCCGCTACAAGGATCGACTAATTAGAAGAATCACTGATAGATTAAGTCGGCTCAAAGACAAATGTAATGTAACTGAATTGTATAATCAAGTAAAACAAAGCTAGCAGATATCATATGGGAGTCATGAAGATTAGGTAGGCGAAAAGGTATATCTCAGAGATATTTCCTCCTTCCTCGTGACATGTAATGTGTATGGTTGTGTCATGATGGTATCCAGAATTTTTAGTCCATTTAATGCAAGTTTTTGAACTCATTATCCCAAAACCACTCAGTTAAAAAGGAAATTTGAGAGTTTGTCGTGTAGTAAAATATAATTTATAATCCTGTTCGTAGTCATAAGTTACTAATTGCGGTTGCGTATTTTAGGAACAACATTAACGATTTTGCCAACCAGTATCCCACTCGGATTATTATAAACATGCATCTAATAATATTTGAGTTTCAATTCAAGATCCACGTAAAGGTTTAATTAACGAACAATTCACACGCATAACTTGGATACCGTTTGAATCTAAGAGCAACAGTGAGTTTTCTAAAAATGTTTCTTTTCTTTTCTTCATCTAAAAGAAAACACGTTCATTTTTTGGGGGGAGGGGTATTTGTCTTGACTAATTAAAGTGGGATGATTCTCTAACGTTAAACCATCTCTTTTAGTTCAACGGACATAACCATGAGGCGTTAAAATAAAAAAAAATCTTCAAATTTCATTTTAACGTCAAATAAAGAGTATGCGTGAAATATTTCTTTGTCAATCCAGTTGACTCGCTTATTTATTTGATTTGTTTATAGACTGTCTTGCATAGCGGTTATTAATGTAAATTTTCTTACTATTCATTGCTATAATTTAAAAACTAAAAAAAAATCACAATAAATAAATTAACTGTTAAAATGTATAGGAGGATCATTTGTTCATACGAGAACTCCGATCCATAACATAGAATTCCCTGAGACAATGCATTGCTAGCTGTTTTTAGTAAGACAATTTTCAAGCTGAAAGTGGGTGGAACAAAAAAAATCTGCCTTATTCAGTCACGTTACACAAGAACCACTCAGGTACAAATGGTTCATGACTAATGAATTCTATAGCTATTATATCCTGCTTCATTACTTTATTCAACCTCGATACCCACAATATCTTAATAGATATACTTTCTTTTTTAAAAAATCTGAGGATTATTTTTCGTCACATAAACGCCGAATGAACAGTCTCATTTTGAAATTTATTTTTCTTGCTCTTACTCTCTATTTTTAAACCAAAATTCTATCCGTATGTCTATACACAGGATTGTAAGAGATACTTATGTTGTTTGCCTCTGAAGCAGCTTGCTTCCCTGCCTATACGCATGAAACATGTTGCTTTGAGTATAAATGTAGATATTTAAAAAGGAAAGTGAGTGGTGTAATATTTTGAACTGTAAGTTTACAAGTTGGAGGATGTAGAACTAATATTAATATTTTTATCCTAATTTATTTATTTTATTAATTAATTATGTTAAACGTTGAAATCAGGTATTTTATTGGTAAATATTGTTGAAGATATTTTAATACACGTAAGATATATATTTCATGTGATATGTGATTTGTGTATTAATTTTTTGTACAGGTTAACTTTGACACTGTTGCGAAAACGTATCAATTCATTCATATCAATTCAGATTCCTTTTTGTATTTAATGTTTGATTTACTTATATACTTTTTCATAACGCCGACAGCAAAGCACTAATTTGTAAACTATATTCTGAGATATACCTTTCTTTGAGTGATATTACGATAGTTTCTATGTTAAAATATTACTAGGACCATTCACAGTTAATTGTACAGAAGTACGATTTTGAAAGAAAAATGATGATATTTTCGTAATGTCTGTTAATTGATAACTGCAATAAGGTGTATGTGGGCTTAATTTTAAAATCTCTGCTATGGATACCATGAGAAGCAATAAAGGATAGCGATTGATTGTGGATGAACAGTGTGATGAAACACAGCAGAATAGGACATTTCTTTCTTGTGTTTGTCCTCGAGATTCGTATTAGGCATTATAAATTCGCTTGTTATAGGAAGTCCTAAGAAAGAAATGCTTCATTAACTTCCATGGAATTTTATAGTTTAATTTTGCATTGTAAAGATTATGTTGAACTATTCGTAATCTTAAAATAAAGTGATCGTATGCCATATATAAGATCAATGTGTGTTAAGTAGACTCCAATATTTCTTTATTTCGCTAATTATCTCATTTTATGAGTTTTCAGTTGGTTCTACGAGACAAAATTTATTCCTTACAGATCATTACAATGCACTAACAATACTGAATTTTAATGCCTGTAATATTTGAAATAAAGTGAAATTTATTCTTCCTACATAAATCACTATACATTTCTTCCAAAATGATTATTATTAAAATTTCCGAAATATATAAAACATCTTGAAAACTTGATTTCAAAGCATACCATTTAATATAATAAAAAACATGGAAAGATATATTTTTAAAAATTGTAGCTATACTTGTCGTGTAACTTTCTAGCTCTGAGTTAATTATATTTTGTATGAATGAAAAAGCAATTTACGAGCATTTCATACTTTTAATACGAGCATACTTCAGTATGTTCTTTTAAATGAGTTAATTTAATAAATGTTAAAATAAGTTAATCTAGTATACTTATCCCACTAAAAGGTTTATAGATATATTTTTATTAACTATAAAATCCAGATCATGTAGTTTATGATATAAGTTGCATTTGATATCATAGTGGTTAACACGGTATATCTTGATGCTACAATTATTATATTCGAAATAAATATATGTGTGATAGAAGAAGATCTAGTCACAATCATATTAGCCAACTTTCTATTGTTGCATATAGGCCTCGACTGTGGTTGGAAGAAATTTAATAGTAGGTTATCATGTTTCTAAATATTTTCTCTTTAGCAATGTTCCGTTTACTAACACTAGTATATTTTTCAAGTAAAATTTAAATAAAACAACTGGCGATAAATGTTCCGGATTTAAATCTTCCTTTGAGAAGATATGAAAAAATAAACATGAACCATATTAAGATATGTATACAAACATCTGAAATGATATCAACTTACTAGCTTGAACTCTCCTTGATGAAATTCTACTGATAATCACTTATAATTATTAAAACTAATAAAACAAAATCATTTTTGATTCAATGTAGTCTTGTTTTAAATATATTAATTACAAAACGAAATATAAGAATCCAAAGAAATTCTATTAACTGAGTTTACTACTACTATTACTATTACTACTACTACTACTACTACTACTACTACTACTACTACTACTACTACTACTACTAATAATAATAATAATAATAATAATAATAATAATAATAATAATAATAATAATAATAATAATAAACTCCAATTGGTTATAAAAGTAAGTAGTGCTATGCGTCAGAACCATCGTCATAACAAAATAAAAAATGTAAGAAAGTTCTAAACGCGCATAACAAATTATCTTTCTAATTCTACAATGCTGTTAAAATCGCACAAGGATGAAGTTATTATGCTTATTATACTTACTACTCTGTGTGTAGTTTCTGAAGATCCTAGCAGGTCGTGTAAAGATCAGTACCACCGGACAAGAAAATAAAAGTCGCTGATTAAGTATATATAAAGTGTTGAAGTTATATCGCATTTGATGTGCATAATATCATGACACTGACTATCTGACTAGCTACTTCATAATTAAACCTACAGGTAACGTGATAGATCTTTAATAAGCCGTTCCAAAACGAATAATAACGAAAATAAGGTATGATAACTTGAAATTCCATTCAGCAAAGTTTTATTTTATTTCGTTTGTGGTGGTGTACATCAGTGTTTGAAGAAATTTGCAAAGAACTTAATTACGTCAAAAATGTCATATATGTTGCCCATTTTAATTTATCCGTCAGTATATACAAAAAGTATTACCTAACTCCATTTGTCCAGAAACTGGTTTATAAATTACGCAGAATAACATTGTATGTCTAAATTTTAAACGATTAATATGAGTACAAAATAAGATTTATTTTCGAATTTATCAATTAGTGTTCTTACTGTGATAATTAACATTTAGTATGTATGAATAGTTTACTGTATTATTGCATTATATAAAAAATATGATAGTTCAAAAATTACCAGATTCAGTTCTATTTAGTATTAAGTGTATTAGTTGGAAGTACGAATAGTGGAAGTCCGTTCAGGCCTAATTTTTCGATAAATAACAGTATAAAACAAATATGGCAATTTTAAGAAAGAGATCAGTAAATATCTTCAAAATGTTATTAAATGAAAAATAGTTATTTTCAGAGGTCTGTACGAATGCGGATATATCCGCGGATATTCGCATTATTCTAGCTTCTGCAGACATATTCTCAGTTCCTGTGCTGTATGACGAATAAAAACGCGGATATTCGTCAAGACAAGCACTTAAGTGATCATTCCTCTAAACGCTATTAATTATTTACATTTTATAATAAAGTGTGATTACCCTTTCGGAACAAATAACCACAAGAAGAAAATTTAGTAATTTTCTTTCTTTTCTGCTTTTAAACGCAATAGTAAATATGACGTGTTAAATTTGTTTTATTGAGGTTTCAGTAAGATGGCTTATTCTTCTTTCTGGCTTATTTTTTAAAGGTACTTTCATTTTATCTTTGCGTTATGGGTTAAGATACTTATATTTTATGAGTTAGGGAAAATAAAGAAAAAAGAATTGTTCTAAAATTAATTGATAGACTTGGTATCACCAGCTTGACAATTTTGCTGTCAGAAATTTGAATTTGAGTTCTTAAGTAAATAAGGTATATCTTCCATTATTTTCTTTCTCTGTTTGCATGAATTATATTTCTGTTTGCATGAATTATATTGCGTTTTATCTAAAGTAATTGACTCACAATAGGAAGAGATAGTTCTAAATTTTATTGATATATCATACGTTTGAAGAAATTATATATAAAAAGTATTTACAACTGTTATAGTAGGAACTATTTTGAAATTGTAATTGTCATAGAATAAATAAGTTCTATATTTGTTATGGATATGGAGATATTGTTGATGCGGTATAGACGCAGATGTGATTTTTTACATCCGCGCAGACATCTTGTTATTTTAAAGACCTTTCACATAGTGGAGAAATTAGATCGCTAGATAATTATGACGTCACAAGATCTATAAGATCATGAACCTTTTCTTCTTGATTGTAAAAAAAGACCTTGCAACAGACAATTGTTCATTTTATAGCATTTTGTAAATTCTTTTTGGCTTACTTTCAATATTTCAGACATTTTAAATCGTATTTGACATAAATTTTAAACGTATAATGGAAGAGATAGTAAAGGCCTTTAAAGTGTAGAACTTGATGAAAAATATAAATCTGCAGTGTAATTTAACTGTATTACATCTACAAACACTGTAAGTTGAATATCTGTTCAATCAATAGAACTTGAAATTCATTTATGAACTTCTACTCTTATCATATGTTTTAATATGTACAGTTTATTACAATTTATCTCATTCCTTTATTAGGATACGGTGCTGCCCTTGTGGCGTCATTTGGAACATCAGGGGGAGCAGGTACTCCTGAGTACTAGTAAATATTATGTATGTGTGTGTGAGTGTATTAATCAATATTATAATGATACAGTAACGAAAAATGTGAAATTTTCCTTGTGTCGGAGAGTCCTGTCCCCCAAGTATAAAATTGAAATGACGCTGCTGTGCTGCACTTGCTCATTGTAGGGGGTGTTATGAAAATATTCAAGGGAAACAAGCTATTTATTCCTGTTCTCAATGTTATTTGACAAAGTGATAAACTTGTTTATATGTACGTATGTCTTTGAGAAATTAGTAGTAATGTATTTGTAAGTCACACATTGTAAAATGCAAGTAAATCTGACATGTGAACATGAAGTCTTTCGGGCTCAACCATCCCAGGTAGCCAAAGTGTGATACTGAAGAATTCTTCCAAATGATGGGAAAAATGGATATATTTTTCTTTCAAATATTTGATGTGGTAACTGTAAATGGTCCTACAAAATGCTCAAGCTTTTATGATATTAGACGTGTCACGTGTAGATTTGGTGAAAGGATTACACAGGGTCACGGTCTTAAGTGACTTAATATTTCAGGATATATTCTCTTTTTTTTTTAAAAAAAAAACTTTAAACTTATTTGATAAAAGACCTGAAATTCAGCATATCTCTATCCATGTGGTACACTACCAAAATTGTTTTTGAAGACTTTGATTGATAATACGTATATTCTTACTGACATTAACTAATACGTATAATACTTGAATAATGAAACTGTTTATTTTAACAAAACAGAATTTTCGTAATATTTTTTAAGTGTTCCCTGACTCGGTACTGATATCACTTTCTCGGTACTGATTCGTTCTTTCATTTTTTATATAACTACTTTGCAACGTGTGTTTACACATTTTACGCATTTTTCTCTCATATAATGTTTAATATTATAGTTACTTTATTGCAGCTGATATTATTAATTCAATCTAAATTCACATTATCACCTAATAAAATCAAAAGTTTATATTTTACGAAACAAAGCGAGTAATATTATCCAAATTGACTACGGTTAGTTCCGTACAAGGTGACCAACTTGTTAATGTCTAATCAACGCTCCTATAACGAGATATAATCGTTATATTCATGTTTTCATAGATGTGCGCAACATTACTCAAGTGAACAGTTTAAAATTCAAAGCTACTTTGTATACTATTTTATGATTCTTGGAATACATTAAGATAAAACATTTAAAGAATATTTCTTTGTTTGAAAACTATGGTTTTTTAATAAGCTTAAACATGTATCGGACCTTGCTGTATATGTTAAACATATTTGCGTTTAAAAAAAGTAATAAATGAAAATTAAAGATTGTTGACTTCATTAGTTAGTAATGTAATTATTTACTACTTGAATCAGTACTGAAAATACTGAAAGAACAATTTGAATATTATGTTCTTAAATATTGATGTTACATTGTCACTTATAAACTAACTCATGCTAGGCAAATCTTCTTATAGTTGTATTGAGATTTACATATTGTACATCTAAAAATCATACGCAACAGAAAGATAAGAACATGGGGAAATCACTGCCTTAAATTTCAGGTCTGAAAAGATTCTCTTAAAATTTAGTTAATATCAGAAAATGTTTTAGAATATATCCTGATAAAAAGAGTCCTTGAAAATAATGTGTACAATCAAGCATTTTATACGAGACTTAACGGTTGATAGTATTATTTCTCAAGCATCAGCTTTCTAAACAAACTAATAATTAATAAAAAATAATTTAGGACATATTCTACTGTTATTTGATATTGCACTTGTTCAACATTAGCATTCATTAAAAGTATATTTGAAACAAATTTTCAAAAGTAAACAAAACAAAAAAAAAACTTTTTATACAAATTGAACCTTGCCATTTTGCAGAAAGCTAGAAATCCTATTCATATTTGTAAAAAGAAGTACATTTGACTGTTCTTGTATTCTAAAGTGCTGCAAATTTCATGTATTAGAAATCTTATATTTAACATATGACGCTATTAAAATAGGAATCGTGTGCTATAGTTAGTATATGATACGGAATTTAACGTATTCATCATGGCGAACGACTTGAAGTTTTGTTGTACACGTATTTTGACTAGATGTGAAGTATTTTATGTTGTAAATTTTGGGAGTGTAATAGGAAAGTGTATGTAGAATATATTCAGTTTGTTTTTGCGATATTAATATTTGTACATGATATGATCATCTTATATATGTATTAACGCATTTAAAATATTGTAAGTTAAAAGAGGCATATTGTCATATCAGCTCAAAAGAATCTTTGATTTTAATAACCGATACATATAATATATTTTATGGAAAAGTCCACTACATGACATTCTTAATAACATACAAGAGCAACTACAATAAATAAAAGCAATGCAAAACTGTTTTATCTTTTGTGTAAACACATTATTTTTTATCTTTATTTACCCTATTAAATGGAGATATTAGGTATCAAACCATGAAAATTAATTTGTTAGTGATAAAGAGTTTCTCCATATTGAATAAGACTGATGATTGATCATAATAGAAATAAGTGGAGTCTAAAACTGACTCTACTCTTTTCTCAATGATCACATTTGAAAAATCTATGTTCACTAATCCATCTTTTTTTATGAAGAATCCTAATTAAAAATAAAGTACTTAGTTCAATATCAAAATTTGAATAGAATCACGCTTTATTCTGGGAAAACTTTTTACATAATTCATAAAATCTAGACGTCTGTAAGAATACAATAGATAAATAGTCAAACGGAATGAAAAAATCAATTTAAATCTTGAGTGCATATGTAAATTGGAGCTTTGAAAAACTATATTCAAGAATTGTCTAGAAAATGCTTTTCAAACACATGGGCTTAAACACATGTGCGGTGATGTTAATTGAAATAATTTATACAGAAAGTGAAAGGAAGTATCTTCTTTTGTCATGGTGGCCAAAATTATTAGGTTTATCTTCTGACTTCCAGATTGTACAAAGAAATCGGCTGATTCTGAGGAAGAATATGAAACATGTGTAACATATTCTATTTGTTGCAGGTATTTTAACACCATGGGTTGAACACTTATTGGAGCTGAACGTGTATCAAGTTCATAGAACAGGTACACTGAACTCCCCGTCCTTTATGAGCATTAAAAAACTTTGAATTGGTGTGACACTATTCTATTTACAGAGTACAGATCGATCGAGGTTTCTTGTAGCGATTGTATTGTATTTATAACTGCTACATGAATTTCGACAGACTTTTTTTTTTATATATTTTTCATTGTCGCAAGAGAATAAAACTCCCTAGATTACAACTCATGGACTCCGAATTTATTGTTGTTGTGACTAGTTCCATTACGTTATACCAATTTATTAGAATTAAATGGCTTATCGTATTGCTGATAGTGATGATAATAAAAACAATATTAAAAATATTTCATTTACCCTCACGTTCCTTTTAATCTCAGCCATTAGGTATATACGAGTAGGTATGTCCAGAAATAGAAATTTCCGTTCCAAAACTTCAATAAGATTTTGATTGAATTTCAAGAGTCGCGGAATGACTAGAGGAGTTAAAATATTTCTATATTGACTACTGCACCAATCTGAATAGTTAATAACGTAACATCTGGGTTCTTTCCAACAGGGCTCATCAATTTGTGCAAAATACACTGTGAACCAACTGAAGTGAAATTAGTAATTTCCACAAGCAATAAAAAAAAAAAAAAAAAACTTGAGAGAACGCTACGTTTAGTTTCCAAAGAAAATCTTGTTGATTGCGGTACGTAACTATGAGTTGCAATTTAAACCTAAAAATAAACAGTTATCATATGTAATTTGTTAGAACCATTCATTTTTCTTTATTTAGACTTTAGAATTACAGTTGTCTTTTTATAAATTAAAATTTGTTTACATCTTTTGTTCAAAAATGATGATATGAGATTAAGAAACAGTAAGATAATTAAAACCGTACGATAATTAAAACACTATCTACTATGAAAGTCATAAATGGAAAATATTTATAATCTTACAGAGAAAGTGACATGTTTCTAAAATATAAGTACATTTTACTTTTTAGCACATAATATGAAACATGAAGTCAAAATATTTTATTGCAGGCCCTTTGGTATCACGTGAGCTAGTGAGAAACTTGAAGTCAAATAAAATTACACTTTCTGCATACTACTGCTACTATCACTACCTGACTAATTACACTGTACAACACAGCAGGAAGTTTGCATTCTGCCTAAAATGTTTTTCTAATGCATTTTTGCAAGCTAAACAAATCCACGTTTTTTTTTTTTTTTTTTTTTTGAAAAACATGCATACGTATATTACGTAAGAACTAGTGGGTAAAATTAATGGAGACACCTTTTTCCTTCAAGACTTACCATGTAGCAACTATGCACTTAAATGATGGATTTACACTTATAGAAGAGTGGTACGTAACTTATTACCTCCCGAATGTCTTTGAAGCTTGGAAATCTGCCCACAAAAATTTCCACCGTCTAACATTCTTCCTCATCACGACATTGCACGGACATTCTTCCTCATCACAATCGCGAAACTTTTAGAATTTCTACCAAAAAAGTGGAGTCCATATTCTATCATACCCGGCTTACTCTCTAGATTTAGCTCCATGTGACTTTCTCTTCTTCATAAAGCTCAAGACAAAGCTTCAAGTACGCCGCTTTCAAATAAAGAGGCTATCACAGCCTATTATAATGAAATAACCCATACTCCAAAAAACGAATCAGTTATAATTCTTTATCGGAACAGATACAGACTTGGCTTATATGTCATTATTAGACTTCGGAATTTTAGGCACGAAAAACTTACATTTTAGGCGCCTAAAATAGGTCCCCAAAATGCGAAAATAGGCGCTAAAAATAAAAAAATAGGCTCTAAAATTTCAACTGTATATTTCCCAAACATCTTTTATTTGTGTCTTTCAACAAGACATATACATATCACAATAGTAAGATTTTATTCATAGTTCACAGAACAGTAAATGACCAAAAGTCTTTCCAACTTTTCTACAGTCCATCTGTGTCTCTTATCTGTTAAAATCATTTTCGCTGCAAAGAATGATCTCTCAACTGAAACCGATGTTATACATGCATATTTGAATTTGCTTGCATTTGATAAAAGTACTTCTTTCGGAAGCATCTCGTTTTTTCCCGTCAAGAATCTTGCCGTGCGATCCAACACATTAAGTCCACTTTTTTTTTTTTTTTTTTTTAAATCAGTTTCCCATTTGCACTTCACTTTTTCCCCAACTTTTCCGTTTTCTTTCTGCTTCCTTTACCACTGTCACCTGCTCAACAAGTGTTCTTTCCTTTCCTTCCAATTTGGCAATTGTTACAGGCAAAAATGAAAAATTTGCCTTTATGTACACAAGATCTCTCTACTACTGCGTCCTACACAAGCTCCTTCAAAGGTGAGACACGCACTACTATATATTCTCACCAGGAAGTTCTTCAACAACAGGCCCAATAGCATCCAAGTTTTCAGCTTAGTACAGAGGTGCCTCAATCCATGTTCCCCAGCGTGTTAAAACAGGCTGTGGAGGAAGAGGGACGTAGGGAAGTTTTTCCCTGAAAAATTCAATTCTGGATGGAGCTTTACAGAAAGTTTTCTTTATGTTTGAAATTAGGTTATTTACTTCAGAGAATCCACTTCTGACGGTTTCAGAAATCCTGTGAAAAGCATATGCCATACTGGTAACATGAATTAAGTTGGGATAGAAGGTTTTCAGATGTTTAGAGGCAGGAATCGTGTAGGAGGCAGTGTCGGTACAGAGGAGAATTTTGGAATCATCTACACCATTGAGATATAAGAGTTGCAAACTTTTGTTTATAACGTGAACAATTGACTGGTCATTTACTTTCTGGATTTCCTTAGGATTTTCTTATTTTAGGTTTGAAAAGTACAAAAAAAAAAGGCAAAAATAGGCGCTAACACCTCTTTTAGAACATTTCAGGTCACTAAAACATTCTTTCAATAGACCAAAATATTCATAATTCGTAAAGATCCAAAATTTTATTGCCGTACTGTGAAAGGAAAAAAATATGCATTTGCCCTAAAATCCGAAGTGTAGTCATTATATGCAAAACACCTCAAGTTTGACTCACGTAGCGAGTAGTTACGGAGTTGACCACACGCGGCGCAACTGGTCAGTCGTTGAAAATGGAGACTTTCACTGGTACGGAAAGAGCTAAGTGCGTGTTTTGGTTTGAAGAAACGAAGTCAGCAACGAGTGTACAGCATACAATATGGCAAGGAATCACCCAGGAGACAAACAGTGTACAAATGGAATCACCCAGACATTTGTTGAAATAGGTTGTTCTGTGTGACACACAATGGCTCCAGGGCGCTCATCCGTGACTGACGATGTGGTGGAAGCAATTAGAGAGAGTTTTGTCCGCAGTCCGCGAAAATCTACACGACGTTCATAACAAGAAACTTGTATCCCTCAGACCACTGTTTGGCGTGTATTGCGTAAACGATTGTCCATGTAGCCATACAGAGTGTCCTTGGTTCAAACACTGAGTGAAGCGAATAAACATACCCGACTTGAATTCTGGGTTACCATGTTGGATCGCATTAGTGGTGGCGAATCATTCTGAACAATGTGGTATGCAGTGACGAATCAACTTTTCACCTTTCCAGCCGAGTCAACACACACAATTGTCGTATTTGGGTCACGGAAAATCCACATGCGCAAGTGGAGCTGGTTCGTGACAGCAAGAAAGTGAATGTGTTTTGCGCTGTTTTCACAGCAAAGGGGTGTATGTCTAGAGGTGTGGGTCGGGTAAATACCCAGTGGGTAGGTAAATAAAAAATGGGTATTTTATGAAAGTTCAATTATTATGAAGTTTTAAGAATTGTTAACCATACCGGTGACGTTTTTCTGTTTTGGGGGGTCTCTCGAGCGTGATGTCTCATTCATTCACTATAAATGTGCAAAATAATAATCAGTTTACCCACTTCAGGTGCGGAGCGGGTTATCCATGGTGCACCAGCGGTACAATTTTGGATATTATGTTATTCTAGGTTAAAGCGATATCTAAAATCTATTTTTTAAAAATATATGTTTCCTCGAAGAATTTCATAGGTAAAGAGGAAATCAAAATATTGAATCGAATGTTTTGAAAGGGGCAAATGGTGGGGGTGAGTTGTTACATTTTTCAGACGAAGCCCTTGTGTACACCTATATGTACATCAAAGTTTGATCAACGTCGATCAAGCCAATCTTGAGAAATAATTCACACCACATTTCCGGTTTTACGTCATTGCTCACGAACAAATCAGATTGAGAATCAGAATCAAAAGTTGAAACTTGAGGGATTAATGTCTCCTTGGGATACCTACATTAACATCCACTTGTCGGCCCAAGATTGATCTTGGGCTATTTTACTATACTTATCCAACTATTCCCTTTCTTCACCAAGGTGTGAACGGCTTTTAAACTTGGATTAGTTTCACACCAAGACTTTTTAAAAAAATAATAAATCGTAGTATGACTTCAAGCCTTAGATTGTCCAAGCATAGAAATAATATATAAACTCTCTTTGTCGAATCTTTGGGAGACAGCCCCAGTTTTAAATGTAAAATCTGCAATACGCCACCAATTTTCAAGAACCTTCTCAAGTTATTGTGCATTTTCATTGAGAACAGATGTTTTGAGACTCCTTCAATCCAAGAGGTTTTCCTGAAACGTGCAATTTTGAAATTTTAAAATTCTCAGGAATGTTTCACAAAAAACTCAGACACCCGACACACAAATAAAAGATAAACGAAAGCTGGATCATGGATATAAAGCATTACATCTCAGAGGCTATAACTAGTTGAATAAATACACCCAAAATTATCAATATCTTTCCGAGTCGAACATTATAGACTTCAAGTTAATCATGAAAAAAGTGTGCCCTAGGTCTACTAGTTTCGAACTCAAAAGAACATTTTAGAGTAGTTTTATCATGAAAGGAGAAAATGAGTTCGATATACTTGATGTAGTCGCATTTATTATATGAAAATATGCTGAAGTAAAAAAAAATTACATCAATTTCCATAAAATGTACAGGCTTTTCTTAACTTTTTATGGCTTCTTAGGTTCAACGTTACTATTTAGTTTTGATAGAATCGTGATATTGATGTTTCTTAAAACAAATACCGACGTATGGAATGTTATCGAAGTCTTACAGGAAGTGTTGAACGAAAACATTGCCACAGCGTGTCTTCCTTAGTGGGTGTCCTCTGTCACTTGTTGATCACCCTTTGTGGATTGAATTTTTTAAAAGAAAATTCGTCCTTCGTATGCTCTTCCATCAAGGTATCGCCTGGTTACCAGTTACTTGGATGCTCTACACAGTGAAATGCAAGAGGAAATTAAAATGAAGCTAGAGGAATTCTCCAAATCTACATTTACAGTGTGACGGTTGGACTAACTTGAGAAATGAATCTATCATTTATATCGTAATTTCAAAGCTTGAACCTGTTTTTGTTGATTTTGCGTTGTCGAAAGATCCACATTGCTCGTCTGAAGAGATTATGAATGTTCTGTAAACAATAAAACCCTGAAAAAAAATTAGTAATCATAGGAGACAACGCGTATAACATGAGAGTAGATTTATATTAGTAAAACAGAAGTATCCTAATATAGTATCTTTGGGTTGTCTTGCTCATCTCCATTTGCTTTGTTCTGACATCCTCGGATGTCCTTCGGTAAAGACATTACTAGGAAGTGAAACTGATGTTGTTAATACAAACATAGACATAACTTTCAAGCACTATTTACACAAATCTCAAGGGAGAAAAGGGTTACAATTTCGTTAAAGTTGCTTGGGAAAACAAGATGGGGAAGCCATTTACACTGCCTCCAAAGTTTGCTTATCAATAAAACTAGGCTTCAGACGCTCGCTGTGAGTGAGGAATTGTCGTCATTACTTTCAGAAATCAAGAAAAGAATTGTTGATTATGTATTCTGGATTTGTATTTAAAACCTTGCAGCCATTTTGAAACCTATAGTGGATTTGATTAATTGCTTCGAGTAAAATAAGCTTCCTATGCACTCAAAATTCCAGAGCCTTCATCAAACTCTGACAGAACAGTTACCATCGTCAATTCTTTCAAAATCAGAAGAGTAATCAATAATGGAAAAATTTAAAGTATGAAGTGAGTTCGGCTTGGGTCCAATTCATCTGGCTGCAGATCTCCTCAATCCCACTTTTCAGGGCTGCAAATTGACCGCTGAAGAATTGCTTGATGAAGTAAACTTCGTTTGTGAAGTTGGAAAACAAATTGGGTTGAATTCTGTTTTACTGAGAGCACATTTGACTGACTATAGAGACAAGGAAGAAATATGAGAAAGGAAGTTTTTGTGAGACGGAATGGAACAAATGACCTCATTACTTTGGTGGAGAGGTTTCGAGGCATCAGTGAATTAGCTGATGTCGCCATTCGAATCCTTAGTGCTCCTGTTACATCTGCTGCCACAGAAAGAACTCTCTCTACATTTAGTTGGAACATAGTAAAACAATAAATTGTTTATCATCGGAGAGGGCAGGGAAACTAAGATATATTTCATATAACTGGAAGCTTTTAAGTAAGAAATTACCTGAAGTTTCACGGATGCAACACTAAGAACCAGGGTCTATAAGGAAGAAATCACCAGCTTTTGGCATGGAACAGAACAAAACACCAGAGACATTGGAAGGGGAAAAATGAGTGACAGAAGAAAATAAAGAAACGAGTGATAGTGATGTTGACACTGAAGAATTACTCTGATCTTACGGTTGATTCTAAGTAGAACAGTAAAATTTGTGATAGTTTTATTTATAATGCTCCGAATATGGTAGGGGTTAATTGCTGTTCTATACTGAATAATTTAAGGTATAAATATTACCTTCACTTAGTTACTATACAATTTAACGTTTTTTTATCACATTAATATTTTAAATTACAATAAATACTTTCACAAAGCATTATTGGTAGTGTTAAACTCCGTTTAGTGAACACTTCTAAAAATCAGGAATTAGTTACTTAAGTGCTTTACAAAGTATTATTTCTTATTTTATGGATCATTTTCTTTCAACGGCATATTTAGTAAATAATTTGATCGAACAATTTATTAAATTCAGTTACTTTGATTATTCTGCAACTTTCGTAATCATATAATTACTTCTACAAAATGGCAAATTAGTAAATGTGTAATTTGTTGTTTCTAAATATTTTCTAGGTTATTACTTACTAGAGTCGAGTTTCTTTACTTTGATATAACTATATCAACAACTTAGATGTTACAATACAGTTTCCTAATTAGATTTAATTTGTAAATTCAGTAAACCAGAAGTGAAATATAAGAAACATATTGCTCCAATTTTTTGCATAATTGACAATTCAGGACATCTCATTGCCTAATAGATGAAATACCAAAAATAACATTATTTTGCGTGAAGAAAGTAAGAAGCTGTATTTGAAATATCAGTTCAGTTTTGTTAATTATTAAAAAAAAGTTATTTTACATCAGTACTATTCACATTTTTTAAGGTAAACTTTAGAACCGTAAAATAGGAAAGCAATTATTAATAATTCATTTTCCGGAATAATGACTTTGGTAAACCTAAAGAAAAAGTGGTTGTTCATTTTAGTTGATCCCACTGTTAATTAAATAGTTTAGTTAGTGTGCTCATCGGTGATTTGAAAAACTGGTGAAGGTATTGGAAGATAAAAGAAGATGTGCCAGATCGAAAAAATGGAGAAAGCAATTTAATCAAACTCGAACCTAAAGAAGAACTTAAATTCCGTATCATTAATACCAGGAGCTGCTGGCAGACAAAATACTTCATAATAGTAAATGATTAGTTTGGTGGTAACTGACTTCACATTCTTTGGTCACCGTCATGTTTTGTCATAAATTTTATATTTTCGTGTTGGTTTGGTTCACTATTGAATTCTATACCGTGCAACTGATTAGACGCCTCAGGGGCACACTAAGGTAAGAATTTACGGGGTAGAGTGGTCAATTATTTTCCGCCAAGGGTAATAGAAGGAAATTTAGTGTAAGTAGAAAGAAAATAACGGTGAGCAACTAGGAAATCCGTACTGTGTTACATAATAAATATCAAATTCATTCTTTAATCGCAAGAAAAAATGATTAATTTAGTGGTTATTTAGTGCTCCTGTTGCAGGTGATACAAATGACCATTATATTTTTCATTGACAACAATAAAATTCATTTATTGGTAATTGAAACATAAGATACCCACTAAAATACCAATTTTGGGTAAATACCCGGGTATTTTACCCGCTGAAATAAATACCCAGGTATTTTACATCCCTATGTATGTCCCATCCTTCTTTGGTGAGAGCACCATCACCGGCATCGCCTATCTTGGTATGCTGTAGAACTTTCTTGTTCCACAGTTAGATGAAAATGATCACGATGGCCACTTATGGTGGCAACAAGATTGCGCCCCGCCGCACTACCTGATAGACGTAAGGGAATTTCTTGATTAGCGTTTCCCAGATAAGTGGACAGGTAGTGGTGGATCAATTGCCTGGCCGCCATGGTCTCCAATTACAAGCCACTTGACTTTTTGTGTGAGAGTTTGTAAAAGATAAGGTGTACACCCCTCCCCTACCTGATAATGTTAATGAACTGAAACATCGCATCACAACAGTCATCGCGAACGTCACCTCCGAAATACTAGCTACTGTTTGGCAGGAAATCGACTGTCGTTGGGATGTGTCCAGAATGATCGCAGGTGCACACATTGAGCCATAATGGATTTGTCACAAAAAACTTGAAGTGTTTTGCAGTATAATGACCAGTATCGGACTGGAGCTGTCAGAGCTAGGCGGAGATGGTAACTTAGAGGGCGCCTCATGGACAAATTAATGTAAACACTTTTGCTTTTAAAATACTTTTTTAAATTTATTCACAGCATTAAACATGCACAGTTACACACAAAACAACTAGGACGAAATATCGTAAATGTTGCATAGCACAGAATAATCCTGTAATTCCAGCCAACAAAAAAATATGAATGTAGGATAGATAAATTAGCAGTAACCTAACTATTCCAGCACAAATAGAAGGAATAATATACCATTATGTACAATTGTGACTATATTAAGTTCCAAGCTTGAGTAATCGTTTAAGATCTTTTGAGCTTTCTGCTGTTTCGCTTATAATAACATCGTAATCTACAGGAAAATTCTGAATATATTCAATATTAAGGAGCATTACATTTCCAGTTGGCTTTGCCCTAAAACTGACCTCAGTTTTGATTTAATGATCTTCAACTTAGAAAATGAGCATTCACATTCGCATTCACCTGGGTTACACACAATATAAGTTGCTATAAGTGCTTAGATTTAAAGTCAGTTCATACAAGAGTGTGTGTATGGAACCCTGTTTACGATGTCAAGGATTCAGCTGATTCAGATCTTCCGTTTTCTTTTTATCCCATTCCTCTTCATTTCCAAAATCAACTGGACACTGAACCACATCGAAGTCACTACTAGAAGCATCCTTCAGATTCTTAAATTAATCTTTGTAATGGCTGGCAAATTGTTTGAGTTCGCATGACAAGGTTTCTTTAAACACGCCTATATTTACTGCTAATGTTTTCAGGGCTCCATCTGCAGTGGCCCATGGGTAGGGAAGCATGGGACCCCAGTTTTTTTGAATGATCAAATTATTTGAAACTATAACTTAAATATTTTTGAAAATTTATAGTAAGTGTTGCCTTTTATTCTTTTTTTGGAAAATTTTTGGAACATTAGATATAGTTTTAGTTGCAGTTTTTCTGTTATACAATGTGTAAAGCAATACTTGAGGTCCACAATGTCAACGTCCAACCTAGCCGTAATATTCACCGGGAGAGATTTAAAGTGGAAACTTCTGCAGGACCCATGAAAAATTGTAAACTCATGATAGTCTGACAGTGAGTTCTGGCTGTCATCCAGTTTTTAACCTCTATACACGCCACTGTCCATCTGGTAATTCACTTGTATTTATTTCTTCAAATCTCTTCGGATCCAAACAGACACATTCTTTCATAAATGTTCATTTGGAGCAAACCTCTCCTCAACACTTGTAAGAGTAGGTGTCGAAATTTCTGTAGAAGGTTTTCTCTTGGAACTTCTTCCAATAGCCTTCTTCTTGCAAAGACGAGTTTTCATCAGAGCAGTTTTCATCAAAAAAGCGCTTTTTACATCGAATCCATTTCGTTGCAAAATCAGCATCTACCTCGAGATGAATTTCGATCACTTCAAATTCTCTATTAAAATTTTCCGAAAACATTTTAACGTTTCCATACAGCTGAAAAAATTCTCTCTGAGTGATTTCAAACTCGTTGCTAGTCTTTGGACCATTTCCTGCTAAATAGTTCATGTTTGGTGATTGCAAGTAATTCAAAGTTGGTATTGTACGCTCAAATAGTTCTGTGTAAAGAGCTGCTGTCATTAGAGTTTCGAATTCGAACCATTTGTCATCAGCAGACTCGGACTGGCCAGGGCAGGAGGGCAAGGATCCCTGTGGGGGCCCCCTCTCGCTCATATATAAGAATGAATATTGAATAACATGGAAAGTAAGATAAAACATGTCTACTGTGTTCGAGCATAGTTACTCGTTGTAGTTCGTTCCGTTCTCCGAGTTCGGTGGCCCCCAGCATTGAATGTAGTCTTGAGGTCCCATTATTGGAATGAAACTAATAGTATTATAAAGTCCTGTTTGGGGCCCTTTGTTTGTGGCCTAGTAAGAATATATTTTAACAATATGAAGAATGGGGCCGCAGCATCATATTGTCTAAATGTGTATTGGGGCCCCATGAATGCCGAAATGAAACTTACTTTTAAAAATTCATGTTAGGGCCCTTTGTTAGTTGTTTGACAAGTTATTGCAACACCATAAAGAAATAGAACAGGTCCGCACCCTGGGGTCTCATTACCACGCGTAAATGAAGTTCACAGTTTTATGAAGAAAAGCCACCCCTCCGTCGCAAAGGTTTTACAAGACTATGTTAAATTTGTACTACTACTACTAGTAGTACTATATTATTATTATTATTATTATTATTATTATTATTATTATTATTATTATTATTATTATTATTATTAATAATAATAATAATAATAATAATAATAATAATAATAATAATAATAATAATAATAATAATAATAATAATAATAATAAGGGTTCCTCCAAGTGAGGCTCCTGCCGCGGCCCTATACTCCCCAGTCCGAGACTGAGTGGAAGCTAAACGAGACTTAAATGCAGTGTGGCAATTGAAGGGGAAAGGTTGGAAATTCTCAGGCACCTCTGAACACTTCACCGGAACCTCGTTCCCTCTGTGCTTTCTAGGGGGGAACTTACTAATGACATCAAACCTTCATGTGTAATTGCAAAAATTAAATTATAAGTAAATAAGAAATCAAATCATCAGTTTTTCAATTTACTATTAAGGAATCAGTATCAAAATGGATTTTACTCCAAGAAGACAGAGTACAAAGCTGACAGAGTACAATGAGTTCCGAAACGCTGAAAAGTAACATCTCCTGAACAGTGAACAGGTCAAGGTGTGTTGCAGTCTCTCAGGTTTAGTTCTGTGTTTCGTTAAAAATTATTTTACTGTGAAGAATGGATATAAGCTAGTTTTTAACAAATATCTCTTCTACCTTTTTTGTATAATACACCTCATTTAAACAAGAAGGTTAACTACTTTGAATAAATAATCATCATAATTGTAGTTATGCATATTTGTAACTTAAACTTATCGTGATGTTCTAGTGATTACACCAATTACAATTATGAGCACACTTTATGGAGACGCTTTCACAGAGGGTACCCAAGGATCTTTATACGCTATGTATATTAGAAAAACTGATTTTCCAAGTTTTTTGTGAGGAAAATACTCTGAACTGAGAAATCATAACCTTTTCCATATTGTACAGGAGTATTTTCCTGCGAGTAAAAGTTACTTTTGGAGTGCGTTGAGAAATTAACACTTACACCGTGTAGTCTGCAAGATAGTAGCGTATTTTTTGGACTACTAGGCCTACCGGCGGTAGCCCTAGAATATTACAAAATAAAGTTATTATAATATAAACTAAATTATATTAATAATTTTATACTTTAGTATCTTCTTTCAATGATACAAGTTTCTGAAAACTGTATGTATTTAGAAAGATCCACTAACTTTTTTGTACGCAGCCTGTCTCACGAACTTAAGAGATCTTAGATATGACACCGCAGCAGAAAGCACTCTCTAGCTACTACAGCAAGAATCGTGTCAGAGCATTCTCCTTTGCTCCACCTCCGCCCACAGCGTACGAACGGGCTGCCACGTAATAGTAATTGCCTCTAGAGAAATCGGTTTCTTGGACGTTGAGCGAAGAGTAAAGGAAATTATGCAAGTAATGACAGTGCATTTTGCAGGATCTCTGGGAGTTGTTTTGGACATCATGAGCTTCGTTCCATGCGGTTTGCATTAACGCAACGAAAATTTTGTGTTTTACAGCAGTTAGTGAAGCTCTTACAGACTGAGACTCGTTCTTTGCTAATCGCCTATTTCAGCGTTCATTCTTACTCGGGCAGCTTCCATTTACTCTGTGAGTAGGGTTACCACCTGTCCAGTGCGAAATGTAGCGATACTTCATGCAATAAATGAAGGTAGAAATGTACGATCGTTTCTCTCTAATACTAATAAGGTAATATAAGTCTTGCTAGTGAAGAGAAAATATTTATCTACTTGATAAAAGGATGGTGTAAGTTTTTCCTATTTGGAAAACCGTATAATAACGTGGAAACTAAACTATAATAATAATAATAATAATAATAATAATAATAATAATAATAATAATACAAGTTCAGTGATGTCTGCGTGAAACTTCAATAGGATCTACAGAGAGTTCAAATATAGTGTGATAAGAATAAATTATTCCTGAATGTGTCCAAATGTAAATCTATATCTTTCACGAAGAAAGAAAAAATGCGATTAATTTTACTTATACAATAATTGGCACTTCCTTGTCTATCCCAAATATTATCAGATCTAGGAGTTATATTTGATAGTAAATTAACCTTTGCCCAACACGTTGACGCAATAACGACGTAATAATACTTACGTGTCCCAATAGGTAAGATTAGAACATCACACACTAGGATATTCTATTGTAGAAAAGCAAGAACTAACATATTACGTAAGTCTCCTATGTGGAGAATGTGTGCTTCATATAACGAAATGATTAGCATTCATGTAGTAGATGCATTTAGTATGTCCGAAAACAAGTTCAAAACAATTGTCAGGCAATAACTTCTGCATAATAAAACGCATATGAGGAGCATTTTTTCAAAAGCCGATAAATGCAATAATAATAATAATAATAATAATAATAATAATAATAATAATAATAATAATAATAATAATAATAATAATAATAATAATAATAATAATAATAATAATAATAAATGAGTTATCCTTTGTAATGGCATCACTTACTCCTTTTTCTTCATCCTGTGAATTTTGTTTTAGCAAAATGCGAAATGTATCGTGCGTAGAAATAGCCGAAACCACTAAGTTTGAGCAGAAGTCGACATATGCTCTCGAAGAGTTACAGCAGAAGTCAATAAATGCAATACAATTTTTGATATTCCAGACAAGTGTGTTATACAATCTCTGCGTCACAGGGGTGTCGGAACCGGGAAGCAAGATACTCGTTTTGCCCCTCCACTTTCAGACTGTAAAAACATCACATAAAAGTCAGGGGCGGACCAAGGGCCGCCAAAAGCAGTCTCAAAAGGTTAATTTTATAATGTACTTTCTACTGACTTTTTGGTTTATATTCTTATAAAGTAGCGTCAATTACATCATCTTTTCCCATTCCACCATGGAAGAAAACAGTTTCATAGTACTGGGGGGCTGTATCGATGAATGGAGACATGCATGTAGAAGAAAGAGTAGAGGTGGAATTGGCCTTGTTTTAGCGGGCCTGTTTTATGTGAACTTTTCCCAGGAAATGAATGTACATAAATCGGTACATAAATAATAATAAAAATACAATGTAATTGGTACCATATCTATATTTTTAAGTATTAAATATATCTATATCATGCATTTGAGTGTTAATTTTTCTTTTTAACAAGTGAGTTTAAAATATTAAAATCACTGTAATAAAATGTAAAATATATTCTAAGATTAGGGGGAGGGGCGCCAAAATGTCATTTTGCCCGGGTGAAAATTTTGCCTTGGTCCGCCCCTGTTAAAAGTGATTATATGAACTAAATTTTGTTTCCTTATGGTAATGAGAAAAAAATATCTCTATTCCAGATTCATCTTTCTCTTTGAGACATGAGAACGGATGCTTTTCTCAATTCATATTAGACAGAAAGATTTAGGAAAAAGAATTGAAAATTCTCTTTCTTTCCATTGGTGTACATTCTCAAAACACTAAATTCTTTAAGAATTGTTGTTTAATTAATCGTAAGTATGCAATATGAAACGAGACGTTGAGCGAGATTTTAAAGTTTAAAAAGAGATAATAGTTTAAATGCGTAACAGGACATTTAAATATACATATTTTCTATAAGTTTAAATTATTCTTAATTACAAACAATATTCAGAGTGTAGTGAGGAAAAATGTATCCCTTGTGAGCACTAACGAATGACAGTATTTAGGACGTTCTTGCTTGAAGAGGGGACAGGGCAGGGACACAACGTCAGCAACGAGACTTCTGATATGGATGTATGCGGGGTGGGTCCTGGGGGTCCGGACCTCCCCCGAAATCCCGACTATTCTGTATATTGAACTAAAAGAAACAAGAGGGTGGGAATCAGAAATTGCCATTGCATACGTATATACAGAACAGATGGTTTTAAAAGAATATTGTAACATTTAGGAATTATACAGTATAGTATACTTGTTCGCAGTCTTGAGAAGTAACGTAACAGAAGTAACGCGTTACTTTTTAAGTAACGTTTCCTAGTAACGCGTTACACTTTTTCCAAATAACTGTAACGGTAACGCGTTACAAAATTTTAAGTAACGTACCTAGTTTGCGTTACATTTCGGATGAGTAACTACAATATACGTTTTTTTTTTTTTTTTTTTAAGAAACAAATATTTCTTTTCTGTAAGTGAATTTCTCAGAATGGAACAATGGAGCATGAACAACTTATGTCAGTGACCGACAGTCACCGACACACACTGAAACAAATAAGATCATAGTGCAACTTGCTGTTTTTGGAAGATGAGGACAGCCACAGGGAAATCACGTGTACTAATTGCAAGTACCTGGAAGATTTTGTCATAGATTTTGACAGCTCCAAATCAATACATTCAGTGAGTGAACTACGGGTGCAACGGTATCGCTAGTCTATTATACTTTGATTACTGTTATTTTCATAAAGATGGAGAACGAAAATATTTTACCGTTCGAACATTTGAAAGAATACTTTTTCTTAAAAGCTGAGGATGATGGTGGATAGAATTTAATAGTAAAGTGTCTGAAAAGCCCCGGCGGGAAATATTTATCAACAGTTAGGGTGCCATAATGAACGATATACAGTAAGGGGTTAATATGAATAACTGTTGAGTTGAGTTTAACATCCCTTTCAGCAGCGAGGCTATATGAGACGGGATCTACTGATTAACGTGGAATCCGAATCACATGAGCTGTCGCCGGGAATCAAACCCAGAACTTCCACGCCAAAGGCGCGTACACTAACTACTTAGTCACAAAGAAACTCATGAATAAACTGTTCTGAAGAGCAGGCCTACTTCATTACCAGAAAATAGTTTGTTGATGGTATGTAATATTGGAGTTCTTTCAGATCAGTTGGCATATCCTACTGTCCCGTTGATTATGGGTTATGGAATAACTAGCTTTAAAAAGCATGTATCGATTTTAGAGTTACAGGCAAGTTTTGATTCACCCCCAGTTCATGTGTTCTCATTTTATTAGTTGTAGTGTAATGCTTCTCTATATTCTGTATTTTTAATTTTACATATCAACATTGTTATTATTATATAATTAGTTTAGCTGAATAATAATAAGCAGCCATTTTTTCTATCGCATAGGGATTGGTACGAGTCGAGCTAAAACTCGACTCGACTCGAATTCAAGTCGAGTTTCGAGTCGAGTCATAGGTAATTTTCTCAAGTCGAGTTCGGAGCCGATTCATTGTTTTTGATGTCGAGTTTCGAGTTGAGTCAAGTTTGATAAATGGCTCGCTCGTTCCGCTTGTTTCAACTCGTTTTGAAATCATGGTTTGATTACATTGGAAAGAGAAAAGAATGAGAAATGTAAGCAGTAATATGGAATACTTTCAGTGTTGCTAACGAGAGGAGACACTGCTCGTGTATTGTCTCGTCTCGTCGCGATAACGAGATCAGTAGAGATTTTTATAACAAGCCTAGTTCGGCTTGGCTCAACTGAGCCAATGGCTCGAGTCGGCTTGCTTGGGGTGAACCATTGGCTCAAGGCAGCTTGGTTAGGATGAGCCATCTGCTCGGTTCGGCTCTACTGAGCCGAGGGCTCTAGCCACCTCGGTTGGTGAGCTATTGGCTTCGCTTACTTCTCGGCTCGGGTCGATAGTGAATGAGCTGTGACCCGAGCTGCTCGAGTCATTGGCAATTCTAAACCCGGGCCGAGCAGTTTTGAACGTATTTGGCCAGCGCCCTATAACTATTAACAATGTTTGGCTCGAGCCCGAATACTCAACCTACACCTTCAACCTAAATTCAGAAGCTCGTGAACAATATCCTTGGCTCCTAGACTTCACGACTACCGAGGTTGGCAATCAGCTGACTTTTTAGTATTTAGATACAAATCGTTTATTTTTCATGTTTACACAAAATTTTGTTATTATTATTATTATTATTATTATTATTATTATTATTATTATTATTAATAATAATAATAATAATAATAATAAGAAGAAGAAGAAGAAGAAGAAGAAGAAAAAGAAGTTGTTGTTATAGTAGTAGTAGTATAATTGATAATAATTATATTGTCTATGTAGGATACTTGAAGAAAGTACCTGAAACTACACATAGGATTTGGCTCGACTCGACTCAAAACTCTACCCGAATTCGAGTCAAGTTGGAGGAAATATTTCGAGCCGAGTTGTTGAGTCGAGCACAAATATTTCTGTTTCGAGTCGAGTCGAGTCGAGTTTCGAAGAAAACTCGCTCGTGCATCCCTACGAGTAACGCAGTATGGCTTTTTAGTCAGTATTACATTATATAAAAGTGTTCATATAGCTGTCAAGAAAGAATTTGTTCTTGCATCTACATAAAGCGATTCAGAACCTGCAATAATAATAATAATAATAATAATAATAATAATAATAATAATAATAATAATAATAATAATAATAATAATAATAATAATAATAATAATAGTAGTAGTAGTAGTAGTAGTAGTAGTAGTAGTAGTAGTAGTAGTAGTAGTAGTAGTAGTAATACGGACAATTGAAATAATAAGAATTTTCCCGCATATTCAAAATTTCGGATCTAAAAGTAACGCGTTACTTTCGAAGTAGGGTAACAGTTACCTTTTTGGAGTAAGAAATGCGTTACATTTTAAGGGAAAGTAAAGTACTTGTAACGCGTTATATTTTTACAAGTAACTTACCCAACACTGTACCAGATAATCAAAGTGGTAATGAAATATTGATGTACGAACAGAATCGTTAATCGTTTCCGATGAAATCGCGTTTGTTTTTTTATTTTCATCTATCAGTAAATTACCTTTATTTTGGGGTATAGGAAGAAAATTCGAAAACCTTTCCTTGGAAATTTTATGAAAGTATTAAGATTAAAAAATATCTTCTAACATCACTCGAAATTAAAGAAACTTATCCAAAGCTGAGTTCGCCCTTACTACGAATCAATTCATTCGTATGTAAATGTGGAAACTTGCAAGTTCGGGTGGGTTTTACCCTCCTTTACTACCTTATTGCTTTCTAAAGTACTGGGGAGGTTTAAGAAAAGCCTTCGGCTCTCATCCTAAACGAAAGGAAAATCCCAACCTACACCTCCACGCGGGAGAAAGCGGGCAACGTCTTTGGCGGCTAACGTAGGTGGGGACCGACCGACTCCCGGGATAAGGGGGATGCGGCACAGGATCGACACGGCACAGGATCGACACGGCATACGACCGACAATTCAGCTCAGAAACCTGTTTCGGTCCTGTGCCGTGTCGATCCTGTGCCGTTTCGGTCCTATGCCGTGTCGATCCTATGCCGTGTCGATCCTGTGCCGTTTTGCTCTCACGCCGCTGCTCTGAAATAATTTAACTTTTAATCATGTGCCTAAAAAAATAATATTTTTTATTATCTGTTTAATCTTTGCTCTTACAAATTATAAACTCCTGTCGATTCTATGCCTGTGCAAGTTATATGCATAGAATACGTACGATCGAAACGGCATAGAGCCGACACGGCACAGGATCGACACGGCACAGGATCGACACGGCATAGGAACGAAACGGCACAGGATCGACACGGCACAGGATCGACACGGCGCAGGACCGAAACGGCATAGGACCGAAACGACGCACGATCATCCCCACTGCGTAGTATCTATAAAACCAAATATTTATTTCTCATAAAAGCAATCAGAGACCTGTCAATTGATTTTAAAATATAAGAATTATAAGATATTTACTATATGAATATTAATAATTGTGAGTGACAAAAGAATGATAGTGCTAAATGGACAAAATATAATTTCTTGTGTGCTTGGTCTAAAGCATTTCTATATGTATGGAATACTTATATTTATTATTATTATTATTATTATTATTATTATTATTATTATTATTATTATTATTATTATTATTATTATTATTATTATTATTATTATTATTATAAATATTATAATTATTATTATTATTATTATTATTATTATTATTATTATTATTATTATTATTATTATTATTATTATTATTATTATTATTATTATTATTACGTTTTAACTCGTTTTGAAATCATGGCCTGATTCCACTAGAAAGCGAAAGCCATGAGAAATGTAAGCTAAGTAGTAATATGGAATACTTTTAATGTTGCTCACTAGAGGAAACATGCTCGCATGTCTTCTCGTCTCGATATCGAGACCACAAGAGACTTTTTTAATAAGAAGCTCAGTTGGGAAGTAATAACTGAGCCGATGGCTCGAGCCGGTTCGCTTGGGGTGAACCATCGGCTCGAGCTGGCTTGGTTGGATGAACCATCTGCTCGGTTCGGCTCATCTGGGCCGAAGGCTCTTGCTGACACGGTTCGGTGAGCTGTTGGCTCGGCTCACTTCTCGGTTCGGGTCCATAGTGAGTGAGCTGTGAGCCCAGCTGCTCAAGTTGTTTACAATTGTAAACCCGGGCCGAACAGTTTTGAAGATATTTGGCCAGTGCCCTATAACTTTTAACAATGTTTGGCTCGAGCCCGAATACTCAACCTAAACCCTCAACCCAAATTCACAAGCTCGTGAACTTGACTCCTAGAATTCACGACTACCGAGGTTAGCAATCAACTAGTTTTTTAGTATTCAAACACAGACCGCGTTTCTTTCATGTTTAAACACAGTGTTGTTATAATTATAATTATAATTATTATTTATTATTATTAATAATAATAATAAAAGTTGTACTAGTAGTAGTACTAGTATCATTGATAACCTATATTGTCTATGCAAGATACTTGAAGAGAATACTCGAAACTACAAACCAGATTTGGTTCGACTCGACCCGAATTCGAGTCGAGTTGGAGGAAATTTTTCGAATTGCGTTCAAAGATGTCTGTTTTTAGTCGAATCGAGTTTCAAAGAATACTCGCTCGTACTCACTCGTGCCCATCGTAGGATGACCACATTCTAACAATCGAAAAGTAGGACACAAGTATAATAGTACTGTATATGATATCTTACTGCGTCGGCAATACGCATATCATTATTTCAATTAATGTTAACCTTAAGTTAATGAACATTTTTGTTAAGAAGAAGCACTGAACAAAATTATTAAAGGAATTAAACACAACTCCAAATGCTTTGATGAATAACAAATTGGTTTATTTTATGAACGTACAGTCAAAGTTCGTGTTGGGCTAAATAATAATAATAATAATAATAATAAATTTCGAAGCGTGGTATTATTTTAAGAAATGAAAGAAAATTTAGACCGGCACAAAGGAACTTCTATTTAACTTGGTTAGCATCACTGTTATAAGTTCAATAAGAAACCTTTCCTACTTTACCGATATCTCAACAAGGCCTTCTCAGTAAAAGCGATGTATTGTAAAAAATGGTTTGTTGATTGTTCTCCATCCCTAGTCTTCTGAGGAGTGTTAAAAAACACAGCGGTTCATCATTCAGGAAAAGAGTGTGTTTGATTCAAAATATTGTGAATAAAGAATGAAACATTAAGATATTGCAAATAAATTAACTCTGGACATTTCGCAGGACATTTTAAAGAAGAAGGATATTTCTCGATTTCCTAGACATCTTCGCAACACGCAGGACAGCTCTTTGAAAAACAGTACTGTACTGCGAAAATCAGTACGTCTGGTTACCCTAGGGCAATAATAATAATAATAATAATAATAATAATAATAATAATAATAATAATAATAATAATAATAATAATAATAATAATAATAATAATAATAATAATAAAAGCGATAGTAATAGTAGTACGGAAAATTGAAGTGATAACATTTGTTCACATACTCTAAGTTTCAGACCTAAAAGTAACGCGTTACTTTCGAAGTAAAGTAACAGTTACTTTTTGGGGGCAAGTAACGCGTTACATTTTAGGAAAAAGTAAAGTAACTTGTAACGCGTTACATTTTTACATGTAACTTACCCAAAACTGTCCATGGGAAAATTGTTCACTGCTCGGGCCAAGATTGTTTCTGACTGTCGACAGATGGATGCCGTTTATGGCAGACCTTTGCCTGAAGTACTGCCCAAAGTTTGTAGTCCAACGGGTTAAGATCCGGGCTGCTAGAAGGCCAATCAATGGTAGAAATGAAGTGAGGGACGTTCCGCGCCAGCCAGTCCTAAGTTGGTTTCGCTGTGTGGCCTGGAGCGGAATCCTGTTGGAAGGTCCACCTTTCTCCAGGGAACATGGTAGCAGATAGTGGTTACACTATAGGTGTTAGCACTGTGTTCTGGTATACCTTGGCAGATGTTTTAACACCTTGTTCGCAAAAATACAGCTGGGTTGTGCTTGAGTAGCTCACTCCCCACCAAACCATCACTGAGGCAGCATGATGTGTTGGGTGTCATCCAGAAGTCCTAAACGGCAGAACTCCTAAAAATATAGGCACTAGACCTGAATTTTAGTACTTCTGCAGTTTAGGACTTGTGGCACGGTATGATTTTTAGGATTTCTGCCGTTTAGGACTTGTGCCGCGATATGATTTTTAGGACTTCTGGCGTTTAGGACTTCTGCTTTTAGGACTTGTGCCGTTTAGGTCTTGTGCCTTTTTCATTCACTTGCTTTAGTTCTGAAATTCGCCACCACCCCACGAAATTGCGACGATGCAGCAACTAGTTGGCAATAATGTCACGAACGTAGCTAATTCCAACAATAACAACTATATTTGTACTACTAAGATTATTATTATCACTATCTGTTTTGCACTTATACGTGAATTACATAATACAACTTATTTCATTCTAAGAATTAATTACATAATTAGTTAAGAAATTCGTTTCTTTCGAATGGAGATACGAGAATCCCAAGACAAATTCCTAAAACAAAAATAAATAAATAAAAAATTGAAAAAAATGTTTAAAAAGCATATTTTACCAGACTTCTGAAAGCAAGAAAACATTCAGAATTTCAATATATACTGTGTGGAGCGAATTTTATTAAGAGTAAGACAAAAATCCACCAAAGTTTACTTAATTAAGACAAAAGCTCACTAGACATTTCACGAGTGAACATTAAATACCAACGGTATACATAAAGAACGCAGTAGATTTAAAATTGAACAAAGAACATTTACTATGCAATACATTGGGTGACATTCATAAGTTCTAAACGGCACAAGTCCTAAAAATATAGGCACTAGACCTAAATTTTAGGTCCTGTGCCATTTTTGCAGAAATTACTACATAGTCATTTAGGGGTGTAGCCTGCAATTTTTTCTAGGGGAGCTTGATTTTTATATATTAAAAGCAAATCAAAAGTTTATTTTCAGATTACAAAAGCTTCAATAAGACAATAAATTTATACATATTACACATGTACATAAATACATAATATTATTGTATTTCCAGTTACTTCCTTTTTGAAACCTGGACCTTGACAGAGCGTAAATTTAAAACCACAGCTTGTGGGAAATGTACGAATAAGTTAGTTATAAGAAATCGGAAACTGTTCATGGAAGTCCATTTGTTTGACTGTATTTATCTTCTGTACTCTTATATAAAAGAGTAAAGATGAGTGATTTTTGGGCATACTACTACAAGTAGAGTCGATAAATTTTAGTTATAAAATATAATTTTCTTATGAAAGCAGTACATAAGAAAGAATTTTTGGAAATAAGTATCGCAAAAAGGGTGGGGTAAGATTTTTTTTTAAAGGGTAGTGTATCTCGCAAGTTTCTAAAGCTAGTAAAATAAAACTTGGCATATAAGCTTTCCTATTAAAAAAAAACTGAAAATTGAAAATTGAAAATTGAACACATAAAAGGGAAAGAGCAAAGGGAGCACATTTTTTTATGTTCGATTTCCCCATTACTTACTCAGAAAATATGTAAATAAATTAAGGAAGGATTTGTTTAAGCTAGATGCGTGAAACTCGGCATTTGAACTTTTAACTAAAAGTAATAAAATACTATATGTTTCAGCGTCTTGAAAATTACACTTCTAAGCGAAAGGAGGGTCAGTTTCTATAATATTAAAATATCCCACTGCTTATGAGATTTGGGCAGAAAACTCTTTTTCCTTTAGGCCTCGGTTCATCCAGTTAAGCAAACGAGAGTACAAAGTGGCTGATTAATTAGGTTCTTTTAATTATTTTAACATGTTGACGTAGTTTAATTCTTTTAAAACTGTATTCTTTCACATTCTATTATAAACATATTTTATTTGCTGTAATTATTAAACACGTTTAATAAACATAAAACAGACTAACCTCCGGTCCCGGCCAGAATATGTTTTTGGTGTTAAGCCATCATTTGCTGTCCGTAACATAACCTTTGATTTAAACTTCACGTACTATCAAGACTCAAGTCTCAGAAATGTAGCATATATGAAATATACTACTTCTACTACTACTACTATACTACTACTACTACTACTACTACTACTAAATATTAATAACAATAATAATAATAACAATAATAATAATAATATAATAATAATAATAATAATAATAATAATAATAATAATAATAATAATAATAATAATAATAATAATAATAATAATAATAATATGTACTTCTGAAATACATATGTATCTATGTGTTATTAATTCTTTCATAATCTTGAAAGAAACTTTTGATTTGTTTTTAGTTTGTAAAAAGGAAGGCCCTCTAGAAAAACTTGCTGGCTATACCCTGAATGACTATGTATTGGTTTCTGTACACGTATTGTGTTATCACTTACTAGTCTAGTGTTATTTTTAGAACAAGACAATGGTTCTTGTCTTGGAATATTACTAGTTTGGTTTGGTAGTACAGTGATAGAGTGTGACCTATGATTTTATTTCCCTGTAGGGTATGCTATCTGCAATGCAATAAACTGTATATGCTTCTTCTTCCTAACAAGGCTGGGCGATAAGCCCCTGCAATTCCATTACAAATAAGGACGATATTATTTTATAAACTACTTGGTGAACCTTTGTTAATATAACGCTATTAGTTCTTACAACCTTTTGTTAATCTTATTTAACAATTGCAAAATGGAATAAGAGAGAAAATATATAATGATGATGATAGTTTATTTACATAAGGTATACATACAACAAAAGGGAATCTGTTGGTCACTACTGTGTATCTGCTAAACCAGGGTCAAACTCTGTGTGTCACAAAGGTTAGTTTAACAGAGTTTAAAATAATAATAGATATTTTGTTTGACTTACAAAGATTATCATATTAGCAAAATGATTTGAAATAACACGCCAGACATAGGATAAGCCTTGGGCTATATCGCTTAGAATTGTTTTAAGAGTAAATATATCATTTATGCATTAAATTTCATTACTGGCTACTTACACGTTTCGGCCTCGTATTGGAAGTCAGCTTCTCGTGTTCTTTTCATATTCCACGATAACTGTTTTAATTGCACACTCCGCCAAATTACCTTTCCGACCTTACAATACTTTCTTGGAAAACTTCGGCTAACATATATCACCAGACGTTTGGAAAACCGACATCCTTTACTTCAGGATGCAATGCGTTATTTAGCATTTCACCCAACACCTCACCGTTACTATCATTCTCCACTTTCGCTCCTATAATCTACCACCGTTAGATCCCTCTTTACTTATCATCGCCGATTACGTCATTCATGAACATCTTCCTCTCATTCACCCATCATTTCCAGCACAGTGATTACCATTATTTACTAACATGGGACTCATTCATTTTCATCATTGAATAGAGCAGCCTCTAGGCTAAAGATAAGCTCATTTGTCTAACTAATATCACCCACGTGTTGTCCTGTGTATGCATCTCGCCACATCATTCACGCCCATTACTATATCATACGTATCGTGCATTCTATACCTAATCCTTCGTTATGATCATTAATGTTCTTTCCTTATAATATACTGCCTGATTATTTTCTTATTTATCTTCTTACTAATAACAATCATATATATGTAAAGTAACTTGGCTTCAGTTATCGCATCCTTATTTGTATGCAACCGTGCACATCACATGGCATCAGTTTGAGGGAATATTATTGATGAATTGGCAATGGCTTTCATGTTCTTGACGCTAATCCTTACATTTCCGACGATTTGAACTCACGTTTACTGAGTATGAGTGCATTCTGGGGATTTTTCGTAAAGTGTTTCCACACATTTGAATCACCCTGCTTCACTGTTATGCTCTACCGACATTACAGATGTCTTTGTAGAGCATTTGAGTACAAATTCGCTATACTTAATACTCAGAACATCACTGTTGTCCGGCATCCATACCTGGCGATTATGCAACCACACACAACGGGCATGGTGTCTGCCATTTTATATTTGTTCCAGATATCGACTTAATACAAACGAATTATTGTTACCTGGTACAAGCTTATCAATTCATATCCATTTAGACCAAGTTTCACTTGGAAGATTATCCGGGACTCCCTACGTTCCTTTGGGGAACCCTTGCGCGTGCATGGTAGGATTGTGAAACATGCAAAATTCAATGGAGCAGGTATGACTTCTTCAGTGAATTTTTTACCCGCCCTCTTTATGTTGGTTAGTTTCCGAACTATTGGCGTCCGAAACTCATTTTTCCACGCTTTGTAGATCCGAAACTATGTCCGATAGCCGAAAGTTCAAGAGAACTTTTTTTCTTGTCTCAGTGGCAGGAGTCACCTCTCAAGAGTTGTAACACTTATTTTGCAACACTCGATATCTATCTATCTATCTATCTATCTATCTATCTATCTATCTATCTATCTATCTATATATATATATATATATATATATATATATATATATATATATAGTAAGTAAAGATCTAAGGGTTTACTTGTCCCTACCATAAATCCTTCATTGTAACCAGATTCCGGCGTTGCCGCTCTAACTCAGGTAGAACTGTATAAAGCTCTCAGTATGGCTAGCCCCATTACGGTTATCATAGTAGCCCGAGCCCGTGCAGACCTATAAACACATTACCCCACAGAAATGAGTGCCATAAGTCCATGCCTTCTAAAGGCTGTTGCGCCATGAATTTAGTTATCATTATTATTATTGCTAATATTAATATGTAATATTAGTAATAGGCTTAATAAAGATTCTCTGTATCTCTCTCACCCTATCAATTGAGTCAAGCGCTGCTAAGCGGAGGAATCCGTAACTATTACAGAAGCTGACCAGTTGCGGGAGAAAATGCAATCGCAAGAGAGCAATACGGGAAGATAGGAGCGATGCAAGAATAAATCCACTTCTCCATGTTAAGAAATAGGAGCTCGCTGCCATATGCTCAATGTTACTGCTTCCAGTGACAACGTTGGCTGCCACTGGAAATGTAAATCATCTCTTTCTTTCCGTTTTTTAATTGACTTTTTTCAGAAATGCATCAATACTGTTTTGCGCTCAAGATCAAAGGTTTATTTTTCACTGACACACTACTTTAATACTTAAAAATATTTTAAGTATTAAAAAAATGTCCGGTTGCACAACCATGCAACATTAGTACCAGCCGCCGCTGCTATTTGGTATTCTATCTTACATGTTATATGCTTAATACTTATATAGAATGGGTCTGCGTCATTTATATGTATATTGAGAGATCGGATTTTGTCTGCACGTGCACGAAAAGAAAAGCAAATTTCTACATTTTGTGACTGAATTTTTTTTGAATTTCTCCGGGGGGATGAACTTTCTTCGGGGGGAGATTTCCCCGGGCCACCCCCTGAATTCACCCCTGCCTGGCTATATGTCCTGCCCACCTAAGCCTCCTAGAGTTAATGATCCTAACAATGTTTGGTAAGCCGTATAATTTATGTAGTTCCTCGTTATGAAGTTTCCGCCATTCCTCTTGGGTCCCAATATTCGTCTGAGCATCTTGTTCTCAAATACTTTCAGTCTATGTTCTTCCCTCAGAGTAAGCGACCATGTTTCGAAACCATACAGAACAACAGGTATGATTACTGTTTTATATATTTTAAGCCTCAAACTCCTCGACTGAATTCGCGACGACAAGAGATTTTGAACTGAATAATAACACTAATTCCCTGTTTTAGTTGACATTTAATTTCTTCGTGAAAATGATTTTCGTTATCCTAGATATTTGAAAGTATCCACTTTATCAGAAGTATTATTTAATATTTTAACGCATTCATAATTGGCCGTATTACGTTCCCAACCCACTTCCATGTATTTAGTTTTCTCTGCATTTACTTCTAAACCCTTGTCCTGCAAGCGTTTAATAAGACCTTTGCATTTCTTTCTATTGTTCTCCCATCATCCCCTATTAAATTTACATCATCAGCGTACGCATAACCTGGTACCATTTCTTTCTTTACTATACCTAGTGCTCTCAACGGGTCGGGTCGGGTTCAAGACCGACCCGACCCGACCCGTGACTAGAATTGACTGACCCGACCCGACCAGTGATCCGATCCGATTGACCTGACCCGACAACCCGACCCGAGCTGACCCGACTCTACAACTCGACCCGACTAACCCGACCCGACAACCCGACCCGAGCTGACCCTATTGACCAGACCCGATAACCCGACCCGATTTGCCTGACCCGACAACCCGACCCGAGCTGACACGATTGACCCGACCCGACAAACCGACCCGAGCTGACCCGATTGACCCCGATCCGACAACCCGACCCGAGCTGACCCGACACGACAACCCGACTTGAGCTGACCCGACTGACCCGACACGACAACCCGACGCGAGTTGACCCGACCCGACCTGACCCATTTGAGAGCACTAACTACTCCTTACATATATGTAATAATAAGTAAGATGTAGTACCCAAATAGTATAACAGTTGAAGTACAATGACATTATATTTCTGTTCCCATGTTACCTGCTATTTAGTGGGGAGGAAAGCTTTTATATATAAATATTTCGATGGGGTAACTTGCAACATCTGTTGCAACATGCCGCATGCCATTGAAATAGAAATTTTTGCGGTTAAGCATTGTTATATGAACAATTGTTGTTGGTAATAAAACTAAGAGTATTATTATTATTCCATTATTATTATTATTATTATTATTATTATTATTATTATTATTATTATTATTATTATTATTATTATTATTATTATTATTATTATTATTATTATTATTATTATTATTATTATTATTATTATTATTATAGGCCAACAGTGATGGCTTATTGCTTGCAGTGCCTAGTAGTAGTTGTTTCCTTTCATCTTCTCAGTTAGAACTTCAGACTGCAGGTCAAAGTGAGCTTCATGGATCACCTGCAAATGCATCTAAGAAGATAGTGTAGAATCCTTCAGATGATCTCCTGAACATGTATGGTTCTATCCAAAATCTGGAACTAGAAAACTGACAGCTCGGAAAAGGAAGAGATGTGCTATTCTTACAGACACTCTAGAAAAAAGTACTTTCGAAATGAAAAAGAAGCATCTAAAAGCTACCGAAAACGTAAAATCATCAGCTGAGAAGAATTTATTCTCAAGTCGTCTGTTTGGTTTCTGAAGAACCGTACGAAGAACAGGATACAGAAGAAGACTGGGTACAGTGTTTATGTTGTGAGAAGTGGTCTCATTGGTCGTGTTCCGACAGAAATCCGTACTATTAATACATCTGTGTAGATTATAGACATTGACTGCCACAGTGAAAATGAGTGAAGCGATGTTCAAGCTGTAGATTTGATAGCATTAAATTTCTGAATCAAGTCCGATTGTTGCAACTTACCCCAGATGATGTTGCAATTTACCCCATGGGTGGGGCAAGTGTCAACAGTCGGACTTAGTTCAAAAAGTGGATGCTATCAAAACTGCCGTTCGATGTTTTGCACTTCTCTTTTTTTGGTATGTAGTTAAGGCATGTACCTTTTAGTACACTCAATATAGTTTTTATATCTATAATAATTTTCGAGTAAAAAAACAGACCTGAAAATTGTTGCAACTAGCCCCATCTTCCCCTACAATCACTTTTTCAAAAAAAAAAATGTATAAAGCCAGTAAAGCAATTAACATGTAGGTCTATTTTCGAAGATAATATAGGAATTTTTCGTGCTGCTAATTATTTATTTTTAAAAAAATCAGATGCTGAAACCAATCGATATAGCGCAGTTTAAGCAATTCAGTTTGTTTTATTTAAAAAGAAAACTCTCTATTTACAAATTTGATTGTTCCTATGTATTAGAGCAGTCTTCGAAAAATCAGTGCCTATTGTATTTCTAAAATATAGCTGGAGCCGCGGTGGGTCAGTGGTAGAGCGTTCACCCCTGGTGCATGGGGTCTCGGGTTCAAACCCTGCTCCCGCCAAGTGAACTTTGTGGTCGATAAACGCCGTGTGCGTGGATATTCTCGGGGTTCTCCCGTTTCCTCCCACTTTCTTCATTCCACCATTTCATTCCTTTCTCATAATCACCGTCTCCTTCAGCCTAACCGGCATAAGCGTGGGACGTAAAACTCAAAGATTTCATTTCATTTTCTAAAATATAGCTGTATTGATTTATTGGTATATATTTACCTTCAGTTTGTTTGAGAGAAAATTATTACAAGAACTAAAAAGTGTTTCTCTAGTAAATACGTTTTCATAGTTTAGCTATTTACGTTACTAAACAAATTTGTTTTTTTTAAATACATAAAATGGCGCCCGTATATATATATAGGGTGTAACTTAATTAATATAACAAACGTCGTTAGGTGATTCCTGACACCGAAATAAAACAAAAATTATACAACACCCGAACTACGTTGTGTAACACCCGAAAATTTGTCGGAAAAATGTATAAACCGCCATAACTCATGAACAAAACGTCGGATTGAAGTCGGGCAAAAGAATGTCCATTGTTTTTAGTCGTAGATTCGATTAGTGTACAGTGACGATGCCAGGATGACTTCCAAAGAAACTGGAGTATTCCTTTGAGTATTTTATCAAACGTTGAATGAAGAAATGATCAATCAAGTACAAGATTTAACATTAAAAAATAATAGTGCATCGTTCAAGTTAGAAGAACACTCAGAATTCGAAAGAAAGAGAGATACACATGTGTGATTCATCTATTTTGTCTCAGTACATAATGACGTCTCGGAAGAAGATTTTAAATGGAACAAAGTCTTTAACGTATCACACTTATATCTTCTAGGCTAATGGTAACGGATGATAAATGAACGGCTTCCTGTCCAAGAGTGTGTGAAAAAGGAAAAATAACTTTGATCCAGTTTAGGTTTAAAACGACTGTGCATAGGACAGTCAGGCGGCATGTAAATAAATATAACATCGAAAAATGCAAAGATCATATGTGAGGAACGAGTGTACAAGGAATTCTCCACATGACCCAGGGATTCAAAATATTGTGTGAATAGATATGGGGCAAAAGTAAGCTGCATTAAACGGTTTCTTCCTCGTAATATGTAATTCCGTGGAATATGGTACTTCTGTGCACAGAAGCAACAAAAGTGGGGAAACAAGGGATGTTGTACACGTTGCATAACGATACCAAGAAGTGCGCTGGAATAGTATACTTGATTTATCCGTTAGATGAATCTTCTCCCAGGAATACTTTTGATGGCGTTTTCCCCTTCCTTCGAGTTGGCAAACCTCAACTTTTCCCTAAGCTATGAAAAACTTCATTGCTATTGTGAATATACCAAAATACTATCCTAGTGTAGACCACTTACATTTTGATTTTATCATTGCCGAAGAAATTTTCTCAAAGGAAGCTCGTTGAAAGTACATTTTAAAAAAAAGGATAGTCTTTTTTCGACATTCTAATGTACATACCTTAGAGCTGTATGGAATACCTACACGGAGGAATACCTACGGAACTATCGTCCCTTGTGTGCCAATTGCGAGTGGCTTACAGAAGGCTGTCTTGAAGTTTTATTGTGGAATGGCTTCAGTTAGCATGGCTGAGTTGTAATAAGCATCTACGCAACTTGTGAGTGATATACATAGTCAGATGCTCTACTGTTACACGTGTAATTGCTGTATAACAGGATGGGAAATGTTGTGTTCAACGGTAGAGGGTTGTGTCCAGGTATTTAATTAAAAAGTTGGTGTTTAAGTAAAATTGATTGTGTTAACCTGTACACGCCTGCGCGATGGAAGATTACCCTGTCCACGAGCTGGCAGATATGCAACTCATTTATGGAGTAGCAAAGGGCAATAGCCCAGAAGTGAGGCGTTTACATCGGACCGTCGCCCTCAAAAGAGAGTAACTTTCCTTGTATTTTTCCACGCCTCCATATTCGACTTCGAGAGAGGGGTCCCTTCGGTTTCTCGTACGTGAAATCGGAGGAAATAGCCCCATATGGACAGCTGAACTTGAAGACAGCGTACGTCGAATGATCAAAACCGTCTTGAAACTATCATGTGTATGGCGTAAAAACCCACATGCAACTCTAGTAAACGATCAGCAGCAGAAATTTGGTGTGGTGTGGTGTGGTGGATAATTTTGTGGTAGGATCTTATTTATTATCGGTCTGCCTGTGTGGGAGTACGTATCTTTTATTTTTAGGTAATTGTCTCCCAAAATTGATAGAACATGTGCCCTTGAACATAAGACAGCAGATGTGATTTCAGTATGATAGTACACCTGCACATTTTGACAGGAATATGCAGACTTACCTAAATGAAACATTCCCAGATTGGGAGAGAAAAACGTGTTATGACAACCTCGTTCATTCTACCTCACGCTGCTTGATTTTTTATTTCGGAGATACGTATGAAACTCCGGCCACGACAGTCGAAGAACTTGTAGCTCGATGTAATATAGCTGCGGCAATTATCTACGAAATTTCGGATGTGCTTGATCACAGGCGGAAAAATTTGCTTCGCCGATGTCATCTTTGCAATGCGGTCAACGGTCGACAATATCAGACTGTGAACTGTTATTCTTCATAGCTGTCTCGTGTACACATACTGCATTGCGCAAATACTGTACAAGGTACCTCTGAGTATTTCACAGTTATCCTACCTTGTACGAAACAGAATAAATCGATAATTTGAAATTGTATTTCTTTCTTTCCTTGTGCAACACGCGCAACACCTTGAGTATCGTCGAATTTCATTCCTTCTGTACTCGTAGTTATTATCTTCCACGGATTTACGCATTACGGGGAGGAAATCTTTTAATCTAGCTTACTTTGGCTCAAATTATATTCACATAATTTGTGGGAATCACTGTTGTTATGTGAAGAATCCCTTATGCTCTAGTTCATCGTACATCATCTTTTGCCCCTGACTGTCTTATGCACAGTCGTTATAAAGCTACTCTGGATCAAAGTTATTTTTTTCTCATTTTTACACACTCTTAAGTTGAACAGGAAGCCGTTGATTGATCATCCGTTACCATTGGCATAGAAGTTATAATTATGATAAGCTAAAGACTTCGTTTCATTTAAATTCTTCTTCCGAGTCCAGGAATCACCTCCAGACGTTCATTACATTAATGAAGTTACACACTATATATATAATGATAAAAAATAATACCGATATTAGTATCGATGAAATAGTATTTGGAGTCACTCAGACGAACAGTAACACTCCCGATGCAGTTTAAATCCATACTCAGATTCCATTGCCCTTTATGCTCAAAATGAAACTATTCTCCCCGTGCGAAGAACGGGTATTCTGTTAATAATTTATTATTAAACATCACATCATAAAATACAAAGTGTATCACGTAATGTACACGTTATACTGTTACTTGCTTAATGTATAAATGGAGGATGAAGGACTATTATTGGATCAAAAGATCCAATATATTTCAGACAATAAATTTCTTGTAGGCTTTATATCTGGAGAACAACATATAGTGTACCCAAACCTAAACTATGACTGAACTCAGTATGATGTGCTTAGTGCCTGAATAAAACGAAAGCTCGATTTAGGGGCCATTCAAAAATTCTGTTGCCCTTGATCCAAAAAATCTAATATATTTCATTCAATAAACAAAAAATCTTGTACGTCTTATATCTGAAGAACTACATACAGTGCAGCCAAACCAAAACTTAACTCATCATGATGTGCTTATTCCGAAAGTAATACGAAACCTTGATTTAGGGACCGTCCAAACGTTTGTAGCCCCTGATCCAAAAAGTCCAATATATTTCATTCAATCAATAATTTTATTGTATGTCTTATATATGGAGAACTACATATAGTGTAACCCAACCCAAGATATCACTTAACTCAGTGTGATATGCTTATTGCGTAAAAAATATGAAAAGTCGATTTAGGGACCGTCCAAAAATTTTGTGGCCCGTTATAAAAAAAAATCCAAAATATTTAATTAATCGAAATTTTTCTTGTACTCCTTATACCTGGAGAACTACATATCTGGAGAAAACTCGATTTAGAGACCGTTCGAATATTTTATGGTAACTGATCCAAAAATTAATATTAGCCAAGATCATAATACTTTGATCCATTTTTTAGATCATTCCTAAAATTCTTGTTTTTATCCAATCTTTCTTTTAAACAGTGTCACTCTCTTTGTTCTCAATTTGAAATGTATCAAGCAATTATAAAGCATTGCTTATTATCCAATTTGTATTCGGTGTAGAGCTTCAATTTTCTCAAAGTTTCAAATAAGATAATAAAATATGATTTACTATCGGAATTCGTGTCAGGTATTATTATTACTTTTATTGGTGTTTTCCTTTCTTTCAATTGTTAAAACAAGAAACTACCTTGCACTGTCATAAAATATGTGCTCTTTTCCAATAGCATAATAAGTGCTCATATAATTTTGAACTTTAAAATTAAGGATTGAATCAGTACAAGAAGTACAATTTGGATAACGAATGACTTATAATTGATGTTTAGTGGCGTACTGAAGTAAAGGGATTAAGGACTTTGAAACCCCCCTTGAGCAAGGTATTATGCAAAATTAAGCACGTTTATCATATTAGCACGTTTATATATATAAACACTTGATATTATATAAACTTGTGTTCCTAAATCCCCTGAACCCCCTAAACATTTGCGTAGAGTACTGATTGTGTTTCTCTTATTATTTTAACCGTTTTATGCTTTGAACGAAATTTGAAGTGCAGGAACCCTGTGAAGGTGACCACCTTTACTATAAAAATTTCTTTAATGGTTCTTAGTTTTTCTTCAAAACAATCAATAACGAACGAAAAATAAATGATTGAGTTTGATTTTAAATCGAAATTTGAAATACCACCAAAAAGTTGGCCCACCCAACCTTATTTTGTAAATGACTCTTAATAATTTTCAAAACAAACTATTTCCTCTTCAAATCAATCAATAAGAAAGGAAAACATGTTATTAGCTTGAGTATTGAATCGATATTTAAAAGCAGAAAAAACAGTATGAAGTTGACCACCAAATGTATCCTGGAAATAGATATATTTTACTGGTTGTTTTGAAACAAGTGATTTTTTCTTCAAAATAAGCAAACCGCCCCGAAACAAATCACCTTCATCAACATTATTTCTTAATTATATTCTTATGTTTTTCGAATCAAATTACTTTTCTTCCAAACAAGCAACAACAAATCCATATCAAACGATTGATTTTGGTCTTGAATCGAAATTTTTAAGTAAAGGAATCAGATTGAATTTGATCACATTCTAAATTTATTTTGTCAATCTCTTTCTCTATTTTTTCGAAACAAGCGATTTGCTCTTAAAAACAACCAATAAGAAACGCTTGGCTTCGGTTTTGATTCGAGATTTTAAAGTGGAGCCAATATGAAATTCCATCACCCATTTCTCTTGAAAAGACTCTTTATGTTTTTCGAAACAGACTATTCTTTTTCAAAATAATTAGTAGCATACGCATATCAAACAATTGATTTTGATTTTCAATCAGAATTTTAAGTGGAGGAACAAGGGTAAATTTGGCCATATACCAACTTTATTTTGTAAACATCTCTTTATGTTTTAAGAAAGATACGATTTTTACTATTTTTCTTCAAAAAAGTCAATAACAAACGAAAAACAAACGATTGGCTTCCGATTTCAATTCGAAATTTGAAAGGAGGCAACTTAACATAGGTGCATTGCTTCGCTTAAAAAAAAAATCCAAACGCAAATTCTAAGCCTACAGTTTTAAAATTGCAGTTACATGTACATACTTCAACTTAGTATACATAAAAAATTACAGCATTATAAAAATATCAGACAAATAATATTATTTATTCGGTATTGAAAATCTCGAATCAACTATTGGAGTTATTTAGCGTATTTTTTTTTTAATATCACAAAATTAAAGGTGTATTTATTACGGCATGGATATATTACGCACAATATTTTTATACAATTTGTATATATATATAATTTTTTTAAAAATATACCATTTAGAATTATTTATCCTTACAATTTTTTATATCCACAAATTCAAGGTGAGGGATATGCGATATTGATATTTTCAGAAAGTGTTGACCACCCTACAGAATGTCGATCCTGTGCCGTGTCGATCCTATGCCGTGTCGATCCTGTGCCGTGTCGATCCTGTGCCGTGTCGGCCCTGTGCCGTTTCGGTCCTATGCCGTGTCGATCCTACGCCGTTTCGATCGTATGACGGTTCTCTCCTATATATCCTTGAGAAAATAATTGTTACTTAATATTGCGTAATTATAAAATAATGTATTTTTTATTATTTCGATCGTATGAAAGTTCTGCTGTCGATCCTATGCCGTGTCGATCCTGTGCCGTTTCGGTTCTGTGCCGTGTCGATCCTATGCCGTGTCGATCCTACGCCGTGTCGATCCTATGCCGTGTCGATCCTACGCCGTGTCGGTCCTGTGCATGTAATAATAATAATAATAATAATAATAATAATAATAATAATAATAATAATAATAATAATAATAATAATAATAATAGTAGTAGTAGTAGTAGTAATACGGACAATTGAAATAATAAGAATTTTCCCGCATATTCAAAATTTCGGATCTAAAAGTAACGCGTTACTTTCGAAGTAGGGTAACAGTTACCTTTTTGGAGTAAGAAATGCGTTACATTTTAAGGGAAAGTAAAGTACTTGTAACGCGTTATATTTTTACAAGTAACTTACCCAACACTGTACCAGATAATCAAAGTGGTAATGAAATATTGATGTACGAACAGAATCGTTAATCGTTTCCGATGAAATCGCGTTTGTTTTTTTATTTTCATCTATCAGTAAATTACCTTTATTTTGGGGTATAGGAAGAAAATTCGAAAACCTTTCCTTGGAAATTTTATGAAAGTATTAAGATTAAAAAATATCTTCTAACATCACTCGAAATTAAAGAAACTTATCCAAAGCTGAGTTCGCCCTTACTACGAATCAATTCATTCGTATGTAAATGTGGAAACTTGCAAGTTCGGGTGGGTTTTACCCTCCTTTACTACCTTATTGCTTTCTAAAGTACTGGGGAGGTTTAAGAAAAGCCTTCGGCTCTCATCCTAAACGAAAGGAAAATCCCAACCTACACCTCCACGCGGGAGAAAGCGGGCAACGTCTTTGGCGGCTAACGTAGGTGGGGACCGACCGACTCCCGGGATAAGGAGTCAGCTTCTACCAAGTGCCAACGGCCTTCTCGGAGGGCCGATGAGCGGGTGGAGATCAGGGCACCTTCTTGTCCTTAGGAGGGGAAACTGTCCAAAAAGGCGGGTGAACGCGTGAACCACTAGATGGTCAACGGCATGGAGATGTGGAAAAGAAAAAATGAAATGAAATCTTTGAGTTTTACGTCCCACGGTTATGCCGGTTAGGCTAAAGGAGACGGTGATAATGAGTAATGAATGAAATGGTGGAATGAAGAAAGTGGGAGGAAACGGGAGAACCCCGAGAAAACCCACGCACACGGTGTTTGTCCACCACAAAGTTCACTTGGCGGGGGCTGGGTTCGAACCCGGGACCCCAAGCGCCAGAGGTGAACGCTCTACCACTGAGCCACCGCGGCCCCTCATGTGGAAAAGAAATGGGAATACTACCACATTATCTTTTTCCCAGAAGGGACGAAGGAGGAGAATAAATAAATATGATGGTTCTTCCTGAGGTAAAATATTCCGGAGGTAAAATAGTCCCCCGTTCGGATCTCCGGGTGGGGACTACTCCGGGAAGAATCATCAGAGAAGAAAATGATAACCTGGAACGTACGAACTCTACGACGTGAGGGAAAACTTGAAAATTTAAAAGTGGAAATGGTCAAATGTAAAGTGGACGTAGTGGGTTTAAGTGAAGTGAAATGGCCAGGGAAAGATGAGATAATATCGGGAAATTACAGAATGTATTTTCTACTATTCGGGTGGCGATTAGGCCGAGAATAGTGTCGCGATAGCAATGAAGGACGAAGTAGCAAGAAGTGTAACCAAAGTGGAATACTGCAGTGTCCGCCTGATGTTTATAAAACTACATGCTAAACCAATGGATATTGTGAAAATACAAGTGTATATGCCAACAACCGACCATGATAATAATGAAGTAGAAGTAATGTATGATCAGATTAGTGACATATTGCATCAAGAAGGAAGAGGTAAGGTCAACGCCATAGTAATGGGAGACTTCAACAGCGTAGTAGGAGAAGGAGCTGCGAATAAGGTAGTGGGACCATTTGGACTAGGTAGAAGAAACGAACAAGGTCAAATGCTTATCGATTTCTGTAGGCAACATGATCTGGTGGTGATGAACACGTGGTTTAAGAAAAGAAAAACCAAGCTGTACACATGGAAAAATCCAGGAGATAAGAAACGCTACCAAATCGATTACACTCTTGTGAAGCAACGTTTCAGGAATAGTGAACGAGTTGTGAAGACACTGCCAGGAGCTGACATTGATTCGGATCACAATCTCCTGGTGGCGGAAGTGCAAACCTGGTTAAAGTCGATCAAGAAAAATGGGAGGAGAAATCGAAAATGGAACTTAGAGCGACTACGAAATATCGACGATGATGTGTGTAACGGACCGTTTCAGCTTTGTTCATTTCATTTCAGTATTAATGTTTGAATGTTTCGTTATGTTTATTCAATATGCCGACGTTATGTCTATCTGCGCTGTTGGGTTTAAGTTTACTACTTGTTAATTACTTCATGTTTATGTTGTAAAATTGTCTCTCTGACATATAAATAATCTTTGAAAATTGTAATTAAGTTTTAAAAAGAAGAAAGTGAGAAAGTGAGTGTGTAATATATAGTTTATTGTCGTAAAAACAAAAGGTAACGACAGAATAATCTTGTAAAATAATTTTATGTAGTTTAGACACCAAAATACTCACTTTAGAAAATAAATTGCAATTATTTATTTATCTGTTTTTCTAGTTTGGTGAAAGGGATTTGTCGCAAGGAAGTTTAATAAGAAAATGATGTATATGTAAACCAACATCCTCCGGAATCCTATAGTTATCATTAGCTGTATGACACTACATTGGATGTACGATTTATTTAGATCTGACAATCTAAGTTTTCTTTTATTGGTATCTAGCTCAACTTAACCATGTACACAATATTCATCAAATTCGTTAGCTACATCCAATTAGGCACTTTCTTATGGGGACACACCGTCTTGTTTCCGAACCTGTAATCTAGAAGGGTGTTAACACATGTGAAAGAAGAGTTTGAAGAAAAATTCCGTGCAATGACAGATATGGCTGACAATATAGAGAATAATAGTTGGGGAAAAGTTAAACAGATTATACTTCATACACTCCACAATAACATTGGCAGGATGGAAAGAGCACCGAGAAAACCATGGATAACTGAACCAATGCTTAAGAAGATGGAGGAAGGCAGAAGAGCAAAAAAACAAGGACATCAATGAATACAGAAAGCTGAATAATGAATTGAGAAGAGAAACGGACAAAGTCAAAGAAAAGTGCATGGAGCAAATATGTGAAGAAATAATGGAACTTCAACGGCGCGGAAGATATGAACTGATGTACCAGAAAGCACAAGAATTAGGAGGAAAAGCTAACAAAAGTATACGAATGTTTGGAATCGAAGATTAACAAGGTCATGTGATCACTGACCATCAAGGAATCCTTAGAATTTGGGAGGAATATATAAAAGATCTGTATGATCAGAAGAACCACCTCAAAGATATTGCGATCGAAGCAGAGGAAGAGGTGGATGGTGGGACCCAGTATATTGAAAAGTGAAGCAATCAAAGACATGCGAACGATAAAGGCCACTGGAGACGACGACATACCAGTAGATTTGCTCAAGAGATTAGGGGACAAAGCAATTAAAGTACTCACTTCACTTATTAACAAGCTCTACCTAAGTGGAGAATGGCCAAAAGATTTTCTTGATGTTACAATGATTGCATTGCTCAAGAAAAAGCAAGCAAGGAAGTGCAGCGATCACAGAACCATTAGCCTGATTTACCACACTGGAAAGATGATTGCACGCATTCTGAACAAGCGGCTGGAAAGTAAGATAGATGAGAGGTTAGAAGAAGATCAATTGGGATTCCGGAAAGGAAAAGGCACCAGAGATGCTACTGGATTGATGAGAATTATATCAGAAAGAATTCTTGAAGTAAAGGAAGAGTTGTGTTTGTGCTTCATCGACTGGTGAAAAGCTTTCCACAGAGTCAATTGGATGAAACTTCTGAAAATGCTTAAAGAAATCGGAGTCGATTGGAGAGATCGATGACTCACTCAGAACCTGTACGTAAGACAACGAGTGAAGTTGCGTTTGAATGAAGGAGAAACCAATAGTGTGGAGATTGGAAGAGGAGTCAAACAAGGATGTAGTTTGTCGCCCCAATTATTCAACATTTACAGTGAATATTTAGTGGGAATTGGAGATTTCAAGATTGGAGGGCAGATCATTAACAAGATCAGGTATGTAGATGATACGGTTATAATAGCTAAAACCGGAGGAGGACTACATGAGATGATTGACAAAATAGTTGACACTGGAAATTATGACACTGTATGGCATGGAAATTAACATCGAAAAATCGAAAGTCATGAGAATGTCCCGTGGAAACACGCCCTTACGGATCAGAATAGAACAAAGAGAACTTGAAGAGATGAATAATTTCAAGTATCTGGGAAGTATTTTGACGAGAGACACTTAGGTCACCTGCACCACAGAGGTCAGGTCAAGAATTGTCATGGCTAAAGAAGCATTCAACAAGAAACGATCACACTTAACTAGCAGGCTCAATATTGGACTTAAGAAGTTGGTCAAGTGCTATATATGGAGAATTGGACTGTATGGTTCAGAGATTAGGACATTACGGAAGTTAGAGAAGAAATATTTAGAGAGCTTCGAAATGTGTTGGAGGAAGATGGGGAAGATAAAATAGACAGAAAGAGCAACAAACGAAGATGTTTTAAAGCGGATAGGAGAGAAGAGAACACTTTTAGCCACCATCCTTCGTAGAAAGGCCAATTGGGTTGGACACATCTTGCGAAGAAATTGTCTTCTACACACCGCCATAGAAGGAAAGATGGAAGGGAAGCGAGGAATGGGAAGAAGAAGAACACAGCTGATCGATGATTTGAAAGATAGGAGAAAATATTGGGAGTTAAAACAGGAAGCTGAAGATCAAAAAAAGTAAAAGAAACATTTCCAGGGCCAAATCTAAAAATTGAAAAAAAATTAAAATAAAAAACCCTCATTAGTTCTAGGACCTGCCGAAAGCCAGAATACATAATAATAATAATAATAATAATAATAATAATAATAATAATAATAATAATAATAATACCTTATTCTTTGTAGACTGCAGTTCCAAACAATAGGCTTATTTCGGAAGATAGAGAGGAAACCACGCATCAAGGTCTTTCTGATTGTATTAAATCATCATTGTGACACGCACTTTGAGTACTTCTCTCTAAAATCCATTTCTGGCCCAAATCTTCCTATTTTTTATGCTTTCTTTTTATTCGTTTTCTTAACAACACAATATTTATAGCATCTGCACTTAAAACATATCTTGATATAAATCCATCTTGTTCAAACAACTTGAGTAAACTGGAAAATGACCGCGTGCTCAAACAACGGCCAAGAGGAAGAGCGAAAAATGACTGCTTCTTTTTATTCTTCTTTTACGCGCCTATTTTTACGCTAGGTGTATGGACCACCTTACGGACCGAAATTTACGACATTTTACGGACCGAAATTACGCGCCGAAAAACACGCTAGATTATGTTGGCCTTAACAAAGAGAGATTCAATTCAATTCAATTCAATTCAACAAAGCACCGTATACCTCAAATCAACATTCTGTACCGGTGTTTATGCCATCGCATACACTGGCAACCTTACGAATTTTTCGAGAGACTACGTATATTTTTTGGCTGTTACCAATGTAATTTGTTTATAACATTTAAAAAATTAATATGATTATAATATTAGTAGTAGGATCAAGTCTAGAAAATCCACTTACATATAAATTTAAACTGTTTTAGCGGTGTAAAGGTATGTGGACTTTCTATACCAAGTTTTTTCCCCTACATACTTGTAAGTATACATACATTTATGCGTAGTCTCTAAATATAATAAAATGATAATAAAATAACATAATACCGTTCAGAACATACATTTTAAAGAATCCTTGTTGACAACAGCACTAAGTATACTGTGATAAAAACGAATTTTATTTTGAAATCTTAATATAGTAATAGAATGCAATTTTTTTGGTACATACATGTCCGGAATATTACCATTTTTGGAAATCTTCCTGCGAATATTCCCGAAAAATATTTTCCCGGGAATTTACCCATCACTAGTTTCGACTCGACAAATCCCTGCCACTAGTGGCACACTAGCGGCAATCCTTCGACGCGTCGCTATATCGATGATTGGCATTTACCGGCAAGTGGACACTAGGTGTTGGCGACATTTACGGCATGAGGATAGCACCATCGGCCACCGTTTTGAAATCCACCATCTTGAAGTGGCGAGAACTCTTTTAAATGGGAATCCTATTGTGTGATATATCAAATACGATTGATTTTTTTCCAGAAAGCCAGTGGTGAAGTGTTTTTGGCTCTATGACAAACTGTTGCAAAGTTTTAAGCGATTTTCTACACCTACCTGAAGGTAACATTGCGGGCAATGTGAGGCCAACTGACCAGTGTTACAACAATTGTTCAATGTGCTGTACCTCCTGAGCAATCATTAAATGTATCCGCTTCTGCCAGTCATCCCTTACTCTGCCCAACATGTCCTTAGGAATGCTAGCGCGCGCCAATTATCTTGCGTTGAAGGTTGTTAATGTCCCTGATCTTAGCAGCATCCACAACGGATTTCACGTAGCCCCACAGAAAAAATCCAATGGAATGAGGTCTGTTAAACGCCGGCTTATCCATCTCTGTGGGAATTGCTCATTGAGGTACTAACGAGCACATAATCCGAAAAGATGTTGTGACTAGTCATGTTGATGGAACAAAGGGAAAGAGTCATCCTCTAATGCGACGGACAGCAGGATCCCCTCATAAGGCATATTATTGTAGGTTATTGCATTTAAATTGCCCTCGATGAAGAATAGGCCCACCACACAGGCACCCCAGACACCACTCAACACCAGCACTTTGTCAGAGCCAACGGCCCGAGAATCGTCGTACCAGTGTGGATTGTTGCCAAACCAATCTCGGTGATTTTGCTTTTCACCTCGCCCGACCCCTTCCCCCCCCCCACACACAATGGCCTCGTCCGAGAACAGCATGTGATATGCGAAGAGAGGATTCAGTCTGATTTGTTCCGTGGCCTACTGAGAATTCGATTCAGCGGTCTGGATCATCCTCAGTTAGATATTGGAATAACTGTATCTTGTATGGGTGCCTCTTATGCACATATGCGATTCGCAGGATGGACGTACTTGATACACCACATTAGTGGGCTAGGCGACGGGTACTGCGGGTGGGACTTTTCGCGAATGATGACAATACAGCGGTGGATGTAGCTTCCTCAGTAGCTGTGCGAGGCCTCCCTGATTTTGGTTTCTTTTCCACCGACCGGTTTCCTTAAATTTCGTTGTAACTTTCCACACTGCACTATGGGAAATGGGTTCCCGGTCTGGGTGACGAGCGTTGAAATCGTTTGCTATCTGTCTGCTGCTGCGCTTGCCTGAGGTTAACACGATTTTTATCCTCTCATACCTTGTTAGTGCCATTCCGTGTTACGCCACCTTAAACAAAAGAAAACAAATTAAAACTTTACAACGGTTGGTCGTAGAGCCCAAAACATTTCACCGCTGGCTTGCTAGAACAAATTCAGTCTTATTTCATTTTTCACACGATAGGGTTCTCATTTTAAAATGTTTCCGCCATTTCAAGATGGCGTATTTTAAGACTGCGGCCGATGGTGCCATTATGTCTCAAAAGTCTTCCCCCCTCATCTATCATCACGTTTCCCTTTTTCCCAATTCTGAACGGTTTGTATTTTACTTGGATGTTTCCACACTTTTGGACCACTGTAGTATTACATTTCTAAATTCTATCTTGCGAACCATCTACTAACTGAGGCATGAACTACTGGTAATTTGGAATAATTTGTCAATTATTTTTATTTTTATTTTTCATACTTAATTACGAAAATGTTTATTGCAAAAATTCGACTTTTCGTAAATTTCGACGTGTGGAAAGAGCCCTAGATCGACCTATTAACGTAAGTTAGTTGAGAGCTGTTGGTATATCAAAACTTTTATTCGTTATTTGCGATTAAAACTTTAAGAAAATTCTAATGATTATACACTGTTCACATTATAAACAAACCCAAACTGGGAACCCCAGGTTGGGAACCGCTGTTATACTGTGAAATGGTAAGTATATGTTCCTTGTTCTTACAGCTTTAAAAGTATTATGAATAATAATAAGTCAGGTTAAGGCAACGTATGGTTTTTAATAGTTTTTTCAACCAAAATAAATAATTACAAATTTATCGTATGTATTTTCAGGTAACATTGTGATATGACGGAAACAAAGCTAATTTCTTTCTTTCTTTCTTTTCTTTTTTTTAAGTTCTCGCCAAAATGTGTCTAATGAAACAATGCAATAGAAAATAATTCTTCAAATTATTTGTGAATATGGTTTGCACCTCTCATTCATGCCAACGCTCGTTTCTCTATCAGTATCGTCCCATCTTCTGCTTCAGATTCTCTTCCAAAGATCATTTCACTTTTAAAAAAATAATTACTTCTCCACTGCCTGGGCTTTCACAAATGTTTAAAATTTGTTTTACGATGCATTCACAATAGTATATTCTTTAAATACAATAAACGAAATAAGAAGCGTTACATACTTCTTTACATACAGAGTAGTACAATAAATTAATACAATGTATACCATAACATCCATGTGTGATGGCCAATTCATGAAGAAGTAATGTTTTAATTCATTTCTGATGAACTAATTCAGTAATTTCCAAGACGATGCCTGATAATTCTCCACTTCATTCATATCACCTTCCCAGCGGATCATCATAATATTATTATTACTGCAAGTTAGACGAAATAATATACATATATGATATATACTAGTTGATATTTTTTCTATTATTTCCCAAACTTATTTTTATGTGCCAAGGCCCGGCAACTACAATTCAAATTTTCTTCTTCTTTTTTTAAGTTCGAAAAGGAGTTTACAGTGCAATTAAGATCTGAAATATTAGGGAAATTAACTTTTCCTCAGTGTCGATGTTGCTGTTAGGTAGCCAAAAGTGTTCCCTGTTGTAGGCGTCTGTAGTTTGCGTAGACGGCTCTAAATATACTCGCAGAATTTCCCTTTATTCAATTACTATTGAAGCAGCAACACAATAACTTTTTCTACCAAGTTCTCTTTGGCGCTTGGCTTTGCTAAACTATTTATCCTGCCGTTGAGAAGGATTCTGTCCAACTCGGACTCTGAACTGTCATCGAGGACGTCATGCGCGGATATTTCGTTTCGAGCGTCGTCTTCACCGATGAAGCTGCAACAACACATTTTTTTTTTCACCAAGATCTCTTTGGCGGTTGTGGTTTTGCTAAACTTCCTGTGCTGCTGGTAAGGAAGATTCGGTCTAATTCGGACTCTAATGTCCTCAAGGACAACATGCTCTGATAGTTCGCTTCGAGCATCATCATCGGATCCAAGCGTGGTGCAAGAGTTGTGTGTATGTATTCCTTTAAACATCTGGTCTTGTAAGTCAAGATATCAAATTCTTCCTCTTCTTTTTCTATATTTAGGCAACAAGAGCGATTCGATGTATCACTGTTTTCGCTGTCGAGAGAATTCAGGTACTCTTCTAATGCCAGTAATTGAAGTGATGGATCCTTACGAATCTCCCTAAAGACGCGTAGATCAGTCCTGACACTGACATAAGGAAGTAATCCTTTCAGACGCCTTTCCTCAAGTGAGTACCAAAATACAGTGAATCCTTGTAAGGTGTAAATGAAAGCTGTTCTTACTACTTCTTCATCAAATCTATATGTATACACCATATTACCATTAGTATCACGACTCTGATACTCTACACCTCTGCTCGCAACTGATTGTAATTGAAGGATCGTCTATAAAGGGAAATTTCTGCTTATATTTATGAAGAAAAGAGGTTTTTCCCCACTTTTTCCACTTTCCACATGAGGTCTTTCTTTTCATGTGTTTAAAGAGCATTTTGTCGCTTTTAAGGAGCAAGTATAACACACGTTTTACTTTCAGATCTAAGGCGCTGCACTGAATTTTCCAGCTCTTAGTAACGATAACAGTGAGTTCAAGAATAGAAACTTTTAATTCTATTAACAATGACTTACAATAATTTATATTAAGCATTTGTCTTTCGATTGTATGAGGCAATCATTTGACAAGTAAAATACTGATGCAAGGAGCTGAATTGACTTTTCTCGCCACAGGGTTCAAGAAATGGAAAAAGGCCACAGACAAATTCAAAGCACATTAGAAAAGCGGACTCCATTGTCCGAATAATGTCCGTGTGGGCATTTCCAACACAGTGAAAAATATGTATATAAAATGGTAAAAAATGTAGTTACAAACAGACATTTTTGTAAGTAGTACAATTTTTATTATATGTTTTAACTGTGATTTAAGTGGTTGAAAATGTTTATACCATACCAGAATCCAGCACAAAACTGGCACTTGGTTTATTAATCTTAAAGATGTAAACCAAGATGCTTCTCATAGATGGAAATTTTACTCTCACGAAACTGTTTACAGCTGCATTATATTATTATTATTATCCAACCATGTTACATTACGAACATATATTCATATTATCTTACCTATGTCGCATTCCCGCGTCTATTTTTAAGACAGTAGTTCAAAATCAGTTTGCTCCCTCCCCCAAGCTGAAAAATACTTTCGACGCCACTGCTGCGCCATGATTAATTCTAAGTTTTTAAGTTTTACGTCCAACGATTGTGCCGGTTAGGCTAAAGGAGAATGATTAATTCTAATCAGCAGAGCAAGGAAAACGTAGTTTTCTATACACCGTTTTTAAACTTGTTAAACCACCGTTTTACTCTCCGCGTAGTCACGACACTCTCACAAAAGGCCTGGCATATCTTCTCCCTTGCTACACCGGTGTTTGACACCAGTTTGAACTCGTATACCATACTCTCCCTTAGGGCTATCTGTGGAGGTCCGATGTTTACTCTGTCCTTACGTAAATTCACTGTGTAACTGAACTACCACAATTAGGTAGTATGTTGGGTATATCCACACCAACAACTGACCTTCGCCTTCAACTCCATTCGCATTCAACTCACGGTGTGAGGGCTAATTAAACACAGACCTCAACAAAAAGCGACAGAACTTTCTTGGTTACCTTTGTAATATTAAAGTTTCAAGAACTTCGCTGAATAACTTTCAAATAAGTTGCTGAAAGTAGAATAAATATGACGGTTACTATACACTGGCTTTTAGCGTCCATGTACTAATATATATTTGAGGTTTATTTTGTTAGACATGTGCCTATTAAAATCACTCGCATGTTATGACCTGAGGGACGAATATTCAATTTTTGCTAACATGGCTTCTAAATGGTTAAACAATTTTCCATTCGAAAGTTTGTGTACCTATCGACTATACCTATAGTTCCGGAAAGTCGGAAATATAATAAAGGAAAATTTCCCATATTATTTTGGTTAATTTATTTGTATGCTTTGATTATGGAAATCAAGGGATCACACATGAGGTATCCTATATTATTAGTAACTTTTTCTACTTGATGATAATCACAACGAAAACTGTGATACATGGGAAATGCACAACGAGTAGTCTACCTTTGTAATTACAAATGGAAAGGGGTAAATGGGTACAGAGCAGTGGGGGCACATTGGTCCGTACCAATCCGTCCCACATGCATGTATACTAATGTGCCCCAACCGAACTTCAGGATCATTAATTCCTATAACTGAAAAATTACTCCACGCAGGGCAATTGAACATAAATGAAATTATTTGTAAAGAATTACACTTTCATGTAACATATTTGGTCCAGGAATTAATTCGTGCGGGTGGACAAGAGATGGCGCAACGAACGGAGCGTCCCACAGTTCCGTGTATCCACACATGTGTTGCAAACCCCTGTCATCGCGTATCGTTCGTAGTATAGGGCAGTGGATTAAAGCGTCAACAACACCAGTTTGTAGTTAAGTGAACATGGCGCAATTTGTGCCTGATAAAGTGTTTTTGCGGGGTATCCTGCTGCATTACTTTAACATGCAGAAAAGTGCGACTGAAAGTCATCTTATTTTGGTGGAAGTGTGTGGTGACCATGCTCTAGCTGAGCGAATGTGTCAGAAGTGGTTTGCACGGTTTAGAAGTGGTGATTTCGGCTTGGCAGACCAAGAGCGAGCTGGACAGCCAAAAAAAATTTCAAGACGAAGAATTGACAGCATTGCTCGAGCAGGATTCGTGTCAAACGCAGGAACAACTTGCAGCAGCATTAGGCGTTGATCAAACAATAGTCTCCAAACGCTTGAAAGCCATGGGAATGATTCAAAAGATGTCACATTGGGTTCCACATGAATTGAAAGACAGAGACGTTGAAAGACGAAAAACCATTTGCGAATTGCTGCTTCAACGACAGAGCAGAAAGGGGTTTCTGCATCGAATTATTACGGGTGATGAGAAGTGGATCCATTACGAGAACCCTAAACGAAAAAAGGCCTGGGTGAAACCAGGTGAACCAGGTCCATCACAACCAAAACGAGATATTCACTGTGCAAAGGTTATGCTGTGCATATGGTGGGATATGAAAGGTGTGGTGTACTATGAGCTGCTGCAACCGGGTGAAACTATGAATGGAGAACGTTATCGACGACAATTAATGCGTTTGAAGCAAGCTCTGGCCAGAACACGACCAGAATGGGAGAACAGACATGATAAACTTATTGTTCAACATGATAACGCTCGCCCACATGTCGCAAAACCGGTCAAAACCTATTTAGAAAATGTCGGATGGGAAGTTTTACCCCACCCGCCGTATTTACCAGACGTTGCTCCTTCGGACTACTACTTGTTCGATTGCATGAACAGCGATTTGATTGGACAGCGGTTTACTTCTTCAGAAGATATCGAAACATGGGTCTCTGACTGGATCGCTTCCAAGGATGAGGACTTCTTTCGCCACGGAATCCGTACATTGCCTGACAGATGGGCGAAAGTGGTGGCTAGCGATGGACAATATTTTTCTTAAGGTATTTATGTATTTTGTGTTTGTACTACAGCTTCAATGTGTGCGTACCAACCGCACGAATTAATTCCTAGACCAAATACATAAGTTTTCAAAAATCCAGTGCTTATTACAGATATAAGCTTAAAAAGACAAGTGAAAACTTACTTTTGCTCTAAGAAATCAAGTTTTTTTTTCTTTTTGCACAAAGAAAAGAATGCTGCGTCCATCCATCAACCGTACCTCACGAGTTCGTCACCAATGTTGCCAACACCAAACTGTTGTCCGTGTACCTCTTCACAATGGAAAAATATCTACCTCGTACCTATGTGCTCCGTGTACCAATGTCCCCCCTCCCCCCTATAAGAATTAAATAAACAAAATATAGAAATAAATACAACAAACAAAATAAAATATAACTATATCGGCCTCTGTATTAATTGCAAAACAAATATTTCCCTTTAATACATTTTATTAGTCATCTTATTCGTAACAGTACTAGGTAATATCAGAGCAAACACTAAAATTATAATATTTGCTTAACTACGATAAAATTAAAAAATGCGTTTTCTGTAAACTTGAACTTTCTGCATATATCGAATTTTGAAAAAAAAGCTGTTAATTTGTGTATGTATAATAATATATGTATAATAGTGTATGTTAGATAATTATGTACACGACACTATAACTGGGCATTAAGCTTGTTGTGTTGTCCTTATGAAATAAATAAATTTTATTTAGCCATGGCGTGATCATTATTAAAATATCTGAATTAGCATTTTTTAAAAAAAAATTTCATTTACCAACATAATTTGAATTCCTTGAATTTCGTTGATTTGTCGTTCCGGCGCCCCCTCTAGTCGCGGCGCCCGGGTCAATTGGCGACAGCCCTGGTAGGAAGAAGAAACATAAAATATGTGTAAACTGTTGACTAAACTCTTCTCATTAAAACACTAAAAATACATATATTCTGAAGCTGGGATTTTAAAATTAGATTCACGTAACGCATTGAATTCCCGGTGGTACGTATTTCGAGAGGCTTCAGTATCTTCCACAAACCTGGATTATAGCTTTTTTGGAGAAAGGAAGAATGGGAAATTTTCGATAATTTGAGGAAAATTTTATATTCTTTGCATGTAGAGATCGTCGGAAGAAATTAACATGTATCCGCAATCATTGGTTAATTGTTCTTTGGTCAGAAAGTCAATCTAATTCCCAGGTTGGGACTTTTTCTAGTGGTTGTAATATTTATTGAATTTTCAAACAGTACATATTCATCCACTTAGTTATCATCATGCCATGGAAGGCAATGGCAATGGCGAGAATAGTGAAGCTATGGAGAAATCCATTGATGTTATCTCCGCCTCTTCCGAACAGCATGTTAGACTTGCGAGAGTGTCATCAAACTCATGACGCAAAAGATGTTCTCAGTTTCATCAACTGGTTCCGAGAACATAAGGAGATTTTGCTCCCTCTTGAAGTACCTGAATTCAACATTGCAGGAGATAGAGCAAGAAGCCAGTACTTGTGCACATATCGGAAAGCGCTGCAATCGTAAGACAGAAGAGAGATGGATAGCATATGGTTGAAAATTCAGGTGTGATTTTCAGTCGGCTGTGCGACTTGAAGCCAAGGAGTATGCTATTTTTCTGTATCTTAAATTTTAATATAGTAGTCTATACTGCAAGTGAATCTTTATTATTATGTTAGGGACCGTTCTAATCAGGGCCTAAAATTCAAGGAAATCACAGCTCCACACTGGTAAAAATCTTATACAGTATAGAAAAACTACTTTAGTCAGCATTTGTTTTGACATATAATCAGTGTTCTGCCCAGTATATCATGTTTACCTGCGACCAAAAAATATTATTATTATTATTATTATTATTATTATTATTATTATTATTATTATTATTAGGTAGGAAAATTTTGACATCCAGAGCAAACAAAATTAAAGGCACATTAGGATACATATTTAATGGTATTGTATTAAACCATAAAATACAGAAACAAACCGGTAAGAAAAACAGTTACACTGGAAGAAAAAAGTCCCTTTTTCTTACATAAGAATTTCACTGTCATTTTTCCATGATCACGCTGTCTCATTCTGTTTTCTACCGAGGCAAATACACCGTTATACCAGGGCTTTTCCTTTGACTTCCTGCCAACTTCAAAACACCTTTTCTTTCTGGCGAGCTATTTTATAACAGCAGGGATTGGGCTGAAATCTCCCAACGGACCCATATTTATATTAACGTGAAGGTAACTTTTCACAGTAGTGGGAGCCAAAGAGAGTCTGTTGTCTGTTTTCAATGTGTTGTAGTCCCTTCTTTCAACATCGGAAGAAGATGGTTTCGAAGCAACAGCTCGGGCTAGACTTGTTGACAGAGCATGAAATGACTGATTTCCACAGATTTTCATGACATGGCTTTTAACGTCCACACCTTTCAACATACTGCACGATGATGCCTCTCTATATTGCATTGCGAACTGGAAAAGATCTGTATCAGGACAAATAAATTTCTGGCATTCTCCTAGGGCATCTCAGTTACATCCTCTTGCAAAACACGCAAAGGCTCCAAAGCAACAATACTGTCTTCATACACCAAACGCTGACTAACAAAGTTAATTATGGAATCCAGGACTTCGAATCTCTTTTCTCACTCACATATTTGTTATGGGATTTATTGCGACGTGTGTTACGATGAAGTTGAATACCATGTAATGAGTACTGTATTTCTCCGTTGACGTTCGCTTGCACATCTTCGTTTAAAAACGTTTCTTCCCACCCGCCTAACAGAGGTTTCTCTTTCATATTCTCCAATTGTGCTACAGTTCTATTTTTATTTGTTATTATGTCCAAAAGAAACATTTCATCATTCTCAAACTTCTGCTGGCAATTCTTGAAAACATATAGAGCGTCTGTCACAAGACACAGAAGATGAAAGCGATCTACTTCTATCCATTTACGCAGATGACTAGAGGTCTGCGCGGATATAAAATATGGCATCCGCATCCGTACCGTATCCGCAGCATCTCTATCCGCATCCGCAACATCTCTATCCGCACCCGCATCCGCAGATAATGAGGTAGCAAATATATACAACTTACATATTCTATAATAGTCATGATTTCGAAAATATTTTTAAACACATTTTAAATAGCTATTCCTTGTAGTTTTCTTAATCAAACGAAACAATATATTATATCAGTTTCCTCGTGATCAAATATCAGCTACGCTAAATAAAATGTAATATAAACCGTGCAGATACAAATTAGAAATTAATAGACGATCTATGTACTTACCCAAGATCTTCAAATGCAGATATCGGACCAAAATAATGCCACGTAGGTGATATCCCCTCTAGCGAGTAATTTTGGACCACATCACTAAGTTTTAAAACATCATTACTCATAAAAAAGGAACATTTGTTCAAAACACAAAGGCGAATTAGAAATAATCGTTATTAAGAATTAAAAATTAATCACAGCACCGCAAACAAATTCACATAAAATCACACTAACACTTCATATTTATGGTAGAGGTTTTAACGCCAAAAAAAAAAAATAAATAAAAAATAAAATAAAATAAAAATAAAATAAAAATAAAAATAAAAAAAAAAATAAAAAAAAATCCAACGAAACATAATGTTCTCGTTATTATTTGCCACAGAGACAGCACACTTTTTTTTATACATGTTGCAAATTTTGGAGTTTAAGGTAAGTTGCTGTTGAGAAAAATTATATCATCGACTGAACTTGGATTCAGACTAGTGCGTCGATCCTGCAAAGTATGACCTGCAGTTGAAAAACTTCTTTCGGATGGAGCACTTGTAGCGGGCACAGAGTGAACAAACAATGCCACTTTGCTCAGAAAGGGATACTCTTCTTTTTGTTGAAACCACCAGGTAATGAGGTCAAAATCCTCCTTGAAGTGAAACTTCCCATGTACATAGCTTGTAACTTCATCTTTCCGGCTTGATGGACTTCCTGTGGCTTCATCAGAAGAATCTTCAAATTCATGAAAGGTGCCAACACTGACCTTTTGCTTCTTTATTGGTGGAGATAGTCGTTCTTCTTGGATAGAGTTTTTCATCCTCTTTGCTACCATCTCTCTAGCATTGTTTTTAACTTCTCGCTCATTCTCTGAGAGAAACTTCATACTTTTGTATTTAGGATGAAGAAAAACTGCCAATTTATGGATCATTGTTGTCCCACTTGTCACTGATAAGTGAAAGCGCCTTTTTCTTCAAGTTCTGAAGAAAAAAACAGTATTGTGTCGTTTGTGTTCTCTTTGAACATACTTCGAAGCTTCTCTTTCCATAATGCAGCAAGAAATAGCGTAGGCCTTTTTGAAGCTTCAAGCTCATCGGAAGTTGCTTTAAAGGGTGATAAGAAAAGTATCAATTTTCTTAACAAATCCCTGTTTAAATCGTCCAACAAGTCTTCTTTGTTTGCTTCCTTCAGAATGGATAAGATGTTCTCCCACTGTGTTTCGATGCTTTCAAACATAATTAGTTTACTAATCCAGCGAGTGTCAATATCGCCCTTCAGGGTTTTATCGAGACGATTTTGCAGTCCGGATCTTTTAAAAAATGTCGTAAGACCACGGCAAGAACTAATCAAATACGAAATATCATCCTCTTCTGTGTTTGAATTTGTTGTAGTGTTCTCTACAATTGTGTTTAAAATGTGAGCAGAACACGATATCCTTGTGTATTGCCGCAAAGCAGAAACGATATTTGGATCTCTGTCAGTCACAAACACCACTTGGTCAATAAATTCGATGATATTGAAACTTCTAAATACGCGAACAATCTCAGTTCTTATATTATCACCAGTCTTTTTCATCTCACAGTCCAATCCCCTAGTATACAAGACGAGTTCTTGCAGTGCTCCTTTGTGAATGTAATGAAATATGACCCCTAAATAGTTTATTTTTCTATACCGATCACTCCACAAATGAACAGTCACTGCACCACCAATATCATCAAGCACATCCTTCACCTCACTAGATACCGTATCTCGAAGAGACGCGGCTTCTTCTGTCAACGCCGTAGAAATCGTGGTTGGATGTGGAAGTAGATCTTTCGCGTTTATTGGTCCATATTTCGCACCCGTTTCAAGCAAGAATTGCGAAAATTCTACAAAACCGTTCCCAGAAACAACAGACAAAGGAACAATATCTTTTGAAACAAAGGTCACAAGTCTTTTTGTTGCACTTTGCTTTAAGTTCGGTGGAACTGGAACACGCTTGTTCTGTGGTTTCACATTCAAAAAACTACTCATCGACGCCTGCTTTAGATCATATTTGTGTTTTGCTATATTTGATGTACCTGACTGATGCCCCTTGTAAGTGTAAACTTTCTTGCATTGGAAACATGCCACAACATCTTTGACTTTAGTATCGCCATCGTACACATGACCAAAACTTTTCCATATTATTGATTTCAGTCTATTTTCTTGCACAATAGTATATACTCCCTGCTTTAATTTGGAAGTAATTGTAGTGGCTGAGGTAGCCTCCATCCCAAACTGACACTAGCACCAGCAATTATACTAAATTTAAAAAAAGTGCCGCAACTAACAACGCAATACAATCTGCATGCTTTCACGATCACGCTTTTACTGAAACTAGAAGTGAAAATAACTTCGAATACAAATAGGAGGTCTATGCCTTTAATTTCGGAAAGAGGCAATAGAGGAAGTTTAGAATTTACTGCTTTTCTTTGCAGCCCCCACTTATTGTTGGACACACTTAGGGTCGGAGAAACAACGCATTGGTTGTTCTTTCTTTCTTTACCAGAGACCCAGAATATACATACACACACGAACAGAGAGAGAGAGAAATTGCTGTTATAAAACTCCAATCCGTCGGGATTTTCATTGAGGTCATTGGTACCTGTCCGAAAAGAGAAATCTGCGGGATTGCAAATGTGTATTCAGTATCTGCTGTACTTCAAAGAAAACAGTAAAGAAGATTTTTTTTTTTTTTAAGAGAGAGAGAGAGAGAAAGATGAGCGTATTTTTCTAGATTTTAGCTGCTGAAGAATGATGCGATTTGTTTACTATTTCGGTGACCTACGCGCTTCTCAAGTTTGCCACCAGTTTCCAGTTTACGGAAGGGGATGTGGTGTGGTAAATTATGGTTTTGGTTCCTGACCTCTCAGGCTGGGAAAACTTTATTTGAACACATTTCTTCATCTTCAAGGCCAATGGTCTGAAAATTTTCAGCTTTATCAGAGGAGCTTTGGAGGCAATTATTTTTCATTTTTACAGCAAATAGCGGCACTTGAGGAGTAGCGAAGGGACCTGTCGCTTCGTTCTGTTTAGGTCAGAGATGTCATTCACCTACAAAACGGCTGCTAAAAATATTGAAAAGAGCAATAAAAGGACAACTCTCATGTCATTTCTTGTCCTTTTGCTGTCACTGAGTCACAAATTTCAAACACACTTATTTTGATTTTAGCTATTTTTCAACCTGTTTCAAAACGTTTAATTCAAAACAAACGTTTCTTAGTACTCTTTCCACCTTCATCACAAATTTTAGGTAGGGAAAAGATGTAGGATACCATATCCGCACAGAAAAGAAATATATATCTGCAGATACTCATTTTGCTGCGGATATCCATTGGCTTCATTACATCCATGGCTTTCCGTTTGCAAGTTAAAGGCAGCTTGGATACTATTTTTTTAAAGGAGAGTATTGAGCATTCTGAATGAAAATTCTGTGCACCTGACGTCAAAATATTCTGGGTAGTGCAAAACTTCTAGGTGATTTTCTGAAGCTACCATCGTTAAACCTTACGTTCGCTGCACTGAAGAGTGATAGAAAGCACACAGTCCAGATGCTGCTTGTATGAGAGATGAAACTTCTTGGATATTCTTGGTGACATCTTTCCATGCTAAATTAATGCGATGGGCAGCACACCAAATTTTCAACAGAGGCAACGTTTGAGGAACTATCCGGGAAACAGTTCTTTCCATGGCATTACTCTTTCTACTGATTTTCATAACGCTGTAACATGCGCTTCGGAGGCTCTTCCTTCTGATTCTTCAAAGCCCAGGAACAATAACTTGTTCTTACTCTTTTCGTCGACAATATTGGCCATCACGTGATGATTGTGCAACTGCGTTCTGTCGACACTACCATCGCTTCTCAGTGATATAGCTAGTGCGTCTTTTAGGGCTTTTCGTACATTTTCTATATCTGCCTCAACAATGCAATCTAACGGTTCGGTGTGAGATGGTGGATTGCCTGTAGTGGGTGCCCATATTAAGAAATTCCTGGAGGTATCCCTGTATAATTTTACTAAGGCTTTGAATTCCAATGTTCCATATAAAAATAAATAGACCTAATGTCCAACGCCCAGCAACATGTAAAATTGAATACCCTATGCTGCTTGTAGGCACAAAGTACCGGTAAATCAACTAGAAGAGAACCATGTGTCAGATGTCGTGTCTACAGGCATAAAGACGAACTAAAGGAACACTGGCTTACCTTTTGTTTCTTTATTTCCTTCCTCTGTTCCATTTTCGTTATTGTTCTAAAGTAATGAAATTACCAAAGACAACATTGCATCGTCACCAAATAGCGAACACTAATCTATAGACAAAAGAATTAACCCGGGTCGGGCTAGCGAGATTTTTTTCCCATGAAACTTATGAACGGACAATATTTCCTGGGTTATGATTGGTTGAGAATCTAGGGTGCTTCTGCTAAATTTTTGGCGGTTATTGATGTATGTTATCTCTGGTAGAACATATTTCTACAACGGATTTAAAGGATCGTGTAATTTTTATCTGCAAAACAACACATTTCATTATATCGAAAAAGTGTAATGTCCTATTGAAACAACAGATAACGTGCAGATAGTTGCATATTTTAAAACTATATGAACGCAACCGAAAACGTTTGAAAACTAAATATAGTTAAAAAGTTCCTTTACCTCAAAATTGGTAATGGATTTCCCTGCCATCTAGGAGACACCTATACGTATTAACTCAGGCTTAATGTCATATACTGGAGTTATATGGAATTGAGTAACCCATTGCATAATGAATGTATTGAATCAGTAGGACTTAGTTTGACACACTAAACGCCTTTAAATGCATAATCCGAGAAATGTAGGGTACTCACATTAATAACACTCCACACTTTAAGAATTATAGTTCCACACTCCTTTCCTACAGTTCCACACAGTGTGGAGTACTCCACTCAATTTTAGGCCCTGGTTCTAATATTAATTATAAATTTGTCATCAGAACTGGAAAGACCGAATAACTTTTTTTTTTTTTTTTTTTAATTTTATTTGCTTACACAAGATTCCTGTGCACAGAATGGGACTGGGTTTACGTATTATCAAAACCAGTAATTATACATTTTTAAATGTTAGCTTATTGTTTTTTTAATTATCTGTTTCGGTGGACTTTCACCTCTATCGAAAATTATAGGTGAAATTAACTTCATTTAACACGTTACTAGTTTCAACATGACACATGAACAAAGTTGTCATATACAGGGTGACTCCAAAGCAGACAGCAAAATTCGAGAGGAATTCTACGCAAACATAAGATTAGAAGAGTCAGTGATATTTTCTCCTCACAGGCTTGGTTTGGAAGTATTAGCCTTTTGAAATGCTTCCCACTTTTAACACTCAACCAGGAGATATACAAGCACACAATATTGAGGACTCAATGCTTTAGAAACTAATAACAATATCAGAAACTATCCGATTTCACTCACTGTCAGTGGTAGCGTGCTCGCCTCTGGTGCACAGGGTCCGTGGTTCGATTCGTTTTCGCCAAATGAGCTTTGCGGTGGATAAACATCGTGTGCGTGCGTTTTCTCGAGATTTTCTAGTTTCCTGCCAGTTTGGTAATCCCACCATTATCATCATCAGAGTCTCCTTTAGCCTTCGTGAACTCCTACGTAGCTATGTGGATAGCGTACGCGTGTTTCACGCGGGAGATCTAAATTAGATTCCCAGTGGGAGCTCATGTGGTTCGAATTCCACGTTGAACTGTAGGTCCACGTCTCATATAGCCTCGCTGCTAAAAGGAATGCTAAATTCAACACAATCAATCAATCATTTAACCTTCGTGCATAATCTTTTAGATTGAGCACTGGTGACACGATAAACAGTTATTAAAATACTGACTTACCACTACATTTCCTTAGTTTTCCCAGTAGGTAGTCTAAATAGATTTCTTACATCATCTTCGATGGTAAAAATAACTATTATGATGCAGTAATAGCTCAACCAATATTATTGGATGCAGAGCTCGAGGATGCTTTCGTAGACTGCTAGTAGTTTCCAGTCGATTTAAAGTTTTATGTACAATAAACCAACCAATCGTGTCTTTTCTAAAGTGCTTCCAAATTACACTTTTCCACATAGCAAAATACAATTCACAAACTGTGACGACACTAGAAAGGAGCAAGGGAGCGAGCGCCCCCCGATGGCATCGTCCACTCTTCCCGACTACCTCTAGACATGTTGTATTGTAATGTAGGTCAAGTGATATAAAACTATTTTATCCGGTATAATAATAATAATAATAAAAGCTCCCTCCGAAAATGTCTCCGCTCTCCGCGTGTCCCGCCAAAAATTAAAGCTGGCATCGTCAAAGCTCACCAACGGAAACAAACTTTGAAAATGTTTATTCGCACTCGTGAATTACGTCTACATGTAGTTTCTACAGTGGCTGTACTTGTCAACAGAGTCCAGTGAATTTCACTGTTTGCTACGATTTCAATTTTGTCGGCTAAAAAGCAATGTCAACCAAGTATTTATTTACAATTACTTGTAAAATTCGGAAAAACAAGATAATTTTTGAAGGCAGGTGCTTTTCATGACCTTCCAGTTCGTTCTGTCGGGAATACTCTTGCTTTCTAAACTCCGAACAGCAAATGCAAGGCAATTACCTTCTTTTATATACATACTGCATTTTTTCTCTTTCTCGTTGATATCAAAGAACTACAAATTAGCTAGCTATATATAACGTGACAGTTGGCACATGAATGTAGAATATGAATCTATCAGGCTCTTTCTTTCGCCAAACATTTATTTATTGAAACTTGAAAATTAAACTACTTAACTAACAAAAAAGTATCCGATAGTCAGCTAAACATGAACTTGAATCTGAATAAATTTTGTAGCTCTCTGACTCGACTTTCATTTTAGAATTGAAGACTTCTTTCATATTAATACCATAATCATACTTGATATACCGATACAGTGTGTAACTGGATGATATATATATATATATATATATATATATATATATATATATATATATATAAAAACCTGAGAATCGAGTACGCGGATCCGGAGCCAAAAACCGGGTATTATTTCAGGGATCAGTTCTCGTCATCCCTAGTGCACTCGTTGACAATACGTAAAACAGTAAACACCACCACGACTTCCTATAATTTTGAAGCTGCTGCTTTCCATTGATGTTTCTTCCCTTAGATTTACTGGCCTTCCAAACTTAATAGTAAAAGATGTTCTTCAAAGGTTTCTAGGGAATTATAATCATGTATACTATAGAATGTTCAGTTAGGTGCTAAAATATGGAGATTAATTTATAACATTCCTTCAATGGAGCCAGCTTAAGGAGTAATACGTAATGAGTATCTTGTGGGGAAATGTTACACATTACTCTTTAAAGCACCCCCCACCAATATTATATATATATAATTAAAAAAAAATATTATATATATATATAACAAGAAGGCCAACTTAACGGGTTTTAATATATTTTTCAGAACCATTGGATATACAAGCAAGAAATCTGCAATAAGTTTTTTTCTATGTAAAGAATACGAAGATCTCATTTACTAGAAATTCCATCCCAAAGAAGAAATTTTACGATTATTACATATGTCTCAATTATTACGACGACACAAAATTTGGTACAGGAAGGATTTTTGGTTGTTAATACAGAAGTGGAAAAATGTTCTCAGTATAATATAGCATTTATTGTATATTTAATTCACATAACGGAGAAAAATAAAAATTCACCGATTTTCTAAACTAAACTAAACTTTTTCGTTATTTCGCCATTAACATCCATTTTATAATCACAGTTTCCCTTAGCCTCTGCGCATAATCGTGGGGCGTAAAACTTGTTCCACAACATGGTCATATTATCGAGTAATTTCATGTTCAATTTTTGACATCATATCAACAACAGTACTATCATCATGAAATTAAAGTTTTGATTCACAGTTTGCTGCAGCACTAACTAGATCAGAATTATACTACTATGATTACGCATTATTTTCAAAAATGTTACACATGCGTGAATGTGGCAGTCTCAATCTGGATATTTCTAAAATAGCAACCTAATCTATAAATAATCGATTCATATATAATTTCAAATACTAACACTAAAACACCAGTCTATCAATGTTCTGTCAAAATACCAATGTATTGCAGGAAAAGCATCATATTCTTCGTGACGAGGACGTTTCTATTTTCAGGCGTATTATATTATAACATTTCTTGATGGAATCTATACATTTAAGCAAAATTAATCAAAATAGCATAAAAATCAAATCAATCGCAAGAGGTGCCGGACTTAAAACAGGGCACAAAGAATTTCTGGTTCGATTCCAGGTCATTTGTGTAGTTGTAGTTTTTTTTCTCTTTTCTTTACTACTTCCTGCTAATCTTCATCCACCAATTCTACTGCCATTTAGATCCACTTATTATTCCTCTCATTTTGGTCTATAAGGAATAACCTAAGAAAATTAAGCTAAAGATTTCATTCTGACTCGAGGCCTTGCAGCAAACATCTAGTTTAAAATATTCAGCTCGGTCTAGTTACACATGCAAATCAGAATTGACGAGGTATTGGACCTATACGAGAATTATGAAGCGCCTGTCATTTCGTCAATAACAAATCACTGTACAGTTATTTAAGGTATTTACTGAAGGGAGAAAAGAAAAAGAAGCTTTTGAACTATCCATCTTTATTCACATTCTTTCCGTAACAGCCTTGTTTTCTTGACTTTTTTAAAACTGTTTACAAAAAACGTTCTACATTCAAACTAACTAATCCATAATGATAGGAAAACAATACTGTGCATTGTTTTTCCAGTTACTTTAAATAATAAATACGAGATGATACACTTTTATGTCATGTTTCGTTTACACTAATCAATGTAAATCAAATATGACTAATCCTTTGAAAATATTCCTAACTCAACTTCATTTTTGTAAATATTAGTTTTATCACATTTGTAACAAAAATCTAATTTCCATACATATTTTCACGAATACCACATAGCCATAGGGATGGAAAATTGTTCTGCCTAGAGGGACACAGTCTTGTTCTATCACTTGATTCCCCTCTACAGCTTACGTAAAACGTAAAACGAAAGCAAGTACTTGCATAATTAACAAAAATTTTCTTTTTTCATCCAAGATGCTATTTATACACAAACTGTCGAACCATATTGTATGCTTTGCAGTACATATTACTTTACAAAACAAAATGTGTAGAATTTTGTTAAAAGCATTAATGTATTTAAAAAAAATTCTATTCACGAAGTGGATTGAAAACTTACCCTAATTTCACAATAACAGAAGAAAATTGTAGTTTTACAAGAAAATCTGACAAAAGTATACTTACACGTTTGTACTTAGGAATGTTTGTAAGAGAAACGTATTGCTATTTTACCCGTATATTCAATTATGACTGTCTCACATCTACATTGGATAACTCCCAAGAGGTTTGGTATCAATGAAACAGGTAATTGTTCATAAAAAGTATCTCTTTTTATGTATTAGCTAAAAGTTTGTATGAATGATTTTTTTTTTCAGTGTGAACTTCGCGGAACGCATAACTACTATAATAGAGGATTTGTTGTTGAAAAATATAATGAATAAATAAGTAAAGAAATACAGGGGGATACAAACTTTGTTGTTAGTACTTATGAAGTATCAGAGGACTTGATCTAGCTACATTATCTCAACGCTAGGGCTCTAGAAAGTTATCGATTCAATGTAGGAAGCAAATGTTACCGCTACTATTAACCGTAAAACATGATATTGATCAACTTTATATACTCACAGTTAATGAATACGTTCCAGAAATGACCATGACTTTATGGAACTCAATTTTTTTCTTTTTGAATCAAACTTCCATTATTTGAAATTCGAGAAGTTTGCTTGGAATGATTAACTATCAATAGTTACTATCAAGTATCAACTTGATTTACAAAATATTATTGAATTATTTCTGTAATAAACTAAAATCCGACAATGCAACCTGTGTTCAGAACAGTGATAATAATTATGTTCGTAAAGAGGAAACATTTCTTTAATCGCAATTTAATATAACCTAATGCATTTTAAATATCATGAAGAATTCTATGTTGTAAAGTCATAAAAACCAGAAACTGTTACAAGGAATTAATAAAAATGAGAATCCACTTTTGAACGAATATGATGTGATGTGAACCACGTAAAAATTACGATTTTCAAGCAACGAAAGTTCTTCGGAGTTTTAACAGTCCAAATTTTATTTGGTCTGACGGTGAAAATAAGCAAGGTAGTCAGATGCAATATGTGTGCGCTTACAGTTGACGTTTACCATTTTTCTTAACATAAGAAAAATCCTCTCTGTTTTTCCTAAGCGAAAGAAATACGTTATTCCATTTTAAAAACAGAAACCAAGCTGGAACCAATGTCCACTCTCGCTGTTCTCTTTTCTTTTCTCTCTCTATCTCCTGTGTTGGAATCAGTAACATTTATTTTCGTCCGAACACTTCGAAATAAGAGTTTTTTGCACAACAGCAAATGTTTCTATTAAATCAATGAACTTGAAACGTTTAATAATATAGTAATGCTAGTTCAAACTACTAGTGTGAAAAAAAAAAAAAAAAAAAAAAAGTATTTCTGTTCAATAATCTTCCGCCATTGGAAATAACATTTTTCAGAAATACAACAAATTTTCTTAAAAACTGATTTCTAAGAGTTATCCTTAAAAGCAAAATCTAATTTCTCTCTTTTGTTTGATGAAATATCACATAAAACTGCTTTACCAATTCCGGTTTCTTGCATTGTGTTTAATTTCGAATTGCAAGAGGTTCTTATTGGAGTGAGAATCGGTAACAAGATGATTATTCCCTATACACTTTTTACACTCCTCGAATCGCCTAGAGCTCTCTCGTGGCTAAGTGGTTAGCATCACGCCTTTAGCGTGGGAAACCCGGATTCGATTTCTGGAGCGAGCTCATGGTTCGGATCCTACGTAAAGCAATAGGTCTCGCTAGTGAAAGGGACGCTAAAAACAAATCCAATCAAGTGCCGTACGCAATATACAGGGCTGTTTGCTATAAAACAAATACTTTAAAAATATTACCTTTTTTAGCACTGAAATACATTTTAAATTGTGCGATGATCTGTAAATTTTTGGTTGGCAACACTATCACAATGATGAAGTTGGCAACACTAGTAGCAACAAAGGTCATTAAAATAGTAACGGTACAAGAGAAAGCAAGGTGTGTGTATTGGTATGCAAAACTGAAATCAGGTGTATTGGTGCAGCGAAACTTCAGACAAGTGTAATAATAATAATAATAATAATAATAATAATAATAATAATAAAACTGATGTCAGGAGTATAAAGAGTTGGCACAGCCACATTCTGGGCACCGGGAGTGTTTGTGATATGCAAAGAAGTTGTCGACCGCCAGTGAACCCAAAAACATGGTGCGAAGGGTTGCCAACAGCCTAGAGAGAAGTCCAAGAAAATCATTCCGCGGCGTTTGCTGGAGTTGGGAAACAGTCAACAACGCACAAGATAATGCGTAAACATTTGAAAGCCAAACAGTACAAGATTAAATTTGTGCATGAATTGACAGAAGATCAAGAAACGAAACTGGAGTTCTGGGAACTGATGCTGAAACGACTGGATGATGACAGGGAACTTTTGCAGTTATTCACGTTCTCAGATGGGGTAACTTTCCATGTTTCAGGGAGGGTAAACAGGCACAACTGTCTTGTTTGGGGAATTGAAAATTCTAATGAATATAGAACACACGAAAGAGATGGCCCGAAAGTGGATGTGTGGTGTGTCGTATCAATGGACCACCTTATAGGCCCGTTTTTCTTTGACGAAACGCTGTGACAGGAGAGAGATACCTTCAAGATGCTTACAAATTTCCTGATGCTAGCATTGGTTAGGTTGGGAATCAAGGATCGTATCGACTACCAGTAAGACGGAGACCACCCACAATTTGTACAAGTCATCAGGGACTATCTTGACCATGAGCTACCTGGCAGGTGGATTGGGCGCAGAGGCCCTACCGCTTGGACCTCCAATTCTCCCGATTTGACACCCTGTAATTTTTGGTTGTGTCATGTGAAGACACAGGTGTACGCGGAAAAATCGAAGGACCTGCAGGACCTGAAAGCTAAGATTAGTGTAGTGATCTATGACATTTCTGGCGACGCCAGACGGAATAGCATTCACGGATTTCACCGGAGGTTGCAGGAATGTATGAATATCAACGGACCTCAGCTGGAGGTATGGCGATGATGGCAGTGGTGTATCTATGGATGATGATACGAAATGTGTCTCAATAAAGATCTTAACATTTATTTCACTGCAATATCATTATTTTCTATTTTTTTTTTTTAAAAAAAAGTTATAAGCATTTGTTTTATAGCAAGGACTTTATAACAGCCCTGTATTTTATGCACACGTTGGTATTCTTCAAATGGCCAATGCACGTTGCTAGCCCAGAAAAAAATCTGAGTTTGAGGTTTGGCACTTAAAGTGTTAATGTAAATACAGAAGACTTCAACATTTAATGCAATATTTTTTAACGTGACTGTACAATCGAAACAATATGCTTTGAAAGATTTTATCCATTTCAACGATCCTTTTAAAGTATTCAGATAATTTCTTTTCCCTTTTTTAACCTTGTAAATCTCACCAAAAGATTATGTATAAGCAGATGGTAGGAAAGCATTCGAAATCATTGAGTAAAGATACAAATTATAAAAACTACGCTATTGGGAGCACTGTAAGATTAGTATTTATAATATAATGTCCTTTGCGTACAAGATCTACATTTACACGAAATCTAATTTGTTATCGAAGTATACAACTGAAATTTTTTAATAATTTTAAAATACTTCAGATTTGTCGTCAAACCACATAATTAAAATTCACATATGTCGGAAAATATGGAATTCTTACATTCTAACATTATGGTCCTTATTTATTAAAAGTTCAAACGTCATACGAAGTACAAATCATGTATTATCATCTTAAAATACACTTTTGCATCTTGAAATTAACATAATTAGTTTTAGTGTCAGTTCTGACTGTTTAACCAGTAGAAGAAATAGAAATATTGAATTATCATATTAAAACTGTGAAAAATGAAATACAAAAGCACAATAGTATTTATACACTAGAGAAGTGAAAATATCTTCGCGATTCACCACGTCGCAACTTGTAAATAATAATAATAATAATAAACTGCTTTCACAGTTATGAGCGAAAGTATATACACCCTATTTGCTGTTTTATCAGTTAACTTAGGAACACATATTACCCATTTATCTATGAATGCGACTGCACTGAACTATATGAAGAATTCAAAGAAAGGAAACTAATGGGTACAATTGTTTATATACATGTAGTACTAATTTCTTCCTTGTTTCACTTTTCTTTTTCGGTTTGTTTGGAATTTAACATTCAAACAAATGAAACCGAAAAAGAATCAGTATTATATGAATAAAATGGCATTATCAAAACAACAGAGTCAAGAAAACGTTTTAATGATTCTTAGCAAATATCCTAATTTAAGTGTAAACACACAAATTTCATTTTCCATAACTAGAAGCTTTGCTTTGTATATACTAAAACACAAACAATTTGCTGAACAAAACAATATATTCACATTTAAAAAAAACTACATACGTGTTACAGTTTCGCCAACTAACACGTATTTAGTTTTTTAATGTGAATATATTGTTTTGCTCAGCAAATAGTTTGTGTTTTAATAAATTTAATGTTTAAGAGTGAATTGTCGGAGGTAAAAATGTTTCCAACGTTAATTCGAATGCCGTCGCGCGCACAAGATATAGTTAAAATCGTAGTTGTTTTTCCTTCCTCCATTGACGCAGACAAAACTTTACAACAATTTATTTAAAGTGATATATCCGTTCCTAAGTTATTGACAAAAGAAGTGTGCAACTTTGCTTGTGACTCACAGTTCATTTACACAAGAACTCAAGTTTATGACCATTTGTCTGAACATTAAAACACAGCAGAAGTCACATGAGAAAAAAAGAAATAAATATGACTAGATGCAAAGTAATGTTTACAAGTACTTGCTTTCCCAAGTTTTATCTGCTTTACTTTTTCTTTTTATTGTTAATCACAATTTATGGAAATTACACAATATTACGTCACTGGATCAAATCGACTGCTAACACTAAATATACTTTACAAGCCACTTTCTAAGCAGCACAATGAGCCATTTTCTGACTATACAGTCCAAGAGCGACAGGTCTGCACTATACTGGACACTTGATTTGGAGAGGGAGGAGGTGGTGATCTGTCCGAAGTTAGTTATAGACAACGTACGAACTACAAACTTGAGCCTGCTCTATGGACTTCTATTGACAAGACTGGTTTCTCGATCACGCAAGAAGTTTCATCCTTAATTATTCTCAAACGCTAATACACACCTTTAGATCTAGAACTATTCGACTCCGAACAAAAATGCGACACACAATGTTATCATACATTGCATACATACATGCACTCTCACACACATATATATATATATTTCATATAAAGTCACTGGCACATCAATCAGCTACATTCATAACCACTTGCAAGACATTCAATATATATGTACAGAACACATTGCGCAGGAGATGTTACTTTCTCCTCTGTTATTAGTGTCAATACAAGATCGTGACTTGTGCTATGAAAATACAAATTTTCATATATTTTTATGGACACAATGACACAAAAGGACGAACATTTTATGCTAATGTACGAAACTTTACAAACAAAAGAACAAATAATAATAATAGTAGGTGTTCATTATCAAAATGGAACGAGACGAAACAAACATCAAGACCTGAGCCTTACTTCATGAACTTATCTTGCTTTCTTGGCTAATCCACGGTCCAATCTTTTAACGCAATTCTTGTACATGGCGATCTATTTTCTTTCCGTTAGAAAACAATATGCATATACTTATTATGCTATAAATTTAAAAACCTGATTCCCATGTATAACAACACCTTTCAGCCGAAAAAGGAAATAAATCCTAAATGAAAATCTTTACAATGGCAACATATTTGTTTTAGTTATTTACCATTTCCCATCACAATTTCTTGTAAATGATTTTAATAATTCATTTATATTACATAAATGCTATTAACTTCTATATGTTTTACACGATAGAAGTAACGGGTTCTTTTATATACATATACGTATGTGAATTAGAAAAACGAAAAAATGAGAATATTTGTTTAAGAAAAAATCCCAACATTTTCAGTCCATCTCACTTCCTGCAAACAATACATTAAAGTGTACAACACAGATACAGGTGCTTACATTCATTATCAAAAACCCTTGCAAAGCAGTGCACTGAAATGCACATAGAAGGGAAAGCAAAATAAATTATGCAACCTGATTCATTTTTCCCAGACGCACTTCCTATTTATGAACATTACAGAATATATTTTCTTTTGATATCTCTATCCTTTATGTAAACCTTGCATGAAATTGGAAAGATCATATTCATCTTCGTATTGCTTATCATCCCAGAGTTCTGGCAGATTCTCAAGTACAGCCTTCATGCTGATTCCACCCGTCTGGTTCTGTTTACTTTGTTTGGCTCTTTCGGCTTTGTTTTTGTCTTCCAATGAGAACAGGTCCAACAGCTGTTGAAAAATCGATAGTTAATAGTTATAAATATATATATATATCACTCAACTACTACACTTTCATTGGCGTTTACAATTTTAATTTAAGTAACGATATTTCATTCATAAATATACAGTGAAAAACGAAAGACTGGACTGTTATTTGAATTCTAGTCTCCGGTTTATTGAGGCGATGTGTTAACCACTACGCTACCCCGTTCGCTCCTTGATGAATAATCATACATTCTATCACTCTTGAAATCGGTGCTGAGCCACATAGATTGTTCCACAATTTTTGTTGTGCTTGGACAATCTAGTGTCTACATTACAGAATGCTTCTGATGAGTGAATTATATTTATGCACAATAAATAGAGATCTCTCAAATCTTCTGTAATATAGACCTGGGTTGTCAAAGAACAATAGAAGGTTGTGATAGTGGATAACGCTTCGGCAGATTCGGCATGGGTTCGTGTGCCGTTTCAGTTGTACATTTTTTTCACTTTTTGTGTATCACTGAATTAGCATCTTTAGAGGATTTGGTGTGATGTAAAAATATGTTATTTTCTCTACTTATCATATACGACATTTAATTCAATTTACCACTGAACTGAAGCGAAGCAAAACGTACGCCCAATGTTAATACGTTTAACGTCTCGGGACTTTTTATACATCGTACGTATCATGGATTTTTTTTTTTAAAATCAAAAGACCCAATATATTTTCAATTAAAATTTTTCTTTTAAGTTTTATATCTGCAGAACTACATACAGTGTAGCCAAACCCAAACTATCACATAACAGTATGATGTGCTTATTCCGTAGAAAATACGAGAATTTTATTTAGGGGCAGTTGAAAAATTTTGTGGCCCCTGTTCCAAAAACTAATTATTGGCCAAGATTATAATTTTTTGATGCATTTTTTTTTGATCATTCCTAAAATTCTTGGACAAGATCGCAATCTTTTGATCCATTATTTCGATCATTTCTAAAATTTTTGTTAACAAAAAGTTTAAAATATTTTCGATATGAAAATGTAAAGTGCAGAATATGAAGTAAATCATGTGCTTAGACTGATATTTAAGAACAATGGCATAATCATACACTTAAAAAGCAGTTAAATGAATAACATTCAATCAATAATGCCTACAAGTTCTTGGCTCATCAATAAAGCAAGAAAGGAATATTTTCTTAGTTTCCTTTTATTCATTATTCAATTTTTAACCCCACACAATTTCAACATACATATGTAATATCGACGCATATGGAACTGTAAATGTACTAATTCCTCTCAAAATTAATGTTATTTCATCGGTAATTTTTAAGTATTTTTTATAGTTGAGCACAGTTTGTATATAGTGACTTATTCACCATAAAGTGAGCTACTGATCACAAAACATTGAAAACGTAATTACACACATATTAAAAAAAAAACGCATATAAAACTTCCACTACTCGCTTCATCAAGTAAGAAGTAGTAAGGTCAAAAGGTAAGTTAAATAACAGAAAGTAGTCCCGAACGTTTGTGGGAACAATGTTGAAAATAATTTTTATCATAGCGCCAACATGAACGCTTCATACTTATTTCTGTATTTAACCCTTTTTCCTTACTTCTTCTGCTCCCTATCTGATGAAATTTGAGAAAGTATTTACTGTACTTTTTTGCCTGTTTGTTTTTTGGTGTAATTATGTTTACATAATAATCTACTAAATAGCCATGAAATATCCACAAAAACTGATCACTAACAATTTCCAGGGAGAAAGTAAGTTATAGTTGACAGTTAAACAAGAAAAAGAAAGTCCGTCAAAAAAATGTGCACACAATAGATGGTACCTGCGCATTGTTTTCGAAGCTGAACTGAATTATTATTACGATATGTAGTGTGTATGGTGTTTTCTTAATACGAGGAAAAAAAAAAAAAAAAAAAAAAAAAAAAAAAAAAAAAAAAAGCAGTGGGGAGGGAGAGTGGGGAATCCACTGTTGTACCAATTGTCCGTTACGATCACGTCACCTGCGTCAGTGTGCGAAGTTGTGTCGCTGTGAGTGCATCGGTTCGCTCTTGCGAGTTTGTTTAGTAAACCAACTTTTTCCAGTTCGGCGAAAACGTGATGGCAGATTATCGAGGCGGCTGTGAAATTTGGTTTCCTGTTGGAGAAATCGGCCGCGGAAACTACTGTAATGCTGAAGACTGCTTATGGGGATGCTGCCCTAAGTAAAACCAGAGTATACTAGTGGTTTGCACGTTTTAAAAATGGAGAACTGTCAATTGAAGACCAACCCCGTTCAGAACGCCCCTCAACGGCAAGAACTGACGAAATCGTCGAAAAAATCAATGCCCACGTTCGTGAAGACCGTCGCCGAACCATTAATCAACTCTGTGAGATGTCTGAAATATCGTGGAGTTCAATTCAGAGGATTTTATCAGAAGATTTGCACATGAGAAGGGTTGCAGCCAAATTTATCCCTTGCCTTCTCACAGACGAGCAAAAGGAGCGTCGACTTGAGGCATGTGTTGAACTTCAAAATCAGCTCAAAGAGTACCCTAACTTTTTTACCAAGGTGATTACTGATGATGAATCGTGGTGCTATGGCTATGACCCCGAATCAAAGCAGCAATCAAGCCAGTGGAGGAGGTTTTGCCACTGTGGAGGAGGTAAAACAAAAATCGCTGGAGGTCATAAAGAAGATCCCGTTAAGTGATTTTCAAAACTGTTTTGAACAATGGAAGGATCGTTTGCAGAAATGCGTTGCGGTCCATGGACAATACTTTGAAGGTGATGAAAATTTGGTGTAAAAATATTGAGAAATAAAGAAGTTATGACGAATCTCCCCTTTGTTTTGGGTCCCTCCTCGTATATGTCGGTACTTTCATGATTAAGACTAAAACGAGACGCATAATTATGAAAGAATTGGTGGAATGAGGCTGTGGAAGGAAACGGGAGAACCTATGAACAAGAACTTCTTTACCACACGTTCGCCTGGTCGGAGGAACCTCTTGCGCCAGAAATGAAAACACTACTACTGATCCACCGTGCCCCTCACATGATGTATGGCTGTGAAACAAAATTCCCGGTGCACTCCTGACATTAGGAACGAAAAGAAAGACCACACAATTTCCACCACGTTTAGCAGATTTAACACCTCTGGGAACCTTGAAGAACGTCTTGTACTGCAGGAAACCGGCTATGCTGAGGAATCTTCGTGAGAAATTACAATGGCACGTGCAGCAATCCTCACGAACACACTCACCAATGTTCCTCAAGCAAATGGCTAACAGTTGCGATATGTATTATCTGGCCGCTAACGGCAAGTACTTTTGAGCACTTTCAGCAACTGCACACGTGCAAGAGATTTGTATTGTGCTTCATTGTAATTTGTATTAAACTTGTGATATATAATGAAGTACACCACTAACAGACATATAGTTTTCTTTCGTTACAGTGTCCGCACATTTTTTGATGAATATTAAATCTATAATATATATATATATATATAAACTAACAATCAAATCAATACAGGGATGAGGTAAATACCCTTGTAAATTAACTATTAGTGAACTTAGAACTGCTACGATGCCAACTTTAAAGTCACTTTTTTCCTATCGAAAGACTATGTGTTAACACTAAACATTTTTTTCTAGAAGTTCAAAATTAGTTCAAGCTACTAACCTGTTCTGTTCCCATTGTCTCCAAGCTGGCATTTTCACTACTAATAACTGTATTTGCAGTCATAAGTTTAAATTTCTGCAATCTGAAAAATAAATAAATAATAATAAATTACAAAAAAAAATACTTAGGTTGGATAAAAAGTAATAGCAACAATGTTCTCACGTCAGAGGGCTGTGAAGACTCAACAAAAATCTTAGATTGGATAAAAAGTAGTGGCAACTCTGTTCTTACGTCAGAGAGCTATGAAGCGCCTAGAAGAATACTTTGGTTGAATAAAAAGTAGTGGCAACTCTGTTCTTACGTCAGAGGGCTGTAAAGTCCGTAACAATGTGTTTCGGAAACATTAACAATATATTTATCAAGACTGAAGTGGCACGTGGGCGAGTGCACAACAATGTTGTCAGAGACTTCGTGACGACCTTTTGGCCAAAATGAAGGAACTATCTTCGCGGGAAGCACTACAACACTAGAAAAGCCATCATCTGTGCCATATAGCGGTTTCCTGCGGGACATCTACAAAGTGAAGCGCTAACAGTGTGCAACACCTTCCACAGATGTAGCAGAAGGTGACAGAGATGGGAGGCGACTATAGGCGTTTGTAACAATGTTGTTCTGTGCATAAAGCCGGGTACGAATTATAACAAAGTTGCAATGTTGTCATTACTTTTTATTCATCTCACTCTCTCTCCATATATATATATGAGAGAGAGATAAACCTGAAGATGTATTACATCATGAAACACCAACTAGATCATCATTATAAATAATACGTTGCAAATTTATTTGTAAAACTAACTAGGAAACAAGGTGTCAAACGATAATCTGAATTCCACATATAGGCTGTATATAAAAACCTTGAAAATAAATTAATAGTAAAATGTACTCGAACTTTCTCCAGTTTTATAAGTTATAGAAAATTTAAAATAAATAAACTTTTATTTTAAGGGTAAAGGGCGTGAAACATGAGACCAAGCTACAGTCTGTTCCACACTCTCTTAAAAAAATAGTTTAAGTAAGAGTGAAAAATTGCCTTCACTTCCCTTGCGGGTAGCAGCCTCATAGCCAGGTGAACATAAGTTTCCTTCTAAATTATACATGCCCTTCTAAACTATACCGAACACTGGTCGAAAAAGATGACTACCTCCTCATGTCTGCTTCCAGATAAGGACTAGGGGAAGATTTTCTTTTTTCTTCATAGCATATTTTGAGAAATTTCTGCCCATCATTAGATTACTGCATTTCATTCCTACTTATTCTAAAAATATACCGTTTGTTACTTTTCTGAGCGAGTAAATGAGAATGGACAAGCTAATGTGTGGAAAGATAAAGTACTGAAAGATCAGAACTATAACTTGAAATCAAAAGCAAAATGCTTATTTCGAATAGTTTTCTTGAAACATAGAATGAACGTTGTGTGTGTACATTACTTACAGTATTTAAATTGGTGAATTTACTCCGAAGTTGCTGGAAAACTAAAATCTAGCGGTGGGAGAAGTCCATTGCTTTTAACTATGCATTTCTTATCAATACTGCCGGAAGCATTCATGGAAAGTTGAAAAGACTGACCTTGAAACATCCGTAAATAAAGGAAAATCTATACAGTTTCGATGGTCGGCTGCCATCATTTACAAGTATGATATTCTTTCACGGATCCAGTTATAATCTACAACTAACAAACTAACTCTATGGCCTATGGAACCCGGAGGTAGAATGCCGCGTTCACAAAAGCTCTCCACTGACTTCTATCCTTAGTCAACTGGATCCAGTTCCTACTTTGTATTTCTATTTCTGCGAGATCCATCTTAATATTGTCCTCCTATCTGCGTGTAGGTCTTCAAAATGGTCTTTTTCCGATTGGTCTTCCAGTTAAGACTTTGAAAGCGTTCTTACTCTCTTCCATTCTGGCTACATGAGATACCCTGGTAAACCGTATAAATTATGTAGTTCCTCGTTATGAAGTTTCCGCCATTCCCCATTCTCGTTCCTTTTGGGTCCGAATATTCGTCTCAAGTCTACGTTCTTCCCTCAGAGTAAGCGACCATGTTTCGCAATCACACAGAACAACAGACATGATTATCGTTTTACATATTTTAAGCTTCAAATTTCTCGACAGAATTCACAACAACAAGAGATTTTGAACTGAATAATAAAACGAATTACCTGTTTGTAGTCGACATTTAATTTCTTCGTGAATAAGGTTTTCGTCTGTTAATATTGATCCTAGATATTTGAAACTATCCACTTTATCAAAAGTATTATTTGATATTTTAACGCATCCATAATTTGCCGTATTACGATCCCGACGAACTTCCATGTATTTAGTTTTCCCTGTATTTCTTAACTCATGTCCCTGAAAGCGTTTAATAAGAGTTCTGCATTTCTTTCTATTGTTCTTCTATCATCCCCTATTAAATTTACATCATCAGCATATGCCATAACCTGATGAGTACCATTCAGCTCTAAGCCCTTGTTGGTATCTGATTTTCCTTATAACGTATTCCAGGCCAAAGTTGAATAATAACGGCGACAAGGTATCATTTTGTTTCAGGCTATTCTCGACGTGAGCTCGTGGACAAAAATTTTCCTACCCGGACTTTACTTTGGGATTCACTTAAACATACCTTAATTAATTTAATTAGCTTTTTCGGTATTCCAAATTCTGTAAGAATGTTGTGCAATGGTTCTTTCCTAACCGAGTCGTACGCCTTTCTAAAATCAATAAATAGTTGATGTACCGGGGTATTGTATTCCCACTTTTTTTCGAGTATTTGGCGAATGGTAAATATTTGGTCGATAGTTGATCGATTTCGTCTAAATCCGCACTGATAATCTCCAATAATTTCATCTGCGTATGGGGTCAATTTTGCTAATACAATGTTTGAAAGCATTTTATAGGATGTTGACAATAAAAATGCCTCGATAATTATTACAGTCAGTTTCGTCTCCTTTCTTGTGAATTGGAACAATGATTGATTCTTTCCACTCTTGTGGCAATTCTTCCTTGTTCCAGGTAAGGAGAATGAGCGTGTGTGTCTTGTTCCACAATTTTTCGCCTCCAGCTAAAATTAACTCAGCCGGAATTTCGCCTACACCCGGATATTTGTGTTTCTTTAATTTCTTTATAGTGATTTCTACTTTATTCGGGTTAGGTTCTGGAACATACGGTTCTGCGATGTGTATTTTCCTTTCTCCACGCACATTAGCTTTTGGTTCCGTGTTAAGCAGATAGTGAATAAAATCTTTCCTTTATTTAAGATGTTATCTGTATCAGTAAGAACTGTTCCGTCAGCTTTCTTTAATATATAAGCACGAGGTTGATAGCCTTTCTTAAATTCGTTGATCTCCTTATATATGTCTCGAGTGTTTTTATTTTTACTATTATCTTTAAGTTTAGCTTTCAAAAAATTGAATTTCGGAACTTTCCGCCTGATGTCTACGAAATTTTGTGTACTTATTTCATTCGGATTTTATAGCCAACATAATTTTGCCTGTTTTCTCTTTGCTGCTAGTTTCACGCTTTTTTTTTTTTTTTTTTTTTTGTCGAACCATGGTTTGTTCCTACGTATTTCCGCGTGTCACAATTTTTCTTTTGCTGGAACTTTGCCAAGTATCCTCAACACTAGTGCACTCCGAATCTTCAATCTGGTATTCCTCTCTTACCTGGCTCTCTTTCTTTAAATTAAATCTCTCCGTTTTCAGACACTGAATATTTCCTTTATTCAAAGAATCTCTCTCTTATTATCGCTGCTACCAGGTAGTGATCAGTGTCACAATCAGTTCCTCTAAACGACCTAACATCAATTATGCTAGATTGTCTTCTTCTATCTACTAAAACGTGATCAATTTGATTATATGTTTTTCCGTCTGGTGAGGTCCAAGTGTATTTATGAACGTCGCGATGTGGGAATTTTGTACTCTTCACGATAAGGTTTTTGGATGTTGCAAAGTTCACGAGTCTAACACCGTTGTCATTACTTTCCTTATGTAGACTTTCGTTCCATATAATCGGTTTGAAAATATCCTCACGTCCTACCTTCGCATTGAAATCCCCTAATAGAATTTTCATACGGTTTCGCGGGAGTTGGTCACATATCCGTTCCACTTTTTCGTAAAAACTGTCTTTTATACCGTCATCCTTATCTTCTATTGGGGCATGTACATTTAAAATAATAATATCACACCACCGACCTTCAAGAGTAATAAAAGAATGTCTATCACTAACAAATTCAACCCGCTTGATTGCTGATATTATTCGTTTGTGAACTGAAAACCCTGTTCCTAATTGGTGATTTTTATTTCCTTCCCCATAAAAAAATGTAAAATTTCCGGAATCCACAGTTATATTTCCTTCCCACCTAACTTCCTGAACTCCTATTAGGTCCATCCTGTATTTCTCTAACTCACTCGTTAAGGATTTTAACGCGCTTGCCCCATAAAGACTTCTAATATTCCATGTTCCAAATCTCAAGTCCAATTTCTCTTGCTGAGGTCGTACCAAGTTATCAGTCCTGGTCCAAAGCTTTTGTGAATGTTTCTGAACAAGTGCCTTTTCTTTACAGGATGTTAGCCTCACCCACTCCTTGTCGTCTGTCCGCGACTGCTCATTCATCATATTCGCAGCTAACCTCTATATCTAGAGGTATCAGTTACCATATATAAAAGAATATCATCTGTCATCAGATTTTCGCATTCAAAGGAGTGATCTAGAGATATCAAATTTTGTACACAGATAGATCTTCACTAAATCTGATCCCCTAGGAAGCATTTTTTTTTTCGATTTTGCACTCCAGGGGATTAGAGCGGGAAATTTAAAATACATATATGTACAGTGAACAAGAACGACCAGAAACCCTTCTTTATGTAGTTCAGGCTTCCTGTAGATAGTAGGTAAGGAAGGTGCATCCACTGAGTTTCTTAGACAAACCAATCGATTAACCTACATTCCGAAATATTATTATTCAGTATTTGTTCTCGCATACTAAAAACGTTAGTTATTTCTACATAAGAATCAGAATGTTTACTTGGAATTCTCAGTAACCAGATGTAGCCATTTCTCCAATATCTTCATTATTACATTAAGCAAAATATCGCTGATTTACAAAGGAAAAGTTATGAATATTTTAAAGATCTTTTTAAACTTGGCTTTCATTACGTAAAGGAAGGGAAACAACAATTACCTTGAAAATGGACATATATTGTAAGGATCTCCACCTTTCAGTGCGTACTATTTCATCGAGCATATGTTACATCTATAAAACACGTGCTATTGTTTATAATCAAAGTCAAGCAGACGATACATAGAATAAACAAAAAGACACAAAGCCTGCACGACGGAATCCGAGGAGGGACGAACCACCCAGGAGTCACTAAAAGGAAGACCAGGAGACGTCCAAATTATCAGTTGACCACTGATCGCATAACTCACAACATCTGCTCCTGAGGTCGCCCTGAACGGAGTATCACCTTACCTAAAAACCCCTGGAGGATGCCATGAGCTAAGGAGTTCCTGTGTACAATTATTTCTTTCCTTCACCTTTACTTGTGATAAGAATAGACATTGAGGCCGTGTCCAAAAGATACAAATGCGCATTTGAAGTACGCTTATTACCGGAACTGACGTCACCTAGTGTGCGTCAAAAGGTCCAAGTTTATAAGTCTGCGAATGCATAGTGCGTAGTGTGCGAGGATGTACACTACGTTAGGAAACTTGTATGCTTAACATGGCTGTTCCTTGTAATAGGAACAACAACATTATCAAAATGACCTAATAAAATTTTAAAAGGCATATTTTAATTATTTTTATTGAGGTGAATATTTTTGTAAGCTGATCTTATAATAATTTACTTGATAAGAATACAAATTAGTAATATTATAAGTGAAATATAAAATGTTACACAAATAAGAAATGTATTTATGTTTTCTGAGTATGCAATGTAATTTAAAATCGTGTAGGGAAAGCAACCAAATAATTTCTTTATTGCTATAAATACATTTGGGCTTGAAATATTACATAATAATTAGACTATCGGTAATACAGCTATTTGCACGTAAATTATGAACTTCAATGGCATATGAATTAAAATTTTAATCTTTAGCATAGAATAATGAATACCTAGATTATTTATTACCCTATGGCTACAGCTACAGCTTCAATGTTAATTCGCAGGTAGATAGGCCTAATTTTCCAGTTTTGTTCTAAACAAACAAATTCCTTTCAAAGCTACAATATTTCCTTGCACTTGGTCTGAGTGAGGGATCGTAATGTGCCAATCACCGTACATTTTGCATTTTTGACAGCTAACTAAAAGTGAAATACAGGTCAAAAATTTGTTTCTACACATTGATCAAAAAGATTTCGCACTTTCTTCTTAATTCATATAATCTCATTACTATTCCCACTATGAAACGATTCGTATAGTTGATCAATGAGAGCCATTATATAACATACATATACTGTTTTTTTTTTTTTTTTTCATAAAATTCTTATTAGAAGCTTTTTTATGGTTATATTTGGATTAGGAGATTGTTACGTAACTGCAGATTAAGAATATGGAGACACTATTTCGTAGATTTACGGGTATAATCTACAGATTCACAAATAAAGAGTAATATCTGAGGAACTTAATTATTTGCGCTATATGATAGAAATAGTCCAATCAGTATGCCTGTAACTGAACCAATACGGTAGAACTAGCACAACTACAGTGTCACTGTTGTGTAATCTACCGTACAGGAAGCAATTATTCACAATATGAACTCTCCCCCAAAGTAGTTTTGCGCCACATTATTGTAAATAGCGCTTCTCTTAGTATCTTTAGTGTCCTAACGCTCTTGCAAGTTGCCTGCTTTCACTTACAATGAAATTCCTAAGTTACTTTGCAAGTGTCATCAGCGCCCTAACCACCAGTGCTACTCTCCTCCCGGTGGATTAATAAATATTTCCTCGCGCAAGCATGCCTAATGAAACAGAACATCGACAATAGTTTAGTGGGTTTTATTGTGTTACGAGTTTATTGTGCACATAACACAATATGCATATAGTTATTGCCCTTACGCTCCGCTCTTGTTAATCTGTGCGTAAGAGATCTGACATGAAAATATCTGCAGATAAGGCAAAGCTGAAGCTGGTACCGCAAATAAAAGAAACTCTTAAGTCATTTTATGGTTGCACAATATTGTCAATTTGTATGATATATTTATCTTTAATATAACTGGAAAGACATTCATCTGAAAAAAAAAAAAAAAAAAAAAAAAAACATTAGTTTATTTTCTCTAGCACACGAAATTGAAATAAATAAAATGAAATCTGAGTTTTACGTCCCATAGTTATCCCGACTAGGCTAAAGAAGACGGTGATAATGAGAAATGAATGAAATGGTGGAATGAAGAAAGTGGGAGGAAACGAGAGAACCCCGAGGAAACTCACGCACACGAAATTCTCTCTTCTTTTGTTATCAATGTCCATATTCAACCACGATGAGGCGCTGGAAAGAAGTGTAGATCAAAAGTTAACTTGACGAAGTGTACACCATCTAGTGTGCACTCCATTTCTAGACATTGAGCGTGCATCCTCGAAGTGTGCACTTTGCACTTTTGGACACAGCCTGAGTTATTCTCTTTGTACTTTACAAACATATTTTGTAGTATTTATAAATAAATTTGATGAGAGGATAAATCCCGGACTACTATCGCCTCTACCAAAAGGCATTATAACATTCAATTCCTTTTTTTTCAATACATACCCCATTATTTTCTCTTCCAAAGTTCCTCGAGTTATTAACCTATAAACATTGACTACCTTCTTCTGGCCGATACGATGTGCTCTGTCCATTGCTTGAAGATCTTTCATTGGATTCCAATCGTGTTCAACAAATATTACCTAAAAAATACAGCATAAATATATTTCACTCAGACATACATATATGTTATATATTCATATACAGATTATTAAAATAACAGCTGTAAATGGAAACTCCTGTAGTTTGAACACGTAAAATGTATGGGGTCGTAACACTGAGAATAGGTGTGCAGCGCCTGGTTGTTGGTCATGTGTTAGGTGATCGCCTGTAGTATGTCAAGCAAGGTAGAGCAGTGTAGTGTGTTGAAGCGCGCAGACAGTGGTGATGGAAATAGGAGAAACACTATGAGTTTCAAAGATGCCAAGTTGTAGATACACAATTAATTGGATTAAGTAATCTAATATGTTCAGAGTATTAGATGTGCCGCGAGAAACAGCATCTAACTTGATGACGGCCTACAGGAAGCAAGACTAAACAACATCGACGAAGAGCAATAGTGAACAGAAGAGATCGCGGAGCACTGAAGAGGATTATCACCACAAACCATAGAGTAAATGTGGCAAAAGGGCTTCGGAACTTCTACAGCACCAGGAATTGCCTTTGCGACAACCACAGTTCGACACCAGTTGTGTAACCTGAATATCTGTAGTCGGGTTGCAATTTTCAATCCGCTGCTCATAGCCAACAACGCTTTAGCGCGAAAAAAATGATACCGGGAACAAGAGAAATGGACCGACGATGATTGGAACTGGGCACTATGGTCCGATGAGTCCTTTCTAACCCTGTTTCCAAGAAACAAGTCATTTATGTATGGAGGGCAGCCAAAGAAAGTTATGCTCCGAGTTCTTCTCTTGGTATTCCACTGGCCCTGTGATTACACTCACAGGACGTTACTTCCAATAATGATGTGGAAATATTAGGATCACGTATATCCTATGGTCCAGACTCAACTTTCCAAGATGACGATGCGCAAATAGGTACTGATGGAGCTGTTGAGACGTAGTTTCATGAACTACGGGGATGAACTACAATACTTCTTATGGTCTGCCCGATCCCTAGAACTCAATATTATTAAACATGTGTAGTCAGTTCTGGAGCTCATATTCCAGAGCAGATATCCTTCATTCACACTGACAGAACTACGTGCTGCACTGCATGAGGAATGCCACAATACTAGTCTGGAGACCATTCATGACTTCTTTGCCTCTATTTCATGACGAATCAGATTATTCTGCAGTCTAACGGTATTTCCATGACGTATTAAGCACGTAAGGTGTATTTTCTTCTTTTGATAACATGGATATATTTATGTTAATATATTTAACTTCCATATTTAATTGTATAGTTAAACCTAACATATTTCTATAGTTCTCGGAAGCTACAATAAATGGAGCAACTGTCAACAAACAAAGAGAAAACGAAATTTAAAAAAATACGTTCAAAGAAATCCTCGTTTTGCTTTTGCTTTGGGCACATAATTATTGACAGCACTTTTATAAACGTTGAAGAAACAAGTATTTGATTGAATTAGTTAATTAAAATAGTTTTATTCATTGTTTTTTAATTCGTTAGATATAATGAACATTATGTTAACTTTTCGAATGAAATGCTGATGAAAGTATAGTTTTCACTATTTTTAAGCATATTAGCTTATCTTTAATTTGTAAAATATCCCGTCAGAGAATTTAAATCATTGTGGTATGACTTCAGACTCGGTCAATTTAAATAATTTATGACTTTTTTTTAACAAGTTAACGAAAATTATGTACGTGCTATTTGTTTTAGTGAAAATAATAAATAAATAAATAAATAAATAAGTAAAATCGTAATCTACAACATCCAACTACTTTTTCTACAAAGAAACACTGTACAAAGAATACCAACAAAATATGGTCCAAAATGCACGTAGTGTGTGATGGCTGAAACTATGGGTCTATGAACATACCTTGGTTGAAAGTGATGTTATTAATTTTCTACAAAGCAATAGCGATACCCGTCAATGTCACAGAGAAAAGATATATTTCTTTACCTACACGCTCTCGAATGACTTACCATAATCCTTATTATTAGCATGAAGATAGTTTCTACCAAAGCCCTTATTATTAGCTTCTACCAAAGCAGTAAAATCGAACAAATATCCATTGTATTCGTTACGAAAAAATACTAACTGCTTTCCACTTCTGTCTCAATTTTCAAGAATGCTAAACAGGAATTATCAGAAAGACTGTTGGAACTGGACAAGATTTACAAACATAGTTTGAAACTAAAATTATTTCTGATTTCAAGTTTGAAAGGATATGCCACATCTGCATTCATAAAATATGATTTACTGTTCTCTAAAATATCCAGGCAAAATACTGATTCAGGGTTCCCACAAAAAAGTGAACGTCGATTTCCGTAACACAAATTTTTGTTTTCTCTAACAAATTCTTGAATATAAATGGGAAGATATGAGGTAAGTTCTATCATACACTTTTTTAACGGCCTTCTCCATCCCCGTAGCCGTCCAACACATTCCTTTAATTACCATTTACATATTTGTTATGTTCAATGAGTAATTGTTTTTATCCAAAATTTATCATGTAATTATATAATAATATATGTATGATACAATACCACATACCTTGACATTGCAAATTAGACTTTTTTGTTTTTGCTTGAAAAAACAATAAAGAGCAATATAATATGCAGTAAAGAATATATTGCCAATACTATCAATCCTAAAGTGAAATGAAATGAAATTTTTTAAGTTTTCGCTCCACGGTTATGCCGTCTAGGCTAAAGAAGACAGTGACGATGAGAAATGAATGAAATGGTCGAATGAAAAAAAAGTGGAAGGAAACGGGAGAACCCCAAGAAAACCCATGTACACGGTATTTGTCCACCACAAAGTTCACCTGGCGCGAGCTGGGATCGAACTAAGGACCCCATGAACCAGAGTTAAACGCTCTACCACTGAGCTACCGTGGTCCACTATCAGTCCTAATATTGCCAACTCTGAGACATGTTAATCCTCACATTTACATTTTTTGAATAGAATTTTGTTTGCTTTCAGTTCAATTTATTCTACGAGAACGTCTTGTTCTGGTTAGTAACATAATTGCATTTGTTTCTTCTTTGCTTCCTATTTCTTAACTTCAGCATATAGTTGTCTTTTTTCACTTCGATTTTACTTTCCTCTGAACTTTTCATTTGTTTCTGTTTAAGCTATTAATCATAGCGTTTCCGAGATGAACGAATTGAGAAGCATTCTTCGATCAACAGGAACAGATTGTACATCTACCCAGTATGTAATTGCATCATGCATTGGCCTCTGTGCTACCAGAGAATCTTCGATTTTGGTTTTCTATAATAAATCTCTTATTGACTAAGACTACCACTGAGACATTGCCGTAGGATGAAATTAAACATTTTCACACTATCCCACAAATCAGAACATTTTTTGGTTCTTGGACATTCATTACCTTTGCAAGGAAGTCATCTAACCTGATGCTGCCTATCGTCTCTTCGTATTCTCTGAAGTCATGAGACGCCTGAATTTCAGTACAGAAAGACAAATTGACCCTCTGCTTTCTCAGACACAGAATCAGATATTCTGATATGCTGATGTAGAGTTTGTAGGATGCGTTTCACCCTAGTCTGAGCAAGTTCTGGATTGTTCTTTTCTAGCCTGGGCCCCTAACAGAACAAAGCACGTACCAGTTTGTACTTCAGAGGACTCCTTTCCACAATCTTCTTGATTGTACCCAGCAAAAAGTTTCGACAGTCAAGCCTGAAAGCTAGTTTATCTGATACTTTCAGTTCTTTCAGTAGTTTTTCTGTCTTAAAACCGACGTCCACAAAGATAACAAGTCATACTTCGATATCTGCTTTTACATGATCAATTATCCCCCTCTGTATCACATACAAACACACCTTATTCCCCCAGAAAGAAATAGTAACACTGCATTACTGTCATGGGAATGTTGTATCATTGTAGTCCTCTTTACATGTCAATCTATACAACAGAGAGGAAACAATATTAGATTGAAAAAAAGAATGTTACAATTGCACATTTACGCTCCCTGACATTTTACGCAAAATGCATGATTTCCCTTACATTCCCTGATTTTGCAGAACATGGGAATCCTGTAATTACTGTGAAACAAATTTATCACTACCCTTTGAAATAACTTACAGTGTCTGCTCCTGTGAGATTCAGTCCTAGACCACCAACTTGAGTTGTGAGCAGAAGAACGTCAATCGAAGGATCATTGTTAAACCGTGTGACTACAGAATGTCGAGTGCCAGCAGGTATACTTCCATCCAACCTCATGTAAGCTACAGATGGCATGTGTGTTCTACGGAAAGAAACATAAAATGATGATATCTTACAACTAACTACTGTATAAAAGCAAACATTCATAAAATCTGAGGTTGACAAAACAACCACTCCATTCTCATTGTGTTACTAATATTTCAGCACGTGTTGTCTTTCTTGCTCTGAGGTCATAGAATACACGAAAACAAGACTGTGCAGTGTGAACATATAAAAATGTGATATGAACATTCGCCTTGCAATTTTGTAGTAGTAGTAGTTGTTGTTGTTGTTTTTCTTGTTTATAATAATAATAATAATAATAATAATAATAATAATAATAATAATAATAAAGTCGCACTGAACATAGTATGCAAACCAAATATTTCACTCTGACACGACTGGTAGAATACTGAAGAATATTCTTTAAGTGGCAATCCTGTAGTCAGCAAGACGTTTCCGTAATAGTTCCACATATGGCCAAGACCCGTTTCGGCTTTGGTGATTATAAATGTCGTAACTATCTGTTTCTAATGAAATTTATTATTGTTATTTGTTTCTAATGTCACATGACCTTCAAATATTGTGCAATGATAAATGCAAAAGAAGAACTATTCAGAAAATTATTACTTGCTTAACGAAAGTGAATCACTTAAAACAGAAGTAAGTGCATAGGTAACACACAATGAAGTAACATTTAATTAACAGAACCTTAGGACATGCTATTACAATGGTTACGATTATCAGTATCATAAATTTATCGTCGTTCAACGTTTTCACATAAGGACATCCATCCGTAGAAGTTTTCAGTTGAAGTGAATAGTTTATTTGATGGAAAAGCATACACTTAAACAAGTTGAAGTGTGCTGCTTCGAAAATAACATTCGAAAAGAGATAATGGTATGAACATTTCAGTTCATTCGTCAGTCACAATTAACAGTACAGTTTAGTAACAAGCTCTTATTTCTGGAAGATTGTTCGTTTGATTTCTTTCTAAATATATATCCTTACTTTCCTCTCTTAATACACCAACAGCAGTCTCCTCAACGGCGGCGTGGTCCTGTAGTCTCTTGGGAGCGAGTTAATGTGGTGGGGAACGGCCTATATTGTGAGGCCTGATGTTGCTTCATTGCCTAAGCACTACATCGGATTTAAGTCGTGGTTCGGAGCTCACGTTAATAGTAGACCTCGCTCTTTTAGAAAAATCACTACTTCTCAAACCGATGAAATATGTAGACTGTGCTATCTATTTTCCACTTTTAATCCTTCTATTAAACCTACTTACTTGAATAGATCGTTTTCCAGGATATCTAGCATAGCTTTCAGCTGGCAGAAAATGAGAGCACGGTGTTGGTTAATAACAAGTTCACCTCCATCCTGCCCTGTAGATGGCACACCAATTCCACAGTCTAACAAAAGTTGCCTTGAAAAAGAGAAAATCAGAAATATTATTATTATTTTAGAATTTTGAAATCTTACACTTACTCATACAAATTATTCGCAAATATCACGCAGCAAAAAATACTTTGCTTTGTACTCGTAAATTCTTAAACTCAACACTCGAATTGGACATATCAACTCAGAAGTTCTCGTTACAACATTTTAAACTACTATGATACCTTCAATTACTACCTACTTCTTCGTAACTTTTTTTGTTTTGTTTAAAGTTTCAATTTGGATAAAAATTTCTTCACTTCTCACTGCTTTTACACTTTTTGAGATTATTTTCACTATGAAATCTGAAATCGTAGAAATACTCTATCATATGAAATTTTAAGGATAATATTTAATCTTAAAATACAGTAAAAATGAAAATGAAATGAAATATTTGAGTTTTACGTCTCACGGTTATGTCGGCTAGGCTAAAGGAGACGGTAATGGTGGCAAATGAATGAAATGGTGGAATGAATCGGGAGGAAACGCAAGAACCTCGAGGAAACCCGCACATGGTGTTTGTTCACCATAAAGTTCACATGGTGTAAGCTGCGATCGAACCAGGGACCCCACGCACTAGAGGTGAACGCTCTACCACTCAGCCACCGCAGCCCTCAAAATGTAGTAATATGCATCATGATTACGAGCATGATCATCTAGTCAAAATTAGAATCCATATTAATTGTAAAAAATTTCAGTGTACATACGTCTAAGAGTCAATCCTGAAATATTATTGATTAAATTTAGATGTACAGAATATGACCAGTAGTTCACATTTCAATAGAATTAGATATAATAATAATAATAATAATAATAATAATAATAATAATAATAATAATAATAATAATAATAATAGCTGATGTAAGTTGTCAAATCTGTTCTTGTATATCAACAAACAAGAACTAAACAATCTGCATACAACTTTCCTGAAACTTACTGTACATTTCTTTACGAAAGAAACTTACGTTTGCTTATTCAGCCATATCAGCGACAACCTGCTACTGTTTTAAAATACTACAAAATTTTAAATTAAATCTCTCCTGTTCATACTCTAAATGTTTTCTACCCATATACTCACTTCAAAGCTGGTAATTTTGCTGCATGCTGAATGTCAGCTAAACTTGTGTTCTGCTCTTGAAGTTGCCTTCTAAATTGTTCATACTGAGGATGTTGCGCAGTCAAAACCAACTTGGGGTGATTACAAACATTCTGCAGGTACCTAAGAGCCTAAAGAAAAGGAAAAATCTAAATTTAAAAAAAAAAGCTAATCAATGTTTTTTTTTTTTTTTTTTAAATAATTTTAAAAACTACACTATTTTTACTTTGGTTTTAGGTTTACATGATGATATATTTTCAACCTGCGTGAAAGATGTCCCTCAGGTAGCATATTACTAGGAAGTGGTCAGGGTTATCTATTTAGATACTAACATCATTCGTCTCTGGAAATTTTGGGGAAGTGCCTAAATTTTTGTACGGGCAGGCAGAAGGAACCAGGATCTTCGGCTTGCTATGCCAAATATAACCACCAAGCCCAGTTACATATCCCAACTCGACCAATATCTTTAACAGATTTACGTGGGCATTCAAGTAAGAGCAGGAATATGCACACATTATTTACTGACTCTAATGAAATGTCTTACGACCCTAATTTCAATGCCATTACAACGTGACTGTTCAAGCGCTGCGGAAGCTTCATCATCCCAAAAGAGTAGAAATCTTTCGTATGCATGCTGATCAATTTTTGCACAGGAACAATAATCTTCTGAAAAGGAAATACTTTGAGGGCAGGAGTGCTTGATAAATACTAGCTTCTGGATAGAGTAGCATAGAACTAAAGGTGGACTAATCGGGTACTATTTCAGTTTGTTTCGTATGTGGTTTCTAAAAGCTGAATCTTGTTAACATGACACGAGAGTACGTCAATAAGTAACTGAAATATTTTTCTATTTCTTTTCAAGTTGGCTCTACAGCATTGTGTGCTCACCAGACGCCAGGTGTCACCATTGGATTCGCTCGTGATAGGCTGCAGCGTTATCACATCAGTCCGCTTTGCGCTGTTGCGAAGTAAAGATGGCCACGCCACACTCTGTGCACACCAAAGAACAGCGTTCTGCCATCCGTTTTTTGTGGTCTGAAGGTGTACCCTGAGTGGAAATTTATACGACTTTCAGCATAATACGGGGAGTGTTTGCCAGTAGATTGAACAGTTCAAAAGTGGTCGAACGGACGTAAAGGACGAGGAAAGAGCATCGCGTCCACCTACAGCAACAACTGATGACATTATTGAACGAGTTCGTGCCCTGATTCTGAATAACAGACGAGTTACCTTGTTCAGTATAATTTGCATACAAAGAAGAGAATTTGTTTGTATTCAAATTATACGGAACAATAATAAACAACGGTACTATTAAAAATGGTAAGATTTTTTTCTTATCGTCTTTTCAAACAAGATACATTATTTCCTTGAATTTTATTCTTTTGGCGGGGAGAGTAAAAATAAATATTATGGGTCAAAAGCTTCCAGTACGATCTTTAGAACATGCAAAACCAAACACAGATAGCTACATTAAGTTGGCACATTCAAAAGACTCTCCACAATAAAGATGTACCTAACGTATTGTGGATTGTCCATATCTGATTTACAAGTATACTTCGTTAATTACCAAATTTTAATAATCTTGATTTGGTAATTTCTGAGACAATATACGAAATAAATTATATAAGTTGCTATGTCTTATAAAATTTTATAATGAATTGCGCGGAATAATGATGATTATAATAGTAATAAACTACAAAAACTATTCAATACACTAACAAGTTAATTACTGAGAAGAAATAGGCTCTTTCTTGCTGAACAAGACATTCACTCTATTTCTTTCTTAAATAAACTTTTTATAAGGTATTTAAGTGACAACTGAATTGCATATGTCTACAGTTATGTTGTTAATATTTCTCATGTTCTTTTGTTTCCTTCCTTACCTGGAAAATGTGAGTATTGCCTTGCATCGATCCTCCAGACCCTTGAGCTAAAGATTCTTGAAGTGACTGGTGAGCCTGAGACCGAGCAAAATCTTCATACAGTTGTTCTTGAAGGGGACTTAATTCACAGTAATAATCCTGTAATGTCAAAACAGAAATGCAATTCAATATTGCTGATATTAGATACTTTTTATACTCTTTTATTGAGACATTTTATTCCAATTCAGAGCTGGCTAAATAGCCTTAGCCTTTGGTGTGGGAGAGACTAGTTCGATTTCTAGCGACAACTCAATTGGTTCTGTTGATAGAATGAAGTCCCTCTGCGCACTGAGGTTTCATGAAACGCAACTTAATGCTTAAAGTGAAATAACTTTTATGATTTTAAAAAAAGATTACAACCGAATAACCTTAACCAGGGAAAAGATTGAAATATCAGAATTTTGAACACAACAGGGGATTAACGAACTTTAGATACAAAAATTAAAATTAAAAAAAAAAAAGATGTTATTGAAAATACTTTCAGAAGAGATATTACGATCATCAAAATAACAAATAAAGCTCTAATTAATGCAATTTTGAATACGAAAGAAAGGTGAGAGATAAAATCAGTTATAATTCGTCTTTTAAACTACTGACGCTTGTCTTCCATAGAAAAGATTCACTATCTCATAACAGGAAGGACGAGGAAAAAGAAAATAGTTCAATCTCATTTCTCAGATTTGATGTGAGTTGAACATTATTCCTTATAATCTACAATTTCCCTAGTGCAATCATATTAAATCATGGATGGGTCCCCAACAGACCAATTCTATTCTTTAAATTTTAGAAGCTTACTTTCTATAACTGTGCTATCGAGATTTAATAGTTGATTTATATCAGTGACGGTAAGTAAGAAAGTTTATTTCTGTTTAATGACAACTTACTAATAGAACCTTCTTTCTATCCTAAATATATAAATACAGGTTTCATTCTGTTATATTTGACTTTCTAGTTGTATTGAATATGACAAGAGTTACTCACCTGTACAAGAAAAAAAGACTATAAGGTATACTGTATTATGTTTGTCAAATTATTTCAATAAAAATAAACCGAAGATAACAGGGTAAATTTACCTGAGTTATCTTTGGTGGCAGATCCTGAAGTACATCCTCCTTCATTCGACGCAAAAGGAATGGCAAGGCCTGACGATGTAACGCCTCCATCGCCAAAGCACCTGAAAAGTTAAATTTTGCTAATTTTCTTACGAAAGAGATCTATTAAGAGCATTTAACAAGCTAATATAACACTACTATTTCACTATGGCACCACGATATACCTTACATTTTACGATTGAATACATTGTCGATGGCTATAGTTTTATTTGAGCCCTTATGAACGTAACAACTGAAGTAGTTACATTATTTTCATACGAATTAAAATTTTTATGTCCATTTGAAATTGTACATTAGAGTTTCCCAAAATAATTGTCTAAATTAGTAAAATCACTACACCTTGCAAAAATCACTAAGCTTACCTAATTTTCTTTAACGTTTACAAATACTCAATACACCTCTTTCCTTTCTCGTGCCAGTATGTAGACAACTATTGATTTTCACATTCTCTCATTTGTGCTTTAATAGAAGTTAGAATGACTTCGTTAGTGCACATCTTTTCAGTTAGTCAATGGTCTGAGGCAAAGAAGGAATAAGCAACGTCCTTAATACATATTTTAGAAACAGGGTGAGGAGTCAGAAAGAGGCCGAAAGAATATGAAATTTTTGTCATTAACTTTACTGTATCCGATTTAAAACTGAAGAACAGTTTATATTCAAATAATTTCCAATATCCATGTGAAAATGGGGCGGAGACTCATTTTAGTTGGTAATGTATAGACAGTTTCAGAACAAAAGAACCTTGATTCTTAGAATTTGCACAGAACACCAACACAGCTCTGTCCCTTGTCAACAGACGATAAATCTAAGAAAACAATAGGCGATCCTCGGTTAAAACCCAGACAGCATGTTTGCTTACCGCAAGCTTGCCTGTCGCTTTTATTTGATTTTATTTCGCTTTGGCTTATACACAAAAGCTTATTTCTGCTTAGCGCAAGCTGTAGTGCGGGCAACCCACGCTTCACTTGCGAGACTCTTTTCTTTAGATTGAAGTAAAAAGCCAGCGCGCGTTCGATTTTCAGTTGTTCTCAAAAACCACGTGACGCCGACCTCTTAACTTTCGGCGACAAGGTAGTGTTCGCGTTGTTAGCGTCTTGTTAGCATTCAGCTTGAATAAAGGACAAACTTAATTATTTTTTTTAAATTGTGCCGTCTAGTACTCTAGTACTCTAGTCCCACGTACCTATAATGTCGCTCTTTATTTCCTCATATTTCGGTAACCATGAGGCATAACAAATTGTAATATTTATGTATAAAGCATAAATGTGAACATAGATGGCAGCAGGTTTGAGCCTACTTATTTCGCGAAAGAATACAGAACTGTTGAAGATATTTTAATATAAACTTCAAGTTTAACTTACAGTATAAACTTTATCTGAACGCTGTGTTTAAAGTATAAACATTTTTCTGCGTTTTTATATAAAAAGGTAGAAATTTCAAGTACTCGCGGCTAATATAACAACCTATTAGATATTTGTAAGAAGCAACGGCGCGTTGCTTGTCACAACTAAACAGTAACAATTATGCTTATTTTGATGTTTTGCAGAAGCGGATCGGAGACTTGGGTGTTTTCACGGTTGTGCATTTGCTTCAATAATTGGGAGGCGAGGAGAAAATATATTGTAGCATAGATTTAGTCAGACGGTTAAATTATACTGATTTCATACTGTTTTACCTAAATTCGCTTACTGCGAGCTTCCATATAACTTGTTTGGTGTGTTTTCGCTTGCAATAAGCTTAATAAAGCTTGCCATTGATGAGAATACGCTTATACTTGGCTTGCGTTTGTGATAATTTGGCTTGTGTTTAACTTGTGAAGACAAGCTTGCCGCAAGCCTTGCCCAGATGTAACTAACTAGCTTGCCCCAAGCTTGCAGCAAGCTAATTGGCTTCTATAGTATAGCTTGCGGCAAGCTAATTGACCTTGCGACAGCAAGTTTGTGTCAACTTGCAGCAAGCTTAAATTGCTGTCTGGGAAAGAGGAAAAGAAGTTACCAAACCTCCCCTTTTCTACAGATTTCTTTTATTTATCACAAAAAAGCGTAACATTATGTTTTATTTCTCACTTGTTTTTTTTTGTTTCTTCTACCTCGTGACATCGGACATCTAGCAACACCCATCAACAACCATCCTAACAAGAGTTCGGTTGCCTTTTGGTAGTGGTGTGTGACAAATTTCTTATGTTCTGAAACAGACAATACTCCTTTAGTTACGGTGACAGTTTCACGTGGTTCTTCTAGCCCCAATTCGAACACAGTGAATTATTTATTTGTTACTGACTTCTTTTATCTTTTCGGAAAGGCGAAGTGTAACCGTATTCGTGAATATTAACCTATCTACAAATTCGCAGTTTTCACTCATCAGTTTGTCAATGTTGTCAATGAATTATCTTATATCACGATTAATATATTTTAAGGTCTGAAGCATGATTATGCGACTTCGTTCTACTTTAATTTCTCTTTTAATATACCGTACTATTGTTTGTGGGATACACACTTTGTTTGCAGCTGTAGGAAGAGATTTTTGGTTCCGTATGTATGCTCAAAGTTTTCCTCTAAAATTGAAGGTCACCCATTGCTTTTTTCCTTCCACACAGACACATTGCTTACAAGACGTCTTGCCTGGTGGTGTTGACCCACGTACATCAGAGAACATAAGAATCTTAGGTATAACAAAACCTGAACAGTTTCTCAATACATTACAGCGGAAAAGAGTTTAATGAATAACACAGTAGTACAAATACATTTCTGAAACCCGGTCAGTCAATCTGGAAAGTCATGTATTTTATACAAGGATGCTTCAAAAAGGATTTTACAACTTTCTAAATTCATGTAAATTTTTTAGACTACTTGCAGAGCGACTTTTTGTGTCAATTTGCAGCAAATTTAGTTCAATGTGACTTCCGTTAGTGATTTTACAGACATCCCCTCTTAAGTTATTTCCTGCCAAACTTGCAGGAGCATGAACGACGCAACTTCAACTGCGGCATAGATGATTCTTCTGGGCTTAGCGAGAAAAACCGGTAACTATCACCTTTGTCATAATCGGTATGAATATTTCGTTGCACAATTGTCGAGGACTTTGATTCTTCAAACTAAAACACACAGCGAGAACACCTGGACCAGTGAAAGTAGCCATCTTTGTTACAAGTGTCGTAGGCACTTACTGTGGTGCTATTCAGTATTATGCACTAAGTGAGTCAAAAACTTGGTCTATTTTGCTGCAAAATCACACCAAAAACAGCTTTGTTGGTAGTCTGAATAAATTTATATGAATTTACAAAGACGTAAAGTTCTTTTTGAAGAATCCTATACACGTGACATGATAGTATACCACGGTAGTCTCCTATTTTACGCAAGTAAAGAATTTTATCTAGATCGTGTTTATTATTTGTCTAGATCATATTTATTAAAGTGAGAAACCCTTTGTAACTAAAAATAAGAAATAATACGAGAAAAGGACTGTACCGCATTTGCAAGTTGAAGAAAATCTGGAATAAACAAATCAATGTAACAATGAAACTGAAAATAGGAAATTAAATGTCAATATAAGATGTATTAAATAATAATAATAATCAACTAAGAGTAGCAAGAAGGATTACACAGAGGTAGATGTTAGTGGTACGAGATATAAAGGAATCTTGAATCAGTTACCTGAGCCACGTGACAAACGAATAAAATGGTACTCTGAACACAACAGGAAATCTCCCGAGATATTACAATGTGGTTATTGACAAGGAGAAATAATTATAAAGGACTGCAAGGAAATACTTCTTAAAATGAAACAAATATTTAAGAAACAAAATTGTGTGATTTATAAAATTACAATTACACGTCTTCCGTTCTCACACATACGAATCTCTGTGATACTAACAACTTTTTTTTTTTTTTTTTTTTTTTAATCACCTAATATCACCTACTAGTTTCCTAATTATAGTTTAAACTCTTATCTGAATAAAAGAGAAAAATGAGAGTATCAACCCTCCTATGGCCTTGGGGTCAATATGACCTCAAGGAACAAATAGTCCTTAAATAATTTCCTTGTACTTTGTTTTCGGTTACTGATTATTTTAGTATTCCTCGACCAAGTCTAGTTCTTTATATAATCCAAATATTAAAAGTAAATTATTTTAAGTAACGTTGTTAAATAAAAATGGTAACACATCAGATCTTGGGGTCATATTGACCCCAATTTCTAATATTATAATTTTCCTATTATTTATTATTCATTATTATTATTATTATTATTAAGCCATCTTAAGACACTAGGTTAACTATTATTTAGTCTATCTTTCATGTTTGCATGCCCTTATAAGAAATTAAATAATTGGGGTCATATAGACCCCAAGGACGGGCGTGTGTGTAGATTTGTAGGGCACGCAAACATGAAAGGAGGGTTAAGAAAACAAAAATGTCTAGTAACGAAAAAGAATATATGATAGTTCTTACCAGCTTCTTGTTCTTTTGAAGAACTCTTAGCATCTCGACTAGCCAGAATAGGTTTGCTGTAACGAGCAGTAAATTGTTTCTCTGTTCCTAAAAACCCTGGCATCAAGAAATCGAACAATGACCACAGCTCAAGAACATTATTTTGAATAGGCGTGCCAGAGAGAATCAGTCTGTGATTGGCGACAATCTGCTTAATTGCCTTTGATGACTGAAAAAGAATTAAAACACAAAAATAATATTTAAATAATTTAGGACATGACAACGATAAAATATGTTCTCGTTAACAAGTTGACCATTCTTACAACGGTGTAAGTTTTCATGTAAAATGCTCTCATTATCGGAAAGATCATTAATCATAATACTTTCTTTAAAAAAAATCGTCTCAAGTCAGGAGTCATAGCTATATATATATATATATATATATATATATATATATATATATATATATTTATATTTAAAAGTAAAACAGATGCTTTACCCATTCTCCCTTTTTTAACCTACGATTATATCTGCAGTTACGTGGTGAAAAGTTATTTTCAACGAACTTAAAAAGTTTGTTACTGAATTCTCTATGCCTGTGTGTGTCTTATTTGAATTTTTTTTCAATTTTGAGCGCTCCATTCGATAGAGCATCAAAAAGTATCTGAAAGAAGTTATCTGATGGAATTTTTTGTGTTACTCTTACTGTTCCCGAGATATTGTCCCCAAAAATTTCCGATTTCGGGACATTTAAGAATTCATATCTCGGGAACCGTAAGTCAAGAAAGAGAGGATATTTTGTGAATTTTTCCAATTTGAGATCTCCATTTTGAGCATGTCTTCGTAAAACAACGTATCGTAAAACGTTTTAACAGAATTCTTACACAAAACATGTGGAAAAATTTTAGTACTCAAGAAAATCATAAATGGATAGATATAATACAAGAATTGTTTAATGAGTATAACAATAAAGTACACAGAACAATTGATATAAAGCCTGTAGAAGTTAATAAGAAAAATTAATTCTTTTTAAGTTCGTTCTGCCAATGCTCTTTGAGCATTCTAAACTTTTTCTTAAAATAATAATAATTATTATTATAATTATAATCTTAAATATTGAGATTAACTCAGTTAAGACCTATACTTCTATATTCCAATGTTTAGAAACAGACCATTGTACACTCTCAACGTCTACTCACAAGTCGAGATGGAAAAAAAAAAAAGACAGCTTTAATTTTTTTTTTTACTTATTTTTTACTTTGAGAACCATTTTTGGTATTTTGTGCTGAAGAAAGTGCATTTACAACATCCAGTACTTCACTCCTATCTTCAGTTCACGGGGGACTGTTTTAATTGGTTTTCCCATTGGCATTGCAGTTGTTATCTGCAAGTGTAAGTTATGCAACCTACGTATCCTAAGTGTAGCTTTAACTGAATGAACATTTCATTAAATACTTGGAAGTTATACACAATGTATGAGTTTTACTGGATAATTAAATTCAATCTGGTAGGCAAGGAACTATTATCTAAACCAAGGGACATTTTTGTTTTGGTATAAAATCTTGCTTACATCTAGTTCTCCATTCGGGAAAAGTTTTATCTTAAGCTCAGAGAGTTCAGTTTACAAATAAAAGCCAGAAACAGCTATTTTAGACTTTAATATAATTATTTACAGATTTTTCTTTCTTTCTTTACTGTTATATCATGTCAAGATTTTTTGGAATAAGGAACTTATGGATTATGTTTTAAACGTTCTCTTATTGGAACTTGAACAGCCTCAATGGATGTATAATTACAATGAAGTTTTAGTTCATATATAATTTTGTTCCAGAAAATTTATTACATTTCCCGAACAGTTAATACTAACACTATTAAATTTTTTACTAAACATTTTTGTCGCTAAATGTTAATCTAATGGCTCTATAAAAAATTCGTTGGAAATAGAAAATAGATTGCGCCCACAGAATTGCACTTTTTTTTTCCTATCGAATGACATTCTTTTATTCTTGAATTTTTTCAGAATACATTAATTAAACATTTTTCCATGTTATAATGGGAAAGCAAAGGTGGAACACACTATTATCTCTGCATTAAAATTCAAATGTTTTTTTAAAAAAATCCTCCGATTAAAAAGCAGTGAAATTAACTTCACTTCCCCATTCCTAACCAGGAACTAATTATAAGACATCGATATTTAAGTTTTATGATCAAAATTCTCATTAGTAAGCAATGAAACAATTGTTTGAAGATAGTCTGTTTGAAAATTGTGGCAATACTTACAAAATTTCAACTCCCGTCTTTTCAGTAAACCCTTCCTTTCTCGTTAAAAGTTGACAAGTTTCAATCTTAAATACTTATTTTGGAAATTGTACAAGCTCATGTTTTTGAAATTTTCCTTCAATGTAACTTCAAAAAATGAAAAGAAATATTTCAGTTTAACGTTCCACGGTAACGTCCTTTAGACTAAGGGAGACTACGATTAAGGCAAGTGAACGATGGTCGAAGAATTGGTGGAATGAGAAAGCGAGGCTTAACGGGAGTACCCCAGAAAACCCACGAACACGATGTTGTCCACCACAAACTTATTTGGCCGGGGATCGAACCAAGAACCCCATGCATCAGGATCCCTTCGCTCTACCACTGCCACCGTGCTCCCTCAATGTAGCTTCAGTGGATTGAATTATTGCTAAGTTGCTCAGCAAAATTTACTCGCGACTATTTAAATTCTTCTACTGCGCAAGGTTTTGACATTATATTTAACGTTCGCCAGTTCTATTTACATTACAGCTTCAGCGAACATCAAGTAAGTTACAAAATTAGAAAAAAAAAGACTAAATAGCAACAAGTATGAAGCCTTACAACAGATGAGTTTAAAAAAGTTAAATATTTCTCAGATAACAATACGAGCACTTACCTTGGTTTTCCCGTTTTTAATTACGTGTCCTTCATCCAAAATGCAATAATTCCACTTTATACTGCTAAAGAAATCTATATCTTTTCTAACTATATCATAGGATGCTACAATCAAATTATGGGATTTGACTTTACTTCTTAACCTGGAAAATAATGGTAGATTTTATATACTTAACGCACATAATACACGATACTTATTTAATGATTAATTTTATAACAATATATTATCATTCCATTAATTATTTATTATACATTTTTTGAGAAAGATAACACTTCAGAAAAGCAAATTTTATAATTACAAGGATGTGATTAAAGTAAACAGTAGCTTCAATTTAAAATTTTTGTTTAACAACATAAAAATTGGCAAACTATAGAGTTTCTTTCATTAGTTAATTTTGTAATAGACAGGATTGTGAAAATAACCCTGAGTATCCTCCATCGTGTATCATTTAGTTTTTAATTCCCGTTTCTTAGTCTCTACTTTAAAAATAATCCTTCTGGGATTAGGATTAATAATTAGATTTCTGGGTTTTCGGCACATATGGCCATGTCAGCCCGTTACATGTGAGGAATGACGTCTCTCGGTGATCACATTACACGGGGAATTAGGGAAGGAAAGAGGAATGGGAAGCAGATGTATCTAAGAAAATATGAAAGAAAAAGATCGCCATTAAATATACCAACTCAATATTTATCTGATCAGATGGAGGAAGAATTTAAGGTGGTTGGACTCAGGAAGCAGATCCAGAAATTCCAATTATTATGACGTACGAATGTCTGCAGTTTACGCACCAAATTTGATCAAACTGTGTTTGCAAGAATTCCGAGTTATGTTCTGAATTTAATAGGCGTTCTTAAATGAAACTAAGTCTTATTAACAAAACAATAAGAGGTATATCTCTGCGTCAGACTGTGGTTGGCTGTTACTTAATGATATTATTGAGTTTCTTGTAAGACACTGTCTATGCGGAAGGTTCTGTAGTTTACTTAAACCATTGATAAAGTCTTTAAAGAAAAAGAAAGTCCTGATTTATATGGTAAACTATGGAAACTTCTGTTCAAATAAACTACAAGTACATTAAAATTGAGAAAAGTGCGAGAGGAAAGAATGTTTAAATTTATACGGTATAATTCGATTTAATAGTTTTCAATATGTAGAGAATACTCAATGCAGAAACAAACATCGGCAAATACATTAAGCTATCACTCTATAATATAACTATAATAAATGGATCCTGAAGCGGAAGTGGAAAATGAATTACCATAAATTAGTAAGAACAATCTCACACTCTAACATTTTCACGATGGTTTCAAGTTAAGTGGTGAGTATAGGTAAATTTCTGCAGGAAATGAAATCTGTGATAGTATTGTGTACAAGTTCTAGTACGATTTTATTTATTTATTCATTTATTTTTTTTATGGAGTTTTCTGTACGATTGACGTGTTGGCGGATAAGGTTGGGAAAGGGATTTCCTGTTGGAGAGTGCTGCCGAGAGAATGTTCAGTTAGTCCTTAACGGTGGTGGAAAAGAGACGAGTTTATGAGTGATCAAGCCATACTAAAGGATAAGTTTGGTGTGATGAGAGTGGGAGCTATTGCAATGGAAGTATTGGTAGATTTGATGTATATGTCAGTCTCGACACATCAGTCCTCAAATCAGATGCCCCATCAGGGAAAGTGATGATATAATTGAAGGAGAATTAAAAGAATATTAACTAGGCATTTGTTTAGAGACCATAAGAATAGTTCTAATAATGGCTGATCGTGGTCTATATTGTTAAAGTGTATGAATCAAACCAGAGGAAAGATTGAAATAGTGATGAACAAGGTACTGGTTGTTTCAGGTGCCCCATGAATAGCGTGTCCTGGCTAGTATAAAGGCCTTTAAAAAAAAAAGTTTTTTTTTTGTTTTTTTTCCGAGCTTGGAAAAAAGGAAAATTTGAGAAAAATTGAAATTTTCGAATATTTTAATACATTATGTTTTCAAAATTGAAACTATTTTATATTTACTAGTTTACAGTTAAGATCATTGAGTACTTATGTTTCTTGTATTAGAATATGGAAAATTCGTGGCAAGAAATATATGTGCAGCACTCCATTAAAGTTAGCACCGTGATAGAATGGAGGTATGGCTCCAAGAGATACTAAAATAGTTAGATTAATTAATATAGAAGCATTTAAATTATCTTAAGCAATCTTACGAAGTTCCCGCTTTATGGCAGGGAAGTGTTAAAATAGCGAGGCCAGAATCATCTTAGTTAATATGTTAAAATCAAATATATATTTTATGGAGATACGTATCTTTCTTGTGCTGTGTAAAATTTCCCGGAAATTTTGAACCCATTAGAAAAATCTTTTGTTCGGAAATATTGACAAAAACCGGAAAACAATTTAAAAACTATTTCTTCGCCTGATGCTAATCTTATTTGCTGTAACGTGTCTACAATGTATTTCGCTAGCAGGAAAAATACTTCAAGCAACAGGTATTAATTTTACTTTAGTTTTCTGATTTCTGGTAAAAATCTCTATTATTCGTATATTTTTCGAACAACTCAGAGAGATGATCTTATTTATACACTAGGTGTTATGCCCGTTCTTCGCACGGGTCCGATAAAATATCTATGTAAACAAACTGAACAACGAAAGAACAATTAAGAAACATTTCTAAAATTGGATCTATTTTGTGTGAGCAAGCACTAAAGTTATTCATAGATAATTTTGTGATCGGGTCTGGCATAACTAAAGAACTAAAATCTGGCCATTTGACCAAGTCAATTTCTGCTCGCAAGTGCAGATAAATTATACGGGCAGAACAAAATAATATGAATAACATCAAAAATGACCTAACAAATAACTATTAACCAAAGAAACAAATCATAAATCCGTTATGGGTATGCTTAAAGAAAAGAATTTTCCCCTTGGCCGATGGAGGCTGAATTTGAACCTAAACACTATCTGGAGTGTCACTGTACATCTGAGCGACCCAGGTAAATACGGATTCGACACAAATATTGCTCATTTTCTACTACTTTTACATGCCTCGGTCAACCCCTCCCCCTGAGACCCCCTTGGTTCGAATTAAAAAAAAAAAAAAAAACCCTCTGGGTCCCAGCCGATACCGCGAAAACTATGAATGTGACATTAATATCTCTCATTTTTTAGTACTTCTACATATCTCGGTAAACGTCCTCTGAGACCCCCTGGTTCCAATTAAAAAAAAAAAAAAAAAAAAAGCATCTGGCCCCCAGCCGACGGGGGCTGTATTTGGAAGTCAATGCCTGTGGGTGTATCACCATTCATCTCAGCAACCGCGAAAACTATGGATTTGACACTAATAGCGGTCATTTTCAATTACTTTTACATGTCTTGCTAACCCCCCATCTCACACTTGACCCCCGGAGCGAGATCCGGGTTCGATTCCCGGCTGGAGCTCATGTGAGCTGGAGGCACGTCTCACATATCCTCGCTGCTGAAAGGGACGCTAAACTAAAATCAACTCAACGTATACGGCTGAATTCGAAATCATCGCTAATGGAAGTGTCACCATTGGTCTCAGCGACCGCGAAAAGTATGGATTTCACACTAATATCGGTCATTTTCGATTATTTTTACGTCTCGGTAACCCCCGGAACGCATAAAATGGTAACTGAATTTGAAAGTCATTGCTAATGGAAATATCAATGAATTTGACACTAACATCGGTCATTTTCTACTACTTTTACATGTCCCGGTAAACTTCCCCCCCACCTGGTTCAAATTTAAAAAAAAAACTTCTTCTTGGTCTGGGGCCTGGACTAAGGTACACGTGACCAAAATCTGGTAACTCTCGGTCCAGTCGTCTGGTCCCCAGGCCACACACAGACATGCATACACACAAACAAACTCCTCATTTTATTTATATTAGATAAACACACACATCGCACAAGTGGTAAATTTGAGCAGTGAGAAATATATTAAAGAATTTATCACGTGAAACTTCCGTTCATTGTTATTAAAGACTAGCAGAGTAGCCGTTCTTCGCATAGTGAGAATACGTTTCATTTTGGACATAAAGGGCACCAAAACTGTCACCAATGAACTTAGGAACCCCAGAAACTATGAATTCGACACTAGTATCGGTCATTTTCAATTATCTTTACATGTCACCATCCTCCCTTAGGAGTAGTAATGGGCTGAATTTGGATTTAAACGGCATCGGAAGTGTCACTGTTTATCTCAACGCCCCAGAACTATGGATATGACACTAATATCGGTCATTTTTCGATCATTTTTATATCTCCTTGCCCCCAAGTTGCAGGGATGAGTTTGAATTTAAACGGTATCGGAAATGTCACTGTTCATCTCAGCAACACCGAAAACTATGGATTCGACATTCGACACTAATATCGATCGTTTCCCATTTTTATATATATATATATATATATATATATCCCTCTCCCAAGTTGCGGGGATGAATTTGTATTTAAACGGTATCGGAAATGTTACTGTTGAAATCAGCGACCCCAAAAACTATGGATTCGACACCAACATCAGCCGTTTTCGATCATTTTTATGTATCTCCGCTCTCTCCCGCCCCTAAGTTACGGCGCTATATTTAAATTTAAACGGCATTCGAAGTGTCACTGTTGATCTCAGTGACCCCGAAAACTATGGATTCGACACTAACATCAATCATTTTGGATCATTTTTAAAAATATTTTATCCCCTTACCCCTCGCTGAAGTTAAGGCGTTGAATTTTTATCTACATGGTATCGAAAGTGTCACTGTTCATCTCAACAACGCCGAAAGCTATGGATTCGACACTAATATCGGTCATTTTCGATATATCGCCCCCTTCCTTTTTCCAAGTTGCACCTTCAAAGTGAAATGATAAACAGCATCCCAGGCCTGAACCTCATCTATGTTGAAAATTTTATCGAGATTGGTCTGGTGGTTCAAGAATTGTTAAGGTACAAATATAGTTACTTTCATTTTAATATGTATAGATAATTCGTCGTACTAGAAAACAGGTATTTGTTTACATACAAAATTTTGTACATAAAGTTTATATAAAATCTATATTAGAATATTAAGTAATAGTGTTTTAGTGCATCTTTTACGAAGTAATTTTGTTGAAATTAAAAACTTTCACCAGATCAAAGAGCACATTAAGAACGCAATTTCATTCAAGAGCCCTATTTGTTGCAACAGAAACGCTTCATGATGGCAGATATGTATGCAACTGTAAAAGTTCTGTAATTAATGCACAACTATGAATAAACGATTAAAAACACTTAAAGGAAATGAGTGAAGACTACTAATTTTCAAGAATAATTGTAACAGTTTTATTTTCGAATGCTTCCTTTCTAAGTACTTGCAATATCGAAATTTCTTAACTTATATTTTTCACGCGTTCGAAAAAAAACGGTTTCATTACTAGTCAAATTAACGTAATACAAAGATTTGTTATTTTTCCCATTTTTCCGGAAAGAAACCGAAAAAAAAAAAGAACTGTTTTTACCAACATGTTCAAAATTTCCGGAAATTTTACAACATTAGTCCTGGGAATGTACGTATTAAATAGTTTAACTCGCAAGTATGAACGTACACGTCGTAATAAAATTTTGTTTACACATTGGTTATTAATTTCTTTATTTTCAAATATTTTCGAGTGGAAGTATGAGTGAAACATTTGTTCACGTATGAATTTTTTTTTTTTTTTTTTTTTTTTTTAAATAAGAAAATAAGATTCAATCACATCTCCAATATTAATGTTAGGTGCTGAATAAATTAAGTTTTCTGTTGATTAATAAGAACAAGAATAATTAATTACTTGAAAGTATAGCAAATGCAAGAAGTGTGTTTCTAAGTATCAAAATCATAGTAGCACATATTTTATACTATGTTCTGGTTTATCAACTCTGAAATTAAAGAAACAGTATTATTATTTGCACACCTTCACAGAACATAAACTTTAGGATTTTATCTTTTAAAATATAAATTACACGAGAGATTTATTTGACCAGAGAAAAACTTCTGTTCTTAGTCTCTTACTTACTTTTCGCGTTCCGCTGGAGGACCAATGTATTGCAACGGATTGAGGTATTCTTTCGAAAGAAATTTTTCCACTTCATAAACCCAATGGCCAGTTAATGTGGGTGGACAAACAACAAGTGACGGCATTGGAGCAACGTCTGGGTTTTCAGTTTTCTGGAAATATTATAATTCATTTGTAATTACAGTCTAAATAAATATTTTCACAATTCGCGAATAATAATTAGCAACTTATTATATATCTGCTGAAATTAGTACATATAAAAACCACTTACGCCCTGGTTTGTTTCCAAACACCCGCTCAGAGAATTAATATAAAAAACCGAGTCAAAAGTTCAACGATAGATGCTTAGAAGTTAAAGCAGAGGCCACTGTGCTGTACTGCCTGAATTCTTTCGGCCAGATCTTTTGATTTCACGCCGATACCAGTTACTGTCCTACAAGGCGAAGAACTGCAATGTAGCTTCCACCTCATCTTAGTTGATGAAGCATTGCAAGTACAGGAAGTAAGTTATGGATTGACGGTGAGTATCACATTATATGCTGAGTGCATCAGCTATCTCTTCAATTCCCTTCAGTTTCTGGGATTTCTTTTAGGTAGTTCTACTTGGTTTGGTTAGTTGGAGTTTGGCGTTCCCATTTAGCATTGAAGCTGTATTAAATGTTGACCTACAGTTTAAAATTGAATCCGAACTATCATAATGCATTGAAATTTCAAGACTCTCCCACTGGAATTTAAACTCGGGAAGGCAAATGGACAGGGTTTTAGGTCGTTGACAGGTATGAGATTTTGTACCATATTGCTAAGATGGGTTCACTTCCTGGTAACCAATGCATGGTATTTTTCGCATACAATGGTATAATCCGCTACAAGTGTTCGGAGTGCAGGTTCGTATTGATGATCCTTCCATTCGGAGCGAACTTATAGTGAACTAAGCCCTCGTAATTCCATCAAACGGCAGTTCGAAACGCCCATGTTTGGCGACAGGTTCCGACGTATGGCTCTTGTTTAACTATCACTTGTAGACGTCAGGACTTCGGGAAAATATCTACTTTTCGTCCGGGTTATTCTCTTCAAGAAACTTAGATCAAAATATTTTTATTCGATGATTTACATTTGTAACAATTCGCCTCTGTGCTTGAGCTGGATCAATTCGTGAGAGACTATTCAGTAGCAGCTTTTGTCGAGGTCATGAAGGCGACAACCCACAATGAACTGTCAGATACCGAGCTCGTCTGATAACCTCCGAGTAATAGTCGTCGGATTTAGATCTATGACATGGTGCACGATCTCAGAATCCACAGTTTCCAGTTTATCTGATCTTGGCTCATCAGCGAGGTTCTTATAACTCAATTGCTTCTAAACCATATGGGAGTTGCTTCTGCGGACTTATGCAACAGTTCGAATTCGTACAGCAAAAAGTTTCGGAAGTAGGATGTTGCATCTTCATCTTTGTGGCTATCAAATCAAGCGCGGAACGCAGCACTGAAAAAGCTTCAGGACAGAAACTGTTACTATTTATAATGTGCTAGCGAGCATTTTCGACGACTTGAACTGGTTTGGTCACATGACATGCCACAAACAATGCACACATGTCAATATTGCAAAACTTATTACTCCCGCTTTCTATTAACGAATTAGTTTGACATTCAAAAACAATACCATATAATTTCATTAGTACTGTTTTCATAATAAATTCTCTCCCTTATTTACACCAAACTAATCATAGGTCTAAAATATGGAGTAATATTCATATTTAACAGAATTCTGTAATAATTCTTAACACAGTATACAGTATAACTTACTTTGTACTCTTGGTGCCTATTATAATGGTCTCCAGCTAAAATGCAAATTGATTGTAATGTTTTGCCAAGTCCCATATCATCACAGAGAATACCGTGTAGTTTGTACTTGTTAAGAAAAGCTAGCCAGTTCACACCAGCCTGAAAGAAAATTAATATATGTTTATTGTTTTGTGCTTTATATAATTTAAAACCTATAACATTATATTATGTCTTTCTCTCACACAGTTATACCCCTAACATCACCCTCCGTTGAATTTAGTCACATTTTATGGAATTAGCTCATACTAATTTCTCAACCAAAGAATTAAAGATCGATGGATAACACGGAAGGTTAGAATTTTCTATTTTAATGTTATTTGTTCGACACGCTAATACAGTCATTGTTTTCTGATATCATCTACAGATCCCATTTTAAGCCTTCTGCGTCCGATTTTTCCTTCTAACAGTATATTACAACACAGTGACAAGTGAGTGGTGAATTAAACGGGCGATCACGCTATTTCTTGTTTTTGCTATCATGGCCAAATATCTTCATGTCTACTTGGATAACGAGTTCTAATTTCTTTGCCTAATCTAACTAGGCTGGGGAAACTGAGCCAATAGAACATGGGTAGAGTGGTCAGTATTTTCTCTGCTAAGACTCTAAAGTAACCACCAATGAAAACTGTTCATTTCTTACGAAACCAGTGTTATCCCTTTTGGTTTTGGTTGCATGTTTCATAACAGGGACAATGAATCAGACAATTTAACGCCATACTCAGGATTTCTATAATTCCTGAATATTACTTGTACTTACGAACTTACGACTCCCCCTGGAGTCTTGGTCAAGGAGGATAAAATTAGGAAGAAAAATAAAAACATAAGGAAATAAAATGGAACGCACTTACTTAGGGAAGAGCGATGCTGCAACACCCTTTGTCAGATTCAATGACCATGTCAAAATCGTGGTGCTGCAAGTTCCAAAGTGGCGGAGATTTGTGTGCTCTTTTGTTCTTTTGAGGAATTTTGTCACACATTTTTGTTGTTGTGCCAATGCTGTGTCAATCTTGTAATTACTGTTTCACCTTGATTACTCAACCATCCCTTATCTAAATTTATTTTTGGTTTCCTCAAATGAATAAATATATTTTCAGATATACTTCATTTTTGGCCCCCCAATAAAATTTTTGGGTCTTTTATCTGGTGTTTCGACAGACTTCGGACTATTCGCTTTCGAATCCCTAGTAAGTTCCTTGACACGAACTTTTTTTTTTTTTTTTTTTTTTTTTTTTTTTTTAAGCCTATGTGACTCTCTCACGCAATTGCATTTTATTTCATTGACAATAATATGCAGTTGTCAATTGCTGTACAATACGGTTACCATACCACTCCGAAACCTCTCGAATCTTAGAAAAAACATTAACGAAGAGTTATTACATGGATCGCAATAAAAACTTGGAGATTTATGAAACTGAAATCAACATTTTATTAAACACTGGAAAGGAAAATAGTTCGGAACTGACACTTGGCAAAAATTGTTACATTAGGTTGCGCTCAAAATGGATACTAATAAAATAGATGATACCAAAAAATAGAAAGGCATATCTTACTTCATTCGATTTGAAACAAATTACGGAAAGTCAGCAAATGTGTGTGACATTTCATGCACATCTCAAGATATTTACATAGCAATAATAAAAAAGATCCCCCCCCCCCCCAAAAAAAAAAAGACTGAAAAACTATATTCGGGATGCCAAATACAACAATGTCCTAACATTGTGCCTTTCACATCTGAGACTTAACGTAAAACATCGATAAAGTGAAACTGATCAGAAGCTCTTCATCATTCGTGGAAACACAGGCTACGAGATCTTTTTTTCCATTCGAATGAGGTGACCAAAATTAAATTTGGCCATGAGTACTTCGGATAGAAGTTGAAAAAATATCATTGACACCTTTACCGTCGTTACCAACCACTTAAGAAGAAAGACTTAAGGTGTGTGTGCCATGAAGCAGCCGAATGCTTTTATTTATGAGTTTTCAGTTAATTTCCATACGCTCTTTTCCTATTAAACACCGTTCCTTATCTAAGTTTTGATAATACTGACAGCTGTTAGCGAAAATTCCAGGCATCGGAGCGTCTAATGGCACTGAAAATACCTACTTTGTAGACCAAATGAAGCAAAAAAGGAGACTTTGTAGACTAAATAAAACACAAAAAGGAGACTTTGTAGACCAACCTGCCTCTGATAAGGAACTTCACAAATTAACTTTCAGTCATAAGTTAGAAAAGTAACATTTTTTATAGTGATTTACCCCTACCAAGATACCGGTTAAGACCATAAATACAAATTAATTTATCTATTTTCCAATCTTCACAAATGATTAAATACACTTTTAATTTTCTAACATATATAAAGAAAGCTGAGGGACAACTCAGCTGTAGTCTTCAACAGAACAAAGCTTCTATTTCTGGTCCTGGATGGGGATTGGCGTTTTTCAAACATACAGTAACATCATTATGATTTGACATCCTTAGGAACATTATATATAATATATGCAACATGATATATAACAAAACCATTACACTTCGATTAATTTTACTACTTCTCTGACTGTGAATTAGTGATTTATTCCTACCAAGACGCCGGTCAAGTTCAGAAAAAAAAAAAAAAAAAAAAATCTACCTTCCAATGTTCACAAATGATCCAAGGCATTAATTTTTGAACATATATAAAGACAACTCCGCTGTAAAGACTTCCAACAGAACAAAGCTTTTATTTCTGGCCCTGGATGGGGATTGGCTTTTTTCAGATACAATAACATCATTATGATTTGACATCTTAGGAGCATTATATATTCCTTTGCACTTGGATAAATTTCAGTTCTCTGACTGTGCATTAAAAAACTATGCAATTAGAGCATTTCTCTTCTTTTCAACACTTTTCTGAAGAGCTTAAATATCCTTGTGCTCTTTGCATTCCTCTTCTTTCAATGACATGACACCTTCCAACATCCCTTGAGCGATTTGTGCCTCCTTCAAGGCCCATTTTTTAAGAACCTTCCGAAGTCTATTTACGGCTTCACCAAACAGAGAATTTGCAGATTCTTTGGTCTCACTATACTTCCTTTCACTAAGCTGGCTTTCAATTTCTTTTATGTTCTTCTCAACACTTCTTGCATTTTCGTTTTTGTTCTTTTGCTTTTTTCCAACTTCTCTTCCTCTTCTCTAAGTGTGGCACTTCTTTCCTGGGCTAGTCGCTGTTCCTCCAGAAACCGTTGGTAATGCTTATGAGCATTTTGACCCAAGGTAATCATCTTTTTAGAAATTTGAACGAGATGAGGCTTGTCATAATACTTTAAGGTATCTTTCACAATCAAAATACTGTTTAAGGTTCTACAAGACATCTGAGTCTTTTCCTCTGTCTGAACATTTTTTGATACTGAAAATCTTTCAATACCTGAATTACCATGGGGCAGGCAGAGTGCTGCTATTATTACTTTACTTACTAGAGGAAATTTTGATGAATCATACGCCCTCTTAAGTGCTATAAAAAGAGCCCTGTAATACGTGAAGAAGTAATTTCACTTCCAGCAGGTTCATGCTCAAGCTGCAGACATTTCCATTCGTCAACAAGTTGATCATCTGGCACTGCTACAGATAGTGCTCTTGCTACAGTTCTGATGTATATGCAGCTACTTTGTGATTTTCTAGCCTCAGGATTGAGAAATGCTAGTGCTCTTTTAATGTGAACAGAATGAGTCATTGTATTTTGCACCAAACGTTTACCATTTGAAATATAATGTGCTTGTACACTCTTCAAGAACTGTTGAGCATCCACTTCTGGTAGTTTAATTAGTTCTTTTCTTGTTTTCTCTGAAATGACAATTTGTTTTAAAGACAATAAATTATCGGATTCAAACAACCTACAATTGGTCCAATCATATGATGCTGACTTCACTTCATTAAAAGCAGCACATTTAGACACACTGCTTTCGATAGTTCCAATGACGTCTAATAACTGCATGTAAAATATGAATCAGCGGAATTCACTCTGAAAACGATGTGTAAATTTCTCATATAACTTGGCAGAAGACAATGTAAAGTGCAACTGAGCTAACATCTCAGGCTTCTTGAGTAGATTTACAATCCTCCTCTCAGACTGCTTGTCAAAACAACACTTTTCTTTATAGATGGAATATATTTCAAAAAGTATCGTCGTACACCAGTCCACTGTTCAAGTAATGTTTCACATGCAGCTATATATGATAATCATCTGGTGGTTGTGTGTTTCAGAAACCTGTGTGATGGCAGATTCAGCTCCTGTTGAATAGTCTCGTACTTTTCCCAACGTGGAAGTAATTATGAACACTAATCACTAGTGTCACTGCATCTTCCCCAAATGTCTGAATCGATTTTAGGAAAGCATTGTGGACTATATGAATAGGACATGTGCCAATGTCTACCAAACCTTTTTGACGAAGTTCTATAAGTTCCTCATTAAACAACTTGAAAATCTTCTTGTTAACGTTAGGACCATCAGAACCAATCATCTGCATTCTGGTTAGGGACAAATTGGCATTGCTGATTGCCTTGCTTATCGAATTATGGAGAATAACTGCATCAGCTTTTCCAGTGAAGAAAGTCTCAAGATGTCTTCTATCTGGTTCCTGAGATCTGACCAATATATAATGGTAACTTGCAGCTCCTCCTTGCCTTCAACATTTGTAGTTTCATCATAAGAAATAGTGTATGACACAGAGCCAATATCTTCCAACATTTCTTCATAGAAATACATACCAAGAGCATCAGTGGTCAAATAGTGCATCTTTTTAGCGCTAATGGAAAAGCTACCAGGCAATCCTCCTGGAAACATTCTTTCGAATGTAGCTTTGATATTTGTATACGAATAGACTGAGTAATTGCTACAAATACTCTTCATGGTCCATATCAATCTGTCACCGTAGCACTGTCTCTGACACTGTAAATACGCACAGTTGACGCACACTTGCTGTGCTCTGTTGTAGACTCTGGAAGCTTACTGCTAGTTTGAGAGGATTGAAAACTGTCAGAACCTGATGGAACAGGTGTGCATGTTATGACTTAACTGGTTTCCTCCAAGAATGTCAGTACATCGTTTTTTATGTTTTGTTCCTTCAGAATGCTATAAAACTGAATGAAATCCTTTGTTTGAAACATTCACAACACACGCACATAGTTTACAAACACTTCATATTCACTGTGTTTTACTGCCTAAGAAGGTATTCGGTAACCTTGCTGTCTTTCTTGTGAAGTCAATCATTCCTGAATTTACACTTCCCCATGTGTTATACGCTGTTCACTTATCTAACGTAAAAACCACAATTCATCACAAAAACACGGCTCAGACTTCAATAAGCACTAAAATATAAAATCTGGACTGAATTTCGTAGGATTTGACCTCACGCAGGTTAAATGTATATGGATGAGTGAGTCTTTTTATCCATTAGATAATGTGCACGGAACGGATATCAAAAGATGGTAATAGAACGTACAAAATATGCGAACCTAAGGACCGTTTTAGAATGTTCCTACTTGTTACAACTCCATTGAGGTAATATAAGAACTAGAAATGCCATAACAGGGAAATCTTGATAGTATCGAACTCTCATACATCGAATAGATCCGCCATTTTAAGGATGGCGAAAAGCGAATTGTTTCGTAAGCCCCCCTTACTAGTCTTTTAGGAAACACTGTTCAATTGTTTAAAAACGAGCGAAAATTGTACGTTTAGTACATTCAACGGCACTTGTAACAAAATATTCTGAAAGCGAAGTAATTTCCTCACTTTTGTTACCCTATAATAGTCAATATCATGTGGATGTCGTCGTTATTTCGTAACATTGAGGTAATATATACATGTACAGTCAGGGACAAAAATCGGGCACTCCTCGTATGAGTGTCCGACGTTTTTGTCCCAGACTGTACTTAATATCTGACACTCGTGTATCATTGTATAGTCACGGAGACTCAATTGGTGTACTTCATCTGTTTACTCATGGAGACCGGAGATGTGGATTTTATTTGCTCGTATGCATCAGTTAATTGAAACTTACGGAATACATCACCTTAGAGAGGAAATTCTCAAATCGAAGGTTACAATGAGACCATGCTCGAATTTACACTGCGACATAGCAAAAGGCATATATAGTTCTTACATTACCTCAATTTTCAACTAATTAAATGAGGATTCCCACTTATTTTGCAAGTACGAATTCCCTCACTTTAACAGATCATGATATAAAAAGGCATATATATTTTCCTCTTGCTACGGGTTGACTCTGCATAAATATTTATATAGTCGTTAAGCCGTAACATTATTTTTAAGTCGGAATGTTTATTTAAAAAAAAGTTTGCTGTAGTGAAAGAAAGGTTTAGAAACTGGATTTGAGAAGTATAAATCCATACTTAAAATTCTTTTACTCTTCTAGGTTTTTAAAAGTTTCTATGACTATGATCAAATTCCTTGACTTTTGAGTTAGATGAATTCCCTCACCTTCCTGGTTTAACAGGTCGATGGGAACCCTGTTAAATAAAGAGAGGTGGCAACCTGTTGCAAATCCCCTTGTAGTTAACAAAAAAGGTAAGACAAACACAGAAGTGTCTTCCTGGCAAGCAATCTCCCTCTAGGGAGACAGAAATTCCTTCAACCTCCCACACAGACACACACACACTGACTATTATCTTGCATTTATGTCATTTTCTATTCATCATCATTATTATTTTCTTTTATTTATTTCATTATTGACATTTTCAAGTACATTGGCCACAATCCAAACATGACTAAGTAAGGATTTAAAAAAAAAAGAAAGAAAGAAAGAAAAAAAAAAGACTTAGTAGACTAATGTTTCAAAAATTGAGACTGGTAGAGACTTCGGCCAAAAAAAGATACTTTTAGATGAAAAAGAGACTTGCTCCGATGACTGAAATTCGAAGTTTAATAATTTTTTTAAACAAGTTATAAGAGCAGAGGAACAAAGTGAGTACCTTTGCGTTTATTGCAATAAATTAACTTAAATCACATCTTGATCTTTTACACAATATTCACGAATTAATCTCCTGAACTTTTGATTGGTCAGAAATATAATTTGTAAGTTAGTATGACGTGTATCAAGTTAGTATGAATTGCTCAGTATCATATTTGGGTTCTAGTCGTCAGTTTTAGACAGAAAGAGAATACTGAAGGATGAAAGCAGGAAATAAGAAGGGTATTATGCACAAACTTTCAAAATGTATTACATTATACACTTCTATTTTCGATTTAATTTTTTCTATCTATGTTGAAGCGTCAACATCTATACAAATAACATTAACGACTACGCTGCACTATTGGATATAATCATACAGAAGTTCTTCTTCAAGGTAACTTACCTGCTGATATGATCTCAGTTCCGCTTGAATAGGAATAGGTACTTTGTAATCTGGTATTGCTTTAGGATTAAAAAGTTGTTCGAGAAATTGCCTCTCTCGCTGCTTTTTCTCTGCTAGTTCGGCTGTCAAGTTAGGTGGATCCGCTACACTCCCATCTAAAGGCATCAGCTGAATAAGCGTAGCGAAACAATATGTAGCCATTAACCTTACATGCTGATTTTGATCACTCATCCTCCCTGGAACAAGTAGAAAACAAAATACCAACTGTAAATGTAAAATTTATATGATTTACAACCATTACTGTAGAAGTAGTATTCAATGATGAACTAGTAAATATGCCTTTGACCAAGACTTCCTTCACTTTTCTAAACTTTAGAGGAATATATATATTAATGTAAGGAGGAAACATCCGATTTAAACTTATTTTCACATACTGGATCATCTGTAGGTGCGAATTCAATAACACACAGAGTGAAAAAGTGAATGACTGGACTGGGACTTGGAGATTACGGGTTTGAGTCTCGATTCAGTCATTCACTTTTTCACTCTTTGTGTGTTTTGGAGGAATATTCAAAAATATTTTAGAGACAATACATGAAAGTGCTATCCCTCATAATGTAAACAACAAGAAATAAATTACGTAAATAGTTAACGTAACTGTAAAACTAAATACAAAATAAAGATTAGCGCTCATTTATATAGTTCTTATTATCTGACCCTTTAGTTAACAACATAATTACAGAGCAATAATCAATATGAGTACGAAAAACAACGGTAAAATAGGTACTGGACGTATCAATCGAAAGGAAACAAACAGAAGTTCTCAACCTGTGGTACGCGTAGCACTGGCCGTACGCGAGACGCTGTTGGGTGCTATGTACGACTTCTGGTAGAATTAATTAATAATATGCTTTGGTTGTATGCTGGTGGAAAAGGTTGAGAATCCCTGTCATATATCATTTATGAGCAACATTAAGGAATTCACAGTCCTTTTAATTATTTTAAAATGCTTTCTCGAGTGTTTGCTCTGGGGTAAAATTATATTGTTTGAAGAGGAATTGTTATGCAATCAGCGCAATTGGCCTAACGTATTTTTTTTAGAGAAAAATTTAGGGGGGGGGGCAATAGGTGCTGTCATTAGATCAATGATCACTTACGTAATTACTAACTATTAATAGATATACACATATTCACTCCAATTTTAAATTATACAAGTACATGACAGACATTTCTTAACCCTGGTAAACCTAATCTGTACGTATTAATTTCGTAAATCATAGCCTGAATTATCCTGGCTTAATTGTTGAATTTTATGCTTCTACTACATCTAATTATCATATATATATATATATATACAGATAGTGATCAGAAAAATGGAAACACCTGAAGGAAATTGCAACTTACCAGATTAATATGGTGTCGGGCCATCAAAACAGCCTTGATGCGATGTGGGATGAAGGCATAGAGGTCGTGAATGGTAGCAAGTGGAATTTTACACCATTCCTCGTGCAGGGCATCGGCCAGTTCTGTGAGAGAGGATGGAGGTGGAAATCGTCGCCGGAGTCGTGTTTCCAAGACGGACCACAGATGTTCAATTATGTTGAGATCTGGGGATTGGGCGGGCCAGGGGAAGTGTTGAACTTCATCCCGATGTTCCTCAAATCACGCTGAAACAACGTCAGCTGTGTGAATGGGTGCATTATCATCCTGGACGATGGCGTCATTGTCCGGGAACAACATCCGGACCATAGGATGCAAGTGGTCTCCTAAAATTGCGACATAATCGTTGGCAGTGATTCGTCCGCTAAGTGTGACCACAGGACCCAATGAAGAGCATGATATGGCGGCCCACAGCATCACCGAGCCGCCGCCATGTTTCACAGTTGGGCGGAGACACTGCAGATCATAAGCTTCTTTGGGCGTTCTCCACACATAAACACGGCCCGTGGTTGGGAATAGGGTGAAGGATGACTCATCCCACCATATCACACGTTTCCAGTCCTTAACGGTCCAAGTTGCATGGTCGCGGCACCATTTGCGGAGTGCGAAAGCGTTATGGTCCCTGATGAGCGGTTTGGCCCGTGCAACACGACCCCGTAAGTTCATGTCATGTAATTCGCGGCGGACTGTGATTGTCGAAACAGGGTGGGGGAGGTGCTGATTGAGTTCCTCCGTCACTTGTTCCGCAGTGGCACGACGGTTCTGCGTGACAATGCGCTTTAATACCCGGCGTGACCTGTCACTCATGATTTTCTTCCGCCCACTGTTCCGCTTCCCCGATGTGGTTTTCCCGTGTGTTGTGTAGGCCGTCATCACCTTCGACACTGTCCCACGCGACACACCTAACACAGTAGCCACTGCCGTCACACTCACTCCACATAACCGCGCACCAACAATTTGCCCTCTTTGAAACTCTGAGAGGTCTCCCATTTTACACTACATCCGTTTGCTGCAGCCACTGGACACTGCTGTTCCACTGCGCCTGACGTAGTATGGAGACCGACCTAACACACCACCAAAAGCGGTACGGCGCTGCGGGCGCCACGACACCACTGCCAACCCATACATCTGACGTGTTGCCAACTACAGGTGTTTCCATTTTTCTGATCACCATCTGTATATCTTGAGTAAATTTTCTTCCTAATACTCAGAAAATTCCATATTTCACAATTCACTAACATCTGAAAGCCAATGTACTGAATATCTTGACATATACTAAGACATCAGTTGCTTGCCACAGTTGCTGTAATTGTAACTAAATAGTTATTGTAAGCAGCACACATTGCAAATGCTATAGAGATAGCAATGAAAATTCAATTGATACTGCATGTATTTTACTCTTTGATGGCCTTTAATCACAAAGCAAATAGTTATGCAGTGTGAAGAATCTCCATCAATATAATGAACTGTTCTGAGAAATTCTAGACTATGTTTAAAAATCCAAATTAGAAAAATATTTTCAAACGTTTGACATACTCGTTCAAACTATTACCGCCTCAGTAACATTACTTTGCCCACCATTTTCACGAGAATCGAGAGAAGTAAATTTAATATGCTGTACTGTGGTATGAAGTAGTTTAGTCAAATAGTCATATTTTTTTTATGTAACGTCAATAGAGAATAACATTTTTATTGTATTGTTTTTTTGACTGCTAGAGCCCGTAGGGGACTAGGACCCACCAGCCGGTTTGGGATGATGTGTGGTCAGCCACTTTCTAGAATTGAATTTGCTACTTCTTTCTTACAATTAGCTTCTTAATTGTTCTCACGACGCTGGGTACACGCCGCGAGGCCAACACGATCTGGTGAGTACGAATGGTCACCCATCTTTTCCTCAGATCAGACCGGCAATACTTGACTTCGCTGATCTTAAGCGGTATCCCAGTGCGGCTATTGCGTTGAGTGAAATTATTACAAGTGCTAAATCAAATTATCACGTTTCATGAACTACGAAATTGTACATCGAAGACAAAAATAAATTATTATTTTACTTGAAGAAGGAACAGAAGTCAATTTGATCACGGGCCATTAGTCTGCACAATTCTCATTTGACACTGGACTTCTAAATGAATCCTGTCTAGTCACAAAACTACATCTACTAATCTTGTAAATTAGGATGACATTATTAAGTGAATCCATATTAATATAGATTGCAACGATTATGAATGTTTGTTGGCTGACATTTCCTGCGTCTATCAGGAATGTTCAAAAGAATGAAAAATACTTGTCTAGGAGTGTCAAAGGCTGTAAATAAGATGCAAGATTTTATTTACTCAACTTGAAAAAGGGAATTCCCATATTAAGTTGCTGAAAACTGTTCTATAATTATTGTCTAACAAAGATTCTGGTGAACTAGTTACAGAACGTAAGAACACATATCAATATTTCGAATTACTAGGTTTTGTATTTTGTGTATGAAACTTGTAATATTAGTAAAAATCTGCACATACTGAGCACGGGCGAGAGTTTTAGAACACACGATGTAGATATATATCTAGGTATACAATAGAGCTCCTTTAGCAAAGTGCATTTAAAATGAATGACTTCAAAATTTTAATAGTCCTCTTATTGCTTCCTAAAAACAATCCTAACTACGCTACTATTTGTAAAATTGTTTTGTTCTATATGTAAAATACGGAAAAAATAATTTTAAAAGAATGTCCGCTATAATTTAAATTAACTGTTCGATTATTTCGATTATCCCGTTTTATGTTACTAAGTGAACTACGTTACACGAATATAGAAGGAATACACTAGAAACAAGGTTCTAGAAAATATCTATGTAGTTATTATACATCATGGATATCCCGATGTCTTAACACAAAATTACAACTCGATAAATTTGGTCTGTCCAAACAGAATTGAATGGGTTTTGCACATGTTATGTGTAAACACATTTGCATTATCTAAAACATATTAAAATTGCATTTGCCACTGGTCTGGTAACTAGCGCGTACGCCTTTGGAGTACGCGGTTCTGTGTTTGATTCTCGGCGGCAATAATGTGCTGAAAGAACAAAACGAAATTTGTCAACTTAGTATTTCCTTTCGTTCTTTCTACCGTCCAATCTGAATATCCGGAAGTTAGCTTTAACTAGTAGTAGAAGAATGTTCAGAGCCGTAACAATCAGCGGCGAAATGTACTGGGGTCCCGGACGAAGGGGTCACTGCCCGTCCTGCAACCAATGTTTGAAGCTCATACTATATATTATTGAGTATCTAAATTATCCTGTTATTCATTTTGTGTATGGGAGATTTGTGCATTTTAAAGTTTCATTTTAGTAGCAAACTTGATTCTCTCCGCTATTGTTAAAATGCAAAAACGCAAGTAACATTTAAAAAGTAAAAATTATTCTAATACATTCAACACGACTAATACAGGTCAGGCTGTCCTTCATTAGCAAGAGTGTCACTGAAACCCAACGCATAGTCGATCACCAATATATCTTAATTAGATATATTACGCATTTCATATGTAATACACCTTTGTTGAAGTTGAAAGATCTAGTAGACTCACTTGTTTTGTTTTAATGATATTCTATTCGTGGCTCTCACCACATACATAAATCAGTCCAAGGGGGGTCCGTTGTTACGGCTTCTAGATCAAATTTCAACTGTTATTCTTCAAAATAACATTCATTTAGGGGTGAGGGGAACAAATACTCTCCTGTGCCGGGATCCCGAAAAGAGTTGTTCCGGCACTGAATTATTTCCATTTCTTGAAATGACCCTATAATCCGGTATGATATTCTCTGACACTATTACTTTCCATTAATTTTTATAGTGGTAACTTTCATAGTGAACTTGTACATGTGAAACTTTTAACTGGACTTGTACTTGAAAACTCATATGCAACATATATACACTACGGACGCTGGTGCTTGGCATTTCTCGTTTCGAGCACTGGTTACATAGGGGATATTTCGATTAGAGGAATGGTAATCTGAAAGAAATGGAAAGAAAGAGAAATATCGTTCCTCCTTATTCGAGCACTCTTAATTCACTGGAAGTATTTTTGTAATGAAGAGACAACCAAAATCGCCTGTGGTTGTTGGGTTTTTATTATTTCAAAACTGAACTTCAATTTCGATTTTTATACTTCAATACTTCAGTAATTTACTGGTAATTTGACAGTTTTCAATGAAAAAAAGAACTAGATCAAATGGGAATATCTGTGAAGCCGAAACTGTTCAGTAGTGTCTAGTTGTCAAAGGTGTGATTATCGAAATCATACTTGGAATGTAACAATTTTATTACGATTCCCAGGGCATATATGAGTAAGTTAGTAAAGTGACGCAATACCTGCAAACAACAAAAGTTAAAGTGATGTTAACATTTGCAAACAAAAGTGTAATTTTTATGACCGCTCTTTATTCTTACTTACCTAACAAAGGAACGACTAACAGCACGATGTACGGAACTATATTAAATTGCAGTTGATCTATGATACAAGCTAAAGCTTCAACAGCTCCCTGTCGCTGGGTGTCGGAATCAATGGCTCCTAACATAGGTAATACTTTTTTCACTACTTCAGTCATTACTTCCACAGGGGCCAACTGACTAAGCATTCCCATGCAGCGAGCAGCCATGTGACGAACGGCTCTGTATGGGTGTTCCAACAGAATACAAAGACACGGAAGAAGCTTCAGAAGCTGAAAACAAAAATGGAGCTTTAAATTTTAGATGACACGTACCATATGATTATCTGAGAGTTTGTTCAAACGTGTATTACACAAAAAACCTAACAATTATAAAATTTTAAAAAGAGGAATGCCTCCCTTTTAAAGTAGTGTGCCTCCAAAATAAACAATTAAATAAAGAGGAAAAAGGAAGGAAGTGAGCTACGTACTTTTACCGAAATTATAAATCTAGGCACGCATGAACACGTTGGCTGCCTAAGGCATATGCCACTAACTGCTAGTATACAATCATCTGAGTGGATGGTTCATTAAACTAATAATGAATTATGTACTTCATTGCAATCAACTAAGAAATTTTGGAAAAGTTCATGTCTGATTAGAACACCAGTATTTTTTTTATTTGCCTCTGGAGTACTTTCTCCATGTATATTTTACAATCAACACTTGGCTATTATCACATCTAAAGACAGGATTTCCTAACCCACTTTCAACCTGGTCTGCTTCATATTTCATTATACCCATGATAAAACAATTACAAGCTGTATTCGAAATGTAATTTATATACATTACGTATTATACATCTGCCACTTCATTGAACTATCAAAGAATAAAACAAGTTATGCCAAATTTCAAGATAAAAAAAATAAAAAACTTAATACATCAGCAACAAGACAATTGGTAGGTCAATGCGATTTCACAGGTTATTAAGTGTTTCACTAAATTACCCTGCATTATATGTTCTTCTAAACTAGGAGAAATGCTACACATGAATTATATGTTAAGTACACTTCCTGTCGCGAGCTACGGCAACTAACGATTTATGATCTAATTAATCCTATTAGGATGGCCTAAATCTACTTACTCAAACTCCCACGTAATTGTGTACTGTTAATGGACACGCAAGCTAGGAAAGTGTTTCTATGGTTGTTCATGAACAAAGGAAGTTTAATTGCCATTTCTTCCCACTCCATTACATTTCTAATAAGCCACGGAGGGCTACAGCAGAATTTACGAAGAATTCTAGCCTTCTTCACTAAACTCTTAATCTTTGATAAATTTCAAGAATGATATCCTTTGGAAATCACCCTGTCTGAGTAATAGCAACTAAAAATCCAGTCTATTGAATTTAAAATTAATTGGAAAATTAACCATATTATACAAATATATTGGAATAAGCTTAAAATTATAAATATACAGAGGTTGTTCAGTCTACATTTGGCCAATTTTGACCTATCTAAAAATTTTGAAGAATCCATGGCGCCAGGTCCGTAAGTGCTCGATGTGCTTCCCTTGGTTCCTGACAATAGCCCGACAGCGTAATTTCCACTGTAATAGGCTTCTCTGAAGAATTGGGAGGGGAATCTTGTCCCATTCCCTTTGTACAGCTTTCCAAAGTCCTTCCACAGTTGTCACACGCCGTTTTCCCAAAGCCCGCTTCAGCAATCCAAATCCACAATAGTCCATAGGACTTGCATCTGGAGATTTAACAGGCACCTCATTGAGAGGTATCACCTGTACACCACTTGCCTCCTCCATCTCCCTGTAGAATGCGAGGGACGATCGTGAGGTATGTGATGAGGCCTTGTCCATGTGAATGTGCACCAGATTGGTGTCATTTCCGTACATTATTGGAATCTCGTGCTCGTAGATCGGCCTCATGATCTGCTCAATACTGCGAATTTATTTTGCAGTTCTTCGCCACCCTACGAATCTTCAGTTTACCTCGGTAACATAGCCAGTAACGACCATGAACACTTTTGGGAAGGATTTTTTACAGACATGGACCCACCTTCTGAAGTTCTTGGCGCCTTTCTCTCGGTACATGATGGCTCTCGGTTTGCCGTAGTCGGAAAGGTAAATCCATGCTTCATCGAGCGTTGCGACGTACATCCACCTTTGTTTTGCCAAATGCCGTTCGTATAGCTTCCGGGCGTTACACTTTCGTTCCTTTTAGTGGGCATCCGTGAGAAGATGTCCGCGATATTTCTTGACGTTTTCCAGCTTGAGCTGATGGTGTAACGTCCGGCTCACAGTCCCCAAAGACACGTCAAGACGATTAGCTATACACCTTTGTGTTGATGGATTTTCTTGCATTGCCATTTTGCGAAGTTTCCTCTGCATGGTGGAGGTGGCCTTGGTGCATTCCCGCTTCCTAGGCAACTTCGTTGATGATCCAAATGGTGGTGCTTCGTTGCCCTTGTACTTTTAAATAACACTTTTTATTCCACTTAAACTGATGTTGCAACCATTCTTCTTGCACGGTATTCTAATGACAGAAACACTGAAGTGGACGTCATAAAGAGCCGCAACATAGCCTTCCGAAAACAGGCTTAGTTTGGGCGGCATTTTGGTCACAGCGGAAACCCACACACTTGGAAACAAATTTAACACAACACTAACAACAATGGTCCTGTTTTGTGCATTATTGTCGTCCGCGCGGAAAAACAACTCACTTCCCAGGAAGCCACTCCACAACACTGCAGGACGCCATGAGCCAGGTCGGGTGAGTCCATTCTGCCCGGGACGGGGAAGGAACGAAATCGGCCAAACGTACGCTGAACAAGCTCTGTATGGATAGAAAATCCCAACTTTTGTTTTTTTTAGTAATCAATCTGAAAATAATAATTCTGAACAAAGATTTTCCTTGCCTTAGGTCTCAAATCTTCATGCACAGCTGGCCCAACAACTTCAAATACTTGGAGACTATATATTAGATCTTCTGCGGATTGTTCATTATTTAATTGCGACAGTCCATCTGAAACAAAATACATAAATTATAATTATCTAACTTTTAGTTAGGATTTCTAGCTAAATATTAGCTGCGAGTTAAAATATATATATCTGAAGACAGTTTTGCTACATATGGTACCTGTAACTTCTTGTCGATTAGATCAATATAGTATCAACGTGTCAAGAGCAAAAACAGCAGCTGTAATGTATGCATCTGGACAGATGAAAAGAACATTCGAAAATCAATGGAAGTAAACTTTCAAGTGTTAAATTGAGAGCCACAATGCGCACCTATGCTTTTATGAAATCAAAGATTACACCTCGGCTCTGTAAACTTCATATTTTAATAACAAGTTTTCGTAAAGTTTTCTCCTGATCTGGTTACCGCGACCTTTGATCTATTCACTTAAGATAACTCTTGAAATGAATCTAGCCTCTTATAATTTATATCCATGTGATGGAATTCATCTCTACGATTCAAATGGGCTTCGTGAACGTCTAGGCAGTCTTGTATATAATTTTTGAAAGCTTATATCATCATGAAACGATTCAGTAATGAAATGTTAGATATTTATCCAAACTGTCAAGTTTAATCATGAAGGGTCAATCCATACGAAGTGGTCCAAAGGTGGTTGCTCGACCATTCCCGAAAATTATAAGAATTTGAATGTGAAGAGCCTTATGTATGAGAAAGTCAATAACACTATTCACGTTGTCGTAAGTACAAGTGTTCCTGAATTTTGTTGTCGGTGGAGTGCCATTCTTTGCATTTGCAAGCGTTTACGAAAACTACAGTTGCTCAGGACATATGTATCACACGAACACCAAACAAAAACGAATGTTTAGAGGAGAGACTGAGGTACTACCATGAGCAAAATAAATGACGCGTCTCTTTATTTTGAAGTTTTTTGAAAATATCTCCGTTTATGTTCGAAATTTCGGAAGGTTTCCCCAGCAGGACAGGTTAATAACAAACCCATTTTTAATATTTGTGTTAGATATTAGCTTAAAATAAAGAAATTAGAAGCAAAAAACATTAAATCGACAGAAATCTCGAGAATTACCAACTCTGCTAAAGTGGGAAATTTTCAAGAACACGAGGGAACTCTGCTTTTCAACACGAAGCAGCGACATCTATGTCATTGAGAGAAATGTGCATTAAATCTACAAACTAAACTTTTAATGAATATTTCTAGTATATCTTATTATATGCATTATCTGCAAACTCCAAATATATGAATATATGCTAAGTATTAACATAAAGATAGAGCAAATAGTGGAAATTATCTATGGAAAAGGACGAATTGGTAGGACGATCGTAATGAAATATCATCTTTACTGGAACAGGCTCAGTTCACGTAAAAAACAAATAGCTCAGTTAGTTAAAGCAACGAGTCTGTATGCTGAAGGTAGCGGGTTCGATCCCTTGGAAGTGCCGTTACCATTTTTATCACTACACTACGGTTATTTTATTTATTTTTTTATGTGGGAAAGAATCAAATTGTAACGTATGTGTAAAACTCATGACGATACCAAAAAAAGAAAAAATGCCGTTGTCGTACTTGCATTAGCGTCCCTAATTTTGTTTGCAAACAGTTTCGTAATTATTTCCCCTGTGCTCACTGCTCACCATATGCTCGCTGGCGCATAACGAATGTTTCCCAGTAAATGTTAATTCTAATTTGGAGAATTTTATAAAGTTTCACAATATTTCTCACTAGATAGTCTTCTATCTACGTGTTTGGATATTTTGATAACAGATTTCCCTATTAAATGTTTAATTTTCTCTAGATGTTTAATTACGGAAAAGTTTTACAATGTATTTGTATTGAATTGAAATTGTTTTGAATTTACTACATAAGGTAAGTAGACCGAAGGAGGAGAACTCAAATAATTGATATTCTACATAAAAGCAACCTATTGTAGAATGATGATGCTTCTTACCTTCAGCACATAATCTTTACGTTAGAGAGTCAGACAGAGAAAAATCCTGGTTTTTCCTCCTCTATGACCACCCATCTTAAACCTCTACATATCATTGTTCGTCTCACAAAATTTCGGTGCTCCAAAAACATTCAAATAATAATAATAATAATAATAATAATAATAATAATAATAATAATAATAATAATAATAATAATAATAATAATAATAATAATAATAATAATAATAATAATAATAATAATCCTGAATATGCCATCCTTACATAATGTAAGGATATCTTAGTTTCCTAGTTTAAATCTTAAATATCTTAGTTTAAAATGCTTTCTTTAGTACTTATTTGAGCAACCATGTAGGAGGAAGTACGACTTTTTATTTTGCCCCTCTCATTTCAGTACCCTTCCAACAGAAAGTAATCTTTGATAAGCAGGACAGACAAAATGAATAAGAAATATATTTACAGCATCCTCTCCCCTTTCATGATTGGAATATCACGTAATATTTTTTATTCTACGAAAGATGGCCCTGTGCGGTTAGGGGTAGGTAACTAAAAGAATACCTAATATATAGCGCCCCTTGATTGTAATATTACCGCTTCTTTATTTGTACGAGGGAGCCCCTACACAATCAAGGGTGACAAAAAGAATAGGAAGAGTGTCTATTAATTCCAGTGGTGGATCCAGCACGAACTCCTGGGGGAGGGGAGGGGAAGTGAAACATTCTTTTGATGATGTGAAGCTGTCACAAATTACCACTTAACTAAACTAAACAATAGTGGGGGGAACCGGAACCCAGTCAGTTTAAATTGATGTAAAAGTTTAATTTTTGGCTTCATATTAAAGTTTTGGTTTCAAATGAGAATTTCAGTCCAAGTGGTCAATGATCAAATCTCGTGGGGCTCTTCAGTGTAGGCTAATACGGCCCCCTTATGAGAAAAGGCAAAATTATTAACATGTTTATAACTTTCGAATTTTTCGTCTATTTTAAAGAAATATTTTGCTTCGTATTAAAGTGTTGGTTCCAAATGACAAATTCAGTCCGAGTGGACAATGATCAAATCTCCGGGGGGAAGTCTTCAGTATAGGGAGCTACGGCTCCCTTATAGGAAAAGGCAAAAATATGAAAATGCTTATAACTTCCGAATTTTCCGTCTATTTTAAAGAAATTATTGGCTTCATATTAAAGTCTTGGCTTCAAATGACAATTTCAGTCCGTGTGGACAATGATCAAATCTCGGAGGGCTCTTCGGTGTAGGGGTTTCGGCTTCTTTATGGGACAAGTTTCACGTAGTTGATATTGCAAAATTGTTTTGTATATATAAGTGGAAACTTGCACCATTTGGTTAATTTTACCTCTTATGTTTTGCAGATTCATATTCCAAGCAATAGTTACTTCGCAGAGCTAAAAGAAGGCACTTACTAGTTTCATTAAAATGAAATGTCTTTTATGAGAGGAGCAGACGAACGAACAGGCACCCAAACGTTGGTTGAGTCGTACGGTTGAAACTCGTTAAGCTCGCTTCAATTATTATTATTATTATTATTATTATTATTATTATTATTATTATTAATAAAGCATTGCAGGGACCTTTGGTGCAGGGGGTCCGTGGCTCGATTCCACTTCGTGCCAAGTGAAATTTGAGGTGGACAAATACCGTGTGCATGGGTATGTGTTTTCTTGAGATTTTCCATTTTCCTCCCACTTTCTTCATTTCACCATTTCATTCATCATCATTCTCCCTTAGCGTAGGTGCATAATCGTCCAACGTTAAACTAGATATTGCAATTTCAATAATAATAATAATAATAATTAATTTAACTGAAAGGATTGTAATTTATGTGGACAGCAATTATCATAAATATGCAACCATTATAAAAACAATGCTTTGAGTAGAAAGATAATCCTTCCCAAGTGTTAACGAATGCGCACGAGATAAGACATGTCTCGAGAAAGAGACAAGACGCGCTTTGTGACATCCAAGATAATACGAGGCAAATGTTTTGGACACGAGATAGCTTGTAAAATGTCTCGTCTTGTCTGGAATGTCTCGAAAACAAAAGTCTAAGTTTTAATATTATCTTTCAAGATCTATTCTCTCAGAAGTAGTTCTCTGCCTTAAAATTAATAACGACATTTGTGATTTAAAAAAAGATAAACAATGCCTAAAGTTAATAGTTAATTTTTCGAAAAGAAGCTTCATTAAGGGTGAACCTGAAAGATGTCCACAAACTTCGGGAGGTGATTCGTGACATCAAAAGGAGACAAATGGTCCTCTTGCAGTTTTCGAATTCAGCTTCGTTGTCGAGATACAGGGTTGCCAACTGGTCGTGTTTGAGAAACTCACTGGGAATAAATTCAAGTCCAAGAATAAACTACTACTCATATATTTTTCAGGTCAATTGACTTATACCATGTTGTAAGGTCAAATATTTATTTATGAAGTGTGTACAAGATTCGCCAGGGTCTTTTCTGAGAAAATCGTCGAGAAAAAGTCACCTCCAAGAATAAACTACCCCTCGTAAATTTTTCTAAGAGAAATATCTGATACTGCAATATAGGGTTGTTAATTAAATATTGATTAATGAAAAATAAACAAAATTGTTAAAACCATTTTTGAGAAAATAGCGTTTTTCGATTTTCGGCTGTTTGTAAACCACACTTATTTTAGGTGGTAGGAAAAAATGGAAAAGCTCCTGTAAGAATACTAAGTAAACCCTAAGTTTAAAATTTGGTGTAGATAAGTTGAACGGTATGGCCTCTAGGCGAGTGCATATAAAAGTGTGCCGAACGGACGGACCGGAAGGACGGGTGTCGAAAAGTCACACTTTCGGTATGTAGACGCCATGAAACATGTAAATCCGTTGAAATCTGAATTTGATATTATTTTCACAATCACTATATTTTCTTCTCTCTTTTGTCGCTCGAAAAAGAAAAGCCTGAGTTTACCACAAAAAGCTAGGGAGTTTCTCAAAAAATATTAAATTACAGGGCCACCGCACTAAACTTTTTCAATTCAATTTCTTAACTGTGTTAGGCCGCAGTTGTTACTGAAGTGTGTATTTGGATAATACGAATAAAATTATCGTATTATTCAAATACATCGAATGTCAGATTATCGAATAAGAAACTTCGATTGAAGAAAATCCATACTACAAAACTAACTCACACTTTGAGCACATTTTCATTAGACATATAATAGACCAATTAATGCAATCATTGTTCATGAAATATGAAAAAAATCAAATGAGTCACTTTGGGAAAGTCGTTCAAAAAGAACACGTCAGGAGTAACCTACCTCTTGTGAATTGTTTCAAACAATGAGTTAAGATATACTTTTGGTTATTAATGAAATATTTATTTGCGAAATTTGAACAAAATCGCCTGTCGTTCGAGAAAATTGTCGGGGAAATAACCTTGACCCCAAAAATAAACTATCCGATGTAATTGTTTTTCATAGAAATGACTTATACTAAAATATAGGGTTATTAATGAAATACTTATTTTTGAATTATCAATAAAATTGTCCGAGTAATTTTTGAGAAAATCGTGAGGGAAAAATAACTCCCCGAATAAACTATCTCTTGAGGATTCTTTCAGGGTAAGCGAGTTATTCCATATTACTAAGTTTTTAATGAAATATTTATTTCTGAGTACGAACAAAATTGCTTGACTCATTTTTGAGAAAACCGTGGAGGAAAAATACCCCCAAGAGTAAACTACCCCTCGCATATTTTTTCAGGACAAACGAGTTTTGCCATATTGTTCGGTTATTAACGAAATATTTATTTTTGAAACTCTTTTGAGTAGTTTTTGAGAAAATCGCCGAGACAACACTCCACCAAGAATAAACTACCCCTCGCATTTTTTTAGGACAAACGAGTTATGCCATATTGATAAGTTATTAATGAAATCTTTATTTATGAAATATGAACGAAAACATTTGAGTCCATTTTGAGAAAATCACTGAGAAAAAACTCTACCCCTTGTAGATTTTTCTCAGATAAATGCCTTATACCACAAAATAGGGTTGCTAATTAAATATTGATTTATAAAAAAAGAAAGAAAACAAGATCGTTAGAGCCAGTTATGAGAAAATATCTTTTTTCTATTTTCATCGTACAGGAAACTACCCTTGTTTTGGGAGTAGGAGGGAAATAAAAAAAACTATAGGAAATACTATGAAAATCTTAAACTAAAATTTGGTGCAGATAAGTTGAACGGTATGGCTTCTAGGCGAGTGCACAGAAAAGTGTAGCGAACGGACGGACGAACAGATAGACGTGTATCGAAAAATAACTTTTTCGGTGTTAGGGGCTATAATACGTGTAAATTCGTTGAAATCTCAAATTTGATTTTTTTTCCGAACACCATACTTTCTTCTCTCATTTGTCACTTCAAAGTAAAAGGAACTCAGAACTACAGATAAGAGACACCTACTTTTACACATAGACATTTATTGATTTAAAACTGTTTTAGTTTGTGTCATTTCACTTCCAATTGAAAGGTTTTACAATGATTAACGGCATACCAATGACGAGACGGAAGTTTTGAGGAAGTAAATGCATTCAGAAGTCTAGACTGCATTACAGCTATCAGCCTGTTTTTATTTCTGCAATTGTTAACAGCTGTAATTTCGTCCAAACGCTACATGAAATAATTTTTGGTTGACGTCATTGTGTTACTATTTTAGTATTGTTCTCTTCAGACTTGGTTGAAGTTTTGTCTTAACGGTTATACATTTTTTCTTTCTTATTTCATCGTTACACATAAGAACAAAATGTTATGGTGAGTGGATAGATTCGAACCTACGAACATTGAGTTTATATTCTTCCAACACTTTACCAATGGACCAAGCTTTTCTTCACGTTAACGCCCGGTTACAGGGTTTACTACGATTTAAATAAAATGGCTGGCTGTTAGAATTCTCTGCTCACATATTTCGATAAATAATTTTCATTGCTTCGTAGATACGTAGAGCAATGTTTAGATACACATTTTAGGAGAGTGAATTTTGGTGTATATAATAATTTCATGCCAGGTAAAAGCTAGATAAGTTTTGATAAAATGTTTCATATGTAGTTCTCAATAATAGGCTTGCTGTTCGGAGTGAAGTTCCAAGGTTCAGCATTGCCTAGCAGTTTTGGCTATTAATATCCCTTCTAACAATATTGGCAGTGGACAAAAGTTAGCCCGTGTTGAAGCTTTTTGCTCCTAATTTAGTTATTTTACTTTATTATTTAACGAATATATTGAAAATTGTCATCAGGCACGTATGCAGTAATTTATTTCGGGAGAAGTCCGACTTTAATATTAGGATAAATTATAATAAAATTTAAAAGATAATCCTTAAATTTAGGCTAAATTTACAGAAAAGTTGGGATTTCAGAGGGGAGTCCGGACCACCTGGACCCACCCCTAAATGCGTCCTTGTTTGTCAGTAACGTTTCCTCATTTTGAAACCCTCAAAAACTTCGGATATATAAAGGAAAACGAGTTATTTTCGTTAAAATATCACTTCAAGGAGACGCGACAGTTTTATTGCACATGGTGGTATCCCAAGTTCACAAGGGCAAGAATTCATTAATTTTGGTTCTCTGTCATTGTGCTCTATCGAAAGGTTAGGTTTGTAACATATTACTTCTACGAACAAGCATGAGTGGCAGATAGGAATACTGAACACAACTCCAGAGAAATGCATGCTGAACTTACGTTTATAGCTACGCTTTGGTGATTTGCCCTCAAGGTCAATCGAGTGGTAATTCAGTTCCGTCTCTGTTCTTAAGCCATGTTCGTATTACTTCGAACAGTTTTGATAATGAAAAGCATGCCTCTTAATATAACAGACTTCTTTCGCGTAAGAAATCGAAACTCAGTTGGACAGAGCAACTAGTCTGTAAGAATTAGGTTGTTAGTTAGTTAGGAGCCCAGTACGAGTAAGGGTTTTTATTACTATTGTTTTTATCTTTTTTATGTGAGGAAAAATCAAATTGTGACATCGCGATATCAAATGTATTTGATTAGGTAGCTTTGTCTTAGCTAAACTTTAAACATCAGTAACCGTCGAAATTATTTCACTAACCGATCACTTACTGAACATTTCAAACACGTCAAACCAGTGGCATAACATGAAGGTTAACCTCTCCTCCGCAGTCCTTAGTTATGCGTCCGTACTTTCAAGGGCGGACTAAGGGCCGGGCGACTGCCCGGGGCGCCAGAGTAAGAGGGGCACCAAAACGAGCCTCAAAAAGTAAATTTTATAATATGCTTTCTACTGACGTTTTTGGTTTATATTCTTGTAAAGTAGTGGCAATTATATGATCTTTTTCCATTTCACTATGGAAGAAGAGAGTTTCATAGTACTAAGAGGGCTGTATCGAAAAATTGAGAGATGGCATGTAGAATAAAGAGTGCCGGGAATTAAGTATTGTTTGTTTGTTTGCTTGAGTTTAGCGTTCCACGGTTATGCCTTAATGGGCAAGGGAGACGTGGATAATAATTATAGTGGAATCCGAACCACTTTTATCGTTCAACAGTAATCCACCGGGAATTGGACCCGGTACCACAGAAGGCAGGCGTGCTAGCCACTAGACCAGGGGGTGGGGGGTGGAGTTGGTATTGTTTATAGCGGGCCATATTCTTTGTGAAGTTTTCCTAGGTAATGGATTTCTTTTTGAAAATCGGTTTAAAACAGGGGCGTCATTTAGGGAGGGCAGGGAGGAGCATTTGCCCCCCGTGAGTTTGAGATGTATATAGATTTTATCATTAGAATAGTAGTATATCAGTGAAAAAAGCGAAATTTTACTTATATCAAGAGGTCTTGCCCCCCCCCCCCCAAAGCAAAATCTGAAATGACGCTCCTGGTTTAAACTATTAAAAACACTATGATAAAATATAAAATATAGGCTACTACTAGGGGAAGGGCGCCAAAAAGTCACTTTGCCCGTGTGAAAATTTGGCCTGCTCCGCCCCTGCGTACTTTCTGTATATTTTTTGGCCTTGCAGCTTGTGCGGTCCCCACGCCACATTGTTGCGGGGGCGCTATTTACGCCTACCCTTCGAATGTAATTCAATAACTGTTTAAGAAATTCTACCATCAGCGTGAAAACGGGAATATATTTTTCTAATAGTCCCATAGAACTTTCACTCAGAACGCCAGATGCAATTTTTCAGAGTGGGCTCTGGCTAAGTAGAAGGAAGATCTTTTTCCTAAGTAAGTTCCTTTCAGAAAGTTTGCTATTTCTTTAACAGTGATGTAAATAAACATATTCATCGTTATTAGCTCGACAACAAACCATCCTGGACAAATCCCTCTAGAACAATGATCGGCAAAAGTTATTCTGCCTAATTTTATAAGCGACTCAAGGGTGAAACACTTGTTAACGAAAGCAATGTTGTGTATATACTGCCTTGTTTCTGACAAAATATAAAATCTTTTGTAATTTTTAGACACTTTTCCTATTCTTTTTGTCACCCTTGGTTGTGTAGGGAAGCCTCGAACAAATAAAGAAGAGGTAATATTACAGTTAAGGGGCGCTATAAATATATTAGGTATTTCTTTTGTTACCTAACCATAACGGCCTAGGGTCGTCTTCAGTAGAATAAAAAATGCTACGTGATATTACATTCACGAAGGAGGAAAGGATGCTCTAAATATATTTCTTATTCATTTTGTCTGCCCTGCTTCTCAGAAATTATATACCTTCTGTTGGAGCGTGCTGAAAAGAGAGGAGGGGAAATAGAACGTCGTGCCCAATCATACATTTTAAATTTTGTAACGTGGTTGCTCAAATTATTACTAAAGAAAGCACTTTAAACTAAGATGTCTTACAACATTATGTAAGGGTGGCATATTCAGGAATAATAATAATAATAATAATAATAAATATGAATGTCTTTGGAGAGCCGAAATTATGTGACACGAATCATTATAGGTAGAGCTTTAAGATCAGTGGTGATAGGGGAGGAAAAACAGGATTTTTCTCTCTGTGACTCTCTAACGTTAAGATTATGTGCTGAAGGTAAGAAGCATCATCATTCTACAATAGGTTGCTTTTACGTAGAATATCTATTACTTGAGCTCTCCTCCTTCGGGCAACTTTGCTTATGTAGTAAATTCAAAACAATTTCAATTTCAGACAAATATTTATAGAGAAAATTAAACATTTAATAGGGAAATCTGTTATCAAAATATCCAAACACGTAGATAGAAGACTATGTACTGAGAAACATTGTGAAACTATAAAATTCTCCAAATTAGAATTAACATTTACTGGAAAACATTCGTTATGCATCAGTGAGCACAGGGGAAATAATTACGAATCTGTTTGCAAACAAAAATTAGACACACTAATGCAAATGCGACGATATTTTCTCTCTTATTTTTTTTTTTTTGTATCGTCATGAGTTTTACACATATGTTACAATTTGATTCTTTCCCAAATAAAAAAGAAATAAAATAACCTTAGTGATAAAAATGACAACAGTACTTCCACGGGATTCGAACCGTCTACCTTCGGTATACAAACTCGTTGCTTTACCTAACTGAGCTATTTACTCTCTTACGTAAGCTGAACCTGTTCTACAGTAAAGACGATTTTTCATTACGATTGGGCTAACAATTCGTCTTTTTCCATAGGTAATTTCCACTATTTGCACTATCTATACGTTAATACTTAGCATAGATTCATATATTTGGAGTTCGCTGATAATGCATATAATAAGACATATTAAAAATATTTCGTTAAAATTTCCGTTTGTGTATCTAATCCACGCTTCTCTCAATGACATAGATGTCGCTGCTTCGTGTTGAACTGCAGAATTCCCTCGCGTTCTTGAAAATTTCCCACTTTAGCAGAGTTGGTAATTCTCGAGATTTCTGTCGATTTAATGTTTTTTGCTTCTAATTTCTTTATTTTAAGCTAATATCTAACACAAATATTAAAAACGGGTTTGTTATTAACCTGTCCTGCTGGGGAAACCTTCCGAAATTTCGAACATATAAAGAAAAAGGAGATATTTTCAAAAAACTTCAAAATAAAGAGACGCGTCATTTATTTTGCTCATGGTAGTACACGGAGAACATATACTCTTGCTTCTAAATAAATATGCAGGGCTGCAAACCAATATATGAAATCACTGTGGTAAAACTAGAAGAAAGCACGCGCGTGACTATGGTCGTAGCCCGGAAATATTGCACAACTAAACATAAACAAACAAAAGCGGATGTAATTGCTGAACCATGCGTAGGTTTTGAGATCTAGCATGAAACATATCAAAACATTTAATTTTTTCCGGACTATGACCATCGTCACGTACTTGCTTTCTTCGCGTTTTTACCATGTCCTTATTTTTTTCACCATGTAATATCAGTTTTTTTTTTCTTTCTTCAATAGTTTATTCACATATAGAATTACTTTGTGGTCTAAGCAGCAATTTTTAGCATTTTGCCCTCCTGAGATATTACACCCCAAACATAACATCAAATTACGAACTTCAACTTTCGGACCTCCATAAATCTATGACACCAGTAGTATCATAGGTGTGAATATTTCTGCAGACTCTTTACATGCAATAGTATGCAGAACAAAACATATGAACCCCCCCACTTTATGCCATTCCAAAATACAGTGCCTTTAAAATTGTAATTTTCTGTACTTTTTCTAGTGATTTCATGTATTAGTTTGCAACCCTGCATGTTTATTTAGAAGCAAGAGTATATATTCTCTGTATACCTCAGTCTCTCCTCTAAACATTCATTTTTGTTTGGTGTTTGTTTGATTTATACGTCCTGAGCAACTGTAGTTTTCGTAAACGCTTGCAGATGCAAAAATTGACACTCCACCGACAACGAAGATGGCCGCCATTCAGGAACACTTGCATATACGACAGCGTGAATGATGTTACTGACCTTCTCTTACACAAGGTTTATCACGCTCCAATTTCTATAATTTTCGGAGATGGTCGAGCAACCATTTTCGCCATCTTTAGACCACTTCAGATGGATTGACCCTAAAGAGGATCTTCTACGGTGCACGTGTTTTGAGTTCGACTCCCAGTGGAAGTATAATACTTCCGATTCAAACCTGAGTAGTACTTCGGATCCCATTTTAAGCAGTAGGCCCAGCCTCATATGACTCAATGTCAGAAAGTCACACGAACTCCAAATAATAAATCATATACTTTCTGCGGACTTGAAACACCGTTTGCACCGAATCTTTCCACAGCGTTTGCTGATATGCTAGGAATACCTCTTTCCTGTAAATTTTTAATTCCTTGAATGACTTCTTCCTGCACACTGTTCTAAACAATGTTTGCTGCTATTGTAGATTTTAAATTCAACGAATCTTATCCCATACTGCTTTCTTCCTAAACGGATGCCATTTTACTAACTCATGTATTCAGTTTGGTAAGTGGATCGTATAACACAAGATGTCGGATAAGAAATTGTCAAGAACTTTTACAACTTTTAACAGTTTCTTCCTCCTAAATCAATCAAATTGTTCTACAACAGCTAACTGAAGACTGACTTCTATATTAGCATGTAATGTTCCTAAAAATAGGATATATTTATACGCATGTCATAGGTATACGAACAGCAGTACCACAGTATACGCAATTCTCTTCTGTCATCATTTTTCTTATTTTTATCATAAAAGAAACTATCTACTACATATATATAATAAAGATATAACAGAAACATCTGTAATGTAATTATGCAAATGTACGTTGTAAGACTCTTTTAACACCTTAAAATCAAACTACCTGATTTAATAGAAGTGATATTTCATTTAATTTTTGTTATATGCGTACTTAGCCCTAATCATAGTAATAAGGTCTTCAGAGTTTTAGGCTTCACAACCTAACTTTTTTTTTTTTTTAAATAATAATATACGAAGGATAGGACAAGTTAGCGACAACAGCTACCATATGCTTGTTGTTGCTGATCTAGAAGTAATTAGTATCGTTTGGTGGTGAAGGAACAGTATCGTTTGATGATGATGATGGCATACCAACGTTTCATAGTTATATTGATACCTGGCAGTAGTATGAGTTCATTTTTGTTTGTGGTGTTTTAAGAGTGCTGTCACCTGAATTAGAGCAAAAACGAACGAAAGAAACAATAACTATCAGAATATCCCTCTATTTATATACATACATAGTTCCACCAACATATAGAGAGCTTTTGTCACAATAAATTAAATAAAATAAATGAATTGCTAGAAACTTAATTCCACGCTTCATTTTGTCAAAAGGAAAACCCATCATATTATTCATGAAAGGAGAACATTATTACCATGGATATTTCCTTTTAAAAATATAATATAATATATATATATATATATATATATATATATATATATATATGGAGAATAATCATACTTAAGAAAGTGAAAGCACAGTTCGAAAGATACAATATATCTGAAAAAGAAAGAATGGACAACACTCTTGTGCTTTAGCTTGAAGCACTGCCTCTCGTGTAGCGGCCTATGATAAATGTTCTCCACAAAATTTCTTTCTAATACGTAATGTTCACCGTTCACTTTGTTGTTCAATATTCCATAGATTCGAGTGCTACGTGGTGTGACTGGAAAGTTTTAAGACAGTTAGCAACACTGCTCAGAAGGAGTACATATAATCGCCCGTTAGCATAGAAGCGGTGGCTTGGTGTGTCCTTAAGACATGTTGAAACATGCACCAAGATATCTTTATTCAGTACGGCGTAGCAACCAGTTGAGTATGGGCGTGTATGTGTGTCTTGGCGGATTTTTAGGTGCGCAAAATGGATGAAAAATTGGAACAACGCGTTTGTGTGACATTTTGTTTTAAAACTGAGAAATCTGCTTCGGACACTTACGAACTCTTAAAAACAGCTTTTGGAGAAAAATGTGTAAGCCGGTCAAACGTGTTTATTTGATTTCACAGATTCAAAGATAGCCGCAAGTCAGCAGAGGATGACCCCCGGTCTGGCTGGCCTTCAACATCAAAAACTAACGAAAACACTGCGAAAGTTGGACGATTTAATGCGTTCGAACCGTAGACTTACAATTAGAGAGATGGCTGAAGACCTGGCGGTTCAGTCAATTTTAATCAATGATTTGAACATGCGTCGAGTGTCCGCGAAATTCATTCCAAAAGTGTTGTCACACCAGCAGAAACAACACAGACTTGAAGTGTCCCAAGCACTGTTTAATCGAGCCGAAATGGACTCAGATTTCTTGAATAGGGTAATAACAGGTGATGAATTAAGGGGTTTATGGGTATGATCCAGAAACAAAGGCCCAATCTTCTCAGTGGAAGAGTCCAGATTCACCAAAAAAGCGCGACAAAGTTGGTAGAATGTGAAGACAATGTTGGGAGTTTTTTTTTTTTTTTCGATTCTAAGGGTATCGTGCATCATGAATTTGCCCCTAGGGAGCAGATAGTCAACCAGGAATACTACAAATGTGTCCTTCAGCGTCTGCGCGAAAATGTGCGGCGGAAAAGGCCTGCCCTCTGGAAAGAAAATTGGATTCTCCACCACGACAATGCACCAGCGCATTGTGCGTTCTCGATCCAGAAATTTTTGGCTAAATTTAACATTCCTGTGCTTCCGCAACCCCCGTATTCCCCAGATTTGGCCCCGGCCGACTTCTACCTCTTTCTTAAATTAAAATTGTCATTGAAAGGGAAGAGATTTGACTCAATCGAGGACATTCAAGCAAATACGGAGAGAGTGCTTGACACCATCACAAAAAATAATTTTCAGGAATGCTCCCAGAAGTGGAAACACCGTTGGAATCGGTGTGTTCATTCAGCAGGGTACTACTTTGAAGGAGATCCATCACAACAGCCTGTAAGTACTGCCATTTTTAAATTACAAGCCCAGTCTTAAAACTTTCCAATCACACCTCGTATAATGCGTAAATAATGTACCTTCTAGCATCCCAATGAAGAAGAAAAAAAGAGAAGTATTTTCTAAGCCACAAGAATGAATGGTACGTACCATTTGATGATGGGTCAACCTTTTCCACCAATGTTCCTATCATGATTTCCCAAAGTTTGGCTAGTTTCACAGGAAGATCTGTCATAAAATATCTAGCAATGGCTGTAAGAGCAAACATGGATCCTCGACGTTGTATTCTGTTCTGGTTTTGTTGCTACAAGAGAAAAATACTATCACCATACACCACACACATATACAACAGAGACTTCTACATGTAAGGTTCAACCAATTATCACTTGTTAAGGGCTGCTAATTATTAACTACCTAGGGACTTAGACACTGCTATGCTCTCTCAATTTTTAATGCGAAAACAATACAAAAGATTCTAAACATAAACTGAGAAATACTACCTACATAAGATACTGTAAAACACTAGACAAAAAACGTATACCACCACTGTTAAAAATACAGAATCCCTTGTGCTTCTAAGGGATAGGTACGCAACCCAGTAGATATAATAAGTTCTGTGTCCTACAGATAATGTTTAGCGCATGTTTGATATCAGCTTCCGTCAAATGATGTCCGTGAATTTTTTCGAGGTTTTCTTTTTCCTCCTACTTTCTTTATTACGCTATTTCCTTCATTATCATCGTCACTGTCTCTCCTATCCTTAAAGCATTAGCGCACATGGTTCTTGGTTCTATTTCCGATCGGGCGCAGAATTTCCAGTGTTCACTCAGCACAATAGGTCAACTAGAAAAAATACCGGAATTAAGAAGCAGCAAACTCCTAACTCGAAACCTAGTAATAATGATGGGAAGGAAAAATCATGTGGTTTGGAACGTCAGTTTTTTGAATAATATATAAATTATGGCGTTGCAGCAAACAAAGTCAACTTGATAGTGACCATTCAATTTAGTGATAAGTGATGCATGGTCTTGAAAGATGACGAGCTAATATCTTAAGTGATTGGTTAAGCTCCAAGCAATTAATCAAATGATCCAAGCATCGATCACGAACGCAATTATTTCTAACTTTCTTGATTCACTCGACTTTTCTGACTGACTTCTTTATTCTAGGAGCTTTCCACTCGATCCTACAATGCTAATTTAACGTCCAAAACATCTAAAGTACATGCTGGAAATCTACTCCAAAACCACGCTCATCACTGGCCATAAGTTAAAAAAGTTATGGAGGTGAAAGCTTTGCGGAAATTAAATCAACAAGACCTAGATTTAGTAGTTGACTTGAAACAGTGTACGACTGAAGTGGAAACGTGAGTGTGGGTCGAAGATTGAACAAACGTTTCCAGCTTACTGTTACGGTAAGTTAATTACTACGGTATCTACTTTCCTCCTACAGCTGTCATATATCATTGCTCTTGAAACCTGTATCACTAATTATTTGTTATTTTTGAAAGAATACCTCAATGAGTTTCCACGAATAAATATAAAATTCATTGGAGAACTCAATCCAATAAATAAAAAATACAATAATACTCACTAATAATATATTTTATATATATATACATATTAACCGATAACTTTGACTGCAACAGCCTGCTTTAAACATTTTACTCTAACTCCTTCCAAAAATTATTTGTAAACGAATAACTTACGTCGCATCATCTTTATTTTAGATTATTATTAACGATGTCCAAAACATTTATTTCTCTTTCAAATTCTGGAAAGTTCTGAACACTATTCTTCTGAATGTACTACACACAGTTTCTAATAATTTATTTACTTTTACTTTTTACGATTACATCTTGTAAACAATTGAAGCTACTAAACTTGAACTCGGGAGTATGTGGTACCGGTTGGTTGGTTATGCATTAGGAGCTTCTCTTTGCATTGGGTTTTAGGACAGTTCAGGGAATAAACCCACGAACACCGATACTGATAAATGCCTACAAAATACATATACTACATGGTGTCTAGCAAATTTCTCTCAGCAATTTCCCGACTTTTTCCAGACTTTTCCCGACCATTTCCAAATTTTTCCCAACTCATTCTAAAAAAAAATGTTTTCGTAAAATTAGGAAAGATTGAATGTAATGAAAAAGTGTACAAGTTCTTACCTGATCAAAGAATGTCTCCTTCTTCATATATGCAATGAAACAATCTAATCATGCAATTTTTTGATCTCCTCCTCTATGGTAGCAACCTGTTCTGACAACTGATTTACGATTTTCTGTTTCTTTGCTTCAAGTTCCTTTCGTCTCTGTTCTACTCTTCTTTTTTCAGCGGCCCTGCGATCTTTTTCTGACATCACTTTTCTGCGGTGTTCTTCGGCTTCCTTAAATGTCGCGTATGCGTTTCTCATTGATAGAATCATCTGCTTTGGGATAGGAAGGGCTTGTATGCCACCAGCCTCATTGACAGCATCATACACTACACGTTGCGCCACTAAAGAATCCTCTGACAAATTTTCAACTACTATTTCCCTGTTTACCGAAAAACCCCTTTCTAATGCTGCATTACCGTGGGAAAGAATTAGGGATATCTTTACTATTTTGCACAGATATACATCATTTGGTGGTAACACACTCATCCAGAAGTCATCAAGTCTGTGTTCATTTCATTTGTACGACTCCATTTTCTCCCGCACATGTGTCTGATCTACTAGAGCATTGTATTCTCTGTCTGCCTTTTCTGCATCAGACGCTGAGACAATATTACTCTGCACTAAAATTTCGAACGTTGCTCTCATTTGTTTAACAGCTTCTTCCTGTGAATGACCAACGGTTGAGGGATTAAGAAACGTCAGCGCTTTTGTAAAGGAATATTTTAGCGGGGACCTCTCCTGCAGCTTGGACACTAAATGTTGATAACATTCACGTACTTGCTTTCGGAAACACAACATTTTCTTTTCACTAACTTCTGTACATCTCCTCAGTGCTGACCTAGTCGCATACCCATGGTCAATTTCCTTGATACGAATTAAATTAATATATGTTTTCACTTTTCTCCATAACATCAATAGCATTGATACTCTTCCTGTCCATTATTTCTTTAACCAAGCGAGACATCAATACTTTCAATAACTGAGTAAGGTTACCATTCAAAAATGGAGTCATAGGAGTGTCTGACTGATATTCAGTCAGGAAAGGCTCACAGTCCTCAGCAAGAGATTGAAAAAAAAAAATGCTAAATGCTAATTTTGCATAGAGCAACTTGTCGTTCAAATTTCTAGCTACTATTCTGAAACTTACAGTTGGGTTCTTTGTCTGTTCCCTTAACCGTTTTAACATACTTTCTCACATGCGGTAATATTTCTTGGCTTCGCTTGGCTACCTTCGCATTTTCTACCCAACGAATATGGCAAAATGGAAGTGGAAACAATGACGAACCTGTTATTTCAGAATGCTGGGCACGCCTTGCTGGTACCATTTCGTACGTTATACTAGGTTCTAAGAAAAGAAATCAAATCCCATCCAGTTTTTTGTATGCCAGTCTTAAAACCACCGTGAACAACGTTAAGACCACACGAGCCAAGTTCAAGGAGCTGTGGAGCGTCTGTACCAAGGGAGGCACAACGTTCCTCTTTCATTAGCCGTAAAAGCGCCCAATTTACATTTGGCCCATCCATTGAAACTTGCAAAAGCTTAAATGGATCAAGCGATTGCAATACATTCTGCAAACCTTGTAGTAGGTCTGTAGCTGTACTATGATTCATAAAAACAGAATTCAAATACCGTGTTCTGACTCTGTTCGTGTTATCGTCCCAGAAGCGTACACTTACATCCATTTGAGTTCTTTGGCAAATCATAATAAATCATGGCAAGACTACACGAGTATGTTCGGTGCTGAGCTAGTTCGTGGCCTAATCGACGATTACGTAAATAAACGCTAACCTAACGTAAATTAAACTTACTTCAAACTGTTTACCGAACGTTTCAACCAAATCTTGCTTTTTTTTTTTTTTTTTTTTGTGTCCAAATTTCCACGTGGTTGGCCTACGTTAGATTATTTAAAGTTAATTAAGTCAGGTTTAAAATATACTAGTTAACGTTACACTTACTGTTCTGCACAAAGTAAAATCTTGCCCAACTTTGTGTATTAGTTTAAGTTACTACATTCTAATAACTTGTTTTTAAATTTTAAAAAATGAGGTACACAATAAAGTAAACATTTATTTTGAGCAGAACATTTCAAACTATTACTGTCTTTAGGTTAGGAAAACTTTGCTTAGGTCTTTGTTATTGTTGTTGTTGTTGTAATAGTTAGTAAAATAAACTTATTTATGACGGCAGAAATGTTGAATACTCAAAATTGACATGCCTGTAATTCATGGCAAAGTAAGAAATGGCATGTGGTTTGCCGTGACATAAAACAACTAGCCTTTAAAATGTTGAATTATTTACGAAATCATTGCCCAGGTAAACTTAGCTGTACGTGAAAAACAATTCAACATTTAATTTATACTAAATATTATATACGCATAGTACAATGCAACGCCCAATTAACCACCCGTTACTCTTGAAACGCAAAAACTTTTCTGCTGTCAGCAAACACTGTTGCCAAACACTCACTCACCACTCTTCTTCCCCCAGCATCACAGCAGGAGACAAACCGCGCGCCTCACATAAATCGCAGAAAATCCACGGTGTACGAGATGCAACGCGTACCACGTGACCGCTTCTACGTAGAAAATAGAAAAACGGTTGAGATGGATCGCGATGTATTTAGAAACACTTAAAAAAAAAAAAAAAAAAAAAAACGATGTAAACGTACTACATCGCGATGCATTTAGGAACGCGAGGTTTATCGGAGTCGCTCCGACAAGCGTCAGCATCATTTCCAACATGTGGAATTTAATTCCATTTTTCCCGACTTTTTTTTCGCAAATTCCAGACAAATCCCCGAATTCCCGACCATTTTTTAAATTTAAGACAAATTCCCGACTTTCCCGACTGCTAGACACCCTGATACTAGATCATCTGTTTCTTGTATCTTTCATCATAAAACAAATCAGTCTACTGTTCATGGAAAGTGCATTAAACGAAGGTAACCAACTATAATTATTCAGATGATGCGTAATTTAACCCTTTCGGGATTTATGGTACGAATCTGTACCATAGAGTATTGTTGTGTTTAAACGCTAATTAAGCTCATGTAACACGTATTGAACTTTTTTTTTTTCATTCTGGGCCAGAGGGGCAAAAATGTTCCGAGAGAGGGATTTTTTAAAAAAGAAAAAGTCAGTTTTTTCCCGAATTTCCGGTTCCAAGTGTATGATACGGACATGTGAGTGGTACCGTTGGAAAGGGTAATACCGAAGAAAATGGCGTTTGAACCATGACGGTACGCCAAATAGTAATGACTAGAAACCGGGTGTTTAGGCATTAAAAACCTCGAAAACAGGCACTTAAAGAGACAGTAAAATAGGCACTAAACTGTAATTCGAAATAGTGAAGATAAATACTCAATACAATTAAAAAATAACTTCGAGTCATAGATAATGCGTTCAATGAATATAGAAACCAGTTTGTTAATACCTTAATTTTGCTGTGTATATAAGAACTAAGCTTGACATGTTTCCAAATTTTATTTATACACTTTATCAGTACACATAGCAGTCCAAGTTTTACAGCACTTTATCAGTGCACACAGCAGTCCAAAGATTAACAATATCTTAACAGTACAAACAGCACTTATATTTCTCGGAAGAGGCAGAATTCTTTCTTGAAGTCTTGAATTATATATTTTTCCAATAAAGTCTTATTTTGAAGAAAATGCATAAAATAGGCAGCATTAGGCACTAAAGCAATTATTTAAACAGGAAGGGGTGAAATAGGCAAAAAAAAAAAAATGTCCAAAATTGGAACTATAATCCCCCATATAAACTTTAAAACATTATTTTCCATCATACTTTTAATTGAAGAATAGGAATTTTGCCTAACATCCGGCCTAGTAATGACGCAGTAATTTTTAAAAATATTTTTATATAAAGGTAACCAAGAAAGTTCTGTCGCAAGACGTACCTGGAAGATCAATAGTCCCCATGAGCATCGACGACTTTCTGCCAACGTTCTGGAACGCCATGGATTCCATCACGGTAGAACTTGGCGGGCCGTGAAGCGAAGAAAATATCAAGTGAATTTTGCACCTCTACTAGGGATTTGGGCCTGGCATCCTCTAAGGTGATTGTCCAAGGAATGGAATAGGTGATAATCGGACGGTGCAATGTCCGAGGAATACGACGGATGCAATAGTGTTTCAAATCCAAGGCGTAAAATGGTGTCCTGGGTCATCCTATCCACGTAGGGCTTAGTCTTGTCCTGTAACAGGACTTCCTTTTCGCAATCCAGAGTTTTGAGTTTTTCTTGAACAAGGCTCAACTGCTGACAGTAGACAGTTGCATTGATGCTCTGACCAGTTAGTAGCAGTTCACGATGCCGCGAGCAGTCACCAAACACACGGGAGGACCTCTTTCTGGTACAGTGCTAGTTTCGGCAGTTTTGGAACCGGTTCATGGGATGCTAACCAATGATGACAATGACGTGGAACTCCGTACAGGACCCACTTCTCATCACATGTCAACAGCCTGTTCAGAAATGGCCTTTTCCTCAGACGAGACAGCAAAGAAACAGGTGTCTGATCACTAATGTCCAGATTTGTATGTAATTACATATTTTTTCCTTCATATGTAGGTTCGTCAAATCCTTAAATGTTTGTGATTGAGACCTGTAGGGTGCTTCAATTCAAGTTTCATATTACATATTTTTACATATTTTGACCAATATTACATATTTCTATGGTTTCTACATATTTTTTTTACATAAAACTGTCTTAAAATTTTGCGTTTACTGAAATTTTAATTTAAAATAAAGAAAAACCTCTCTAACTGTGCAAGGCTTGCATCTAGATTCAATTTTGTCATGTCTATCTTTTCGTTTCTTTACCGAAAGAGAAATATATCTCTCTTTTCTTTATTTGTCAAACCATGTTTCGCAGAATTTTCGACGATAACAAAAGAAATATAAGAAGAAACAAGTAAAAATCCTCCCTCCGGGGTACATTATTAGCGCCCTTTATTCTCAACTCTGGAGAAATACAGATCACGTGCCTGACAGGTGACTGGCCAGGAAATTCCTAAAATGAAGTCTATTTGATTGTTATCGGAGGTCGGACGGGAAAAAGATGAAAGCAAATCCTGCAATTCAAGTTAAAACTGTGTGCTTCCAGGAATTTATTATAAGAGTTCGTTCCAAGAAGCTGGCGACAATGGCAATATCATAGCAGGTAACCTAAGCTTCCAAAGAACTTCGCTTGTTCAACTGAATGACAGGAGGACAAGACAGTACTCTAGTACTGCAGTTACAAAACGCACGTGTTCTGTATTGACCGTCTAAGTTAGAAAGGACTCCGGTTGCCTCAACTTTATCGGCGAAATTGCGGTTGTGGGTAACGATGCGTTTACTACGGACGGTAAAGTGGTGTTGAGCCAAGTATGTGATATATATATATATATATATATATATATATATATATATATATATATATATATATATATATATATATATATATATATTTTTTTTTAAAAAAGGATGTTCAATGAAATCTCAGTTAGAGCAACATGTACGAAGTGCATTCCATGCAAGAAATAAAAATTTGCGAACTGCAAAAAAACAAGTACTCTTGACACAAATGTATCAAGATACTTCAGTGAGTGAGTTTTTCAAAGACCTGTGCCAAGCAATGATAGCAGCAAACATTCCTTGGAACAAAGTTTAAGTGCCAAAATTCCGTGCTTTTCTGGAGAAGTACTGCGGGCGTCGAATTCCTGACGAATTCACTCATCGAAAGTGTTATCTCGAAGTTTGTTTTAGGGAAGCTATAGATACCATTAGGGCAGAAATAGGTAGTTCATATATATTTGGATTTCTGTGGACGAAACAACAGATGTTTTGCGACGTTATGTAGCAAATTTAGTGATTGGAAAGTTAAGTGAAGATGCTCCATCTAAATCCTATCTTATTGCGAGTAAATTGCTGGAACGCACGAATCATTCCACGATTGCTCGCTTTGTAAACGATGGTCTTAAAGTGTTGTGGCCGGGAGGAGTTCAGGAAGAAAAAGTTCTTGTTCTCTATACAGACAGTGCAACATACATGTTAAAAGCGGCTAGAGCACTTTCAGTTTTTTACCCTCACTTAATTCATTTCACATGTATGGCTCATGCTCTTCAGTGTGTTGCTGAAGAGGTGAGAGACAACTTTTGCGAAGTAAATCAACTAGTTTCTTCCACGAAAAAATGTTTTAAGGCGCCACAACTTGTTCAAGTTTACAGAGATCAACTGCCAGACGTGCTACTACCTCCGGAGCCTGTGCTAACGCGATGGGGCACTTGGATACAGGCAGTACATTTCTACAATGAACATTTTCAAAAAATTAAGCCTGTTGTTCATTTCCATCGGAGTCTGCTGTGTCAGTTGGCATTGCTCAGAAACTGTTTAATGACTCAAAAGTAGCGTGTGATATCGCGCACACAGACAGCAATCTTGGTTGGCTACCTACAAGCATTAAAAAGCTAGACTGTTGGGCGGCCTCTTCCGGAATGCATGGAAATCATAGAGGATGCAAAGAGACTGCTGCAAGGTGTGTGTGTGGAGATGTAGGAGAAAAAGTTCGAAAGAAACTAAATGCAGTGCTGAAAATAAACCCGGGTTAGGACAGCATATTGGCAGTGTGTGAGATTCTCAGTGCTGAAACAAGAACCCCCCATGAAGATATTTCCCCCAACTACATCCCCCTGTTGAAATACGCTCCTGTTACCTCATGTGATGTGGAGAGATCATTCTCTGCATACAAGAATATTTTATCCGATCGCCGACAAAATTTTACTTCTGATTATTTGGAAATGTACCTTGTAACCCATTGTGCAACAACACACAGTTGAACTGCAGCCACATTTTTTGTAAGTACTTTATTTTAAATTAAAAATCTTCATTAGTGAAAGTATTCTTTAATCATAGTTCAGCTGGTATTGTTTGAAAGATACAGGATTGCTTTTCCGTGCATGAAATAAATATATATAAAACAATACATTTCGTCTTAAGTTGCTTTTAGTATTTAAATTTGTATATTGCGTATAATTAATTTCAAGATTGGGCCGTGGTGACGGATGCGCATTTAGTGTAAAAGGTTTTAGATTTGAAACGGGACCACACCACACCACATGAGATTTCTGACGTACAAATGCCATATGCATTGCTTTTCTCGGGGCTTTCCTGTTTCTCTCTAACCGATCCACAACTTCCTTCATTCGCGTCTTATTTTTATTATCCTGCAATCAGTCACGTCAGTGACGTATGGCTGTCTCAGCTGTTCAAGCATTTCACTTCATTGGGGGACTTGAATTAAGCAGGATAAAGTGTAGTAGATTTTCCTTTTTATTTTCATAATTCGTTTAAATACTGCATACTCACACGCGTGTTAATATTACGTTTTCATTAATATGTAACATATGTAATATTACATATTCTTATATGATATTACATATTTCTTACATTTTTAAGAGATTTTTGTTTCATATTTAGGGGGTTGATATTACATAAAAATCCGGACTCTACTGATTACGTTGCCTTCTGGCCAGGGGTCAAATCATGTGGGAACCATCGACCCAACTTGTAGGGCTTCGAAAGTTGATGGAAGTGCTGCCGAATTGTTTCTCCACTCCTATTGAATTGTAGTCCCAATTCCTCACATGTCCGGCGATTGTTTGCCTCAATTGCTGCCTGAGGATCTTCATTTTGTACATGTGTTGGTCTTCCGACACGTGGTGCGTCTTCGATTGTTTCGTCACCGTCCTTAAACTTGCTAAACTACCGCTGCAGTCCGTATAGTCACAACACCCTCACCAAAGACGTGGCATATCTTCCGTCCCGTTGTAGCGGCGTTTGACCTCAGCATACACGCCCTTATGACGTTCTGTGCAGGTCCCAGTTCACTCTGTTCTTACGCAAGTTCACGGTATAAATGAACTGCCACAACCAGGTAGTATGTTGGATATTCCCACACCAACAACTGACCTTCGCTTTATCTCCATTTGCATTTAACTCATGGTGTGAGGGCGAATTGAACACAGACCTCCACAAAAAGCGACAGAACTTTCTTGGTTACCTTTATATATATGCATAAATATATAAAAAATGGATCACCTTTAGACTTTCAAAAATTTTCCGCCCTTTGTTTTCAAGATAAAAGATTGAAAATTTGCAATCGCATTGAGTACATAACAACGTAGTTTAAGAGATTTTCAGATCCCTACATGAACCCAGGCCCGGGCCAGAGGAACGCAAAAATTGATTTTTTTTTTTCGAAAAAATGGTATGAACCATGATCCTACAATAGTAGGGAACAGTAGCTGTTTGAGTGAAAGTCTAAAATTTACCTCAAAAAGTGGAAATCCCAAAAGCGGTTAATGTACGATAGTCATGCTGTTCTCATTGTCAGAATTATTATGTATTCTTTTCAAATCTTCGACATTTTTTCTACGGTTCAGAACATAGTAATTCTAAACTTACTTCATATCGTTAAGAAATCTCTTGAATCTAAGAGCTTTTTTTTCTTTTTTTTTAAAAAAAATTAATTTTTGCTAAGTATTTCTTCCAATTTTGAGAAGATCCGAAATAATTAGAATAAATTAAAAGAGGGAATTTATATTTAAGGAACCTCTAATGTTTCTATTTTCTAGCGACAATACATCTATTAACCATTCTACACACACACACACACACACACAATATATATATATATATATATATATATATATATATACCACTACATACAAAACTTTTGTAATAATGTACATTATATCAAAATAACTTTTAGCCTTATCAATATTTGGCGACTATTTCTACTCTTTATTCGCTCACCTCGTCCTCAAGAAGTAATTCATCAAGAGGAAACTCAGATGTAACAGTAGGCGGCCTTCCAGGACCACGGTTTCCAGTTGAATTAGATCGTCGAAACGCTGCTCTCTCTGCAGACTGTTAACCAAAATATACAATATTGTATTACTAGGTCACAAATGCAGTATAATCGAGTCCTAGCAAATTATTTACAAAGTTTTCCTTCAGTATATATTGAAAAAAAAAAAAAAAAAGTGATCGAAATAGTTAAAAGCAACTTAGAAAACAATGTAATAAAATCACATTCACATATCATTAAAGAATAACAGATTTAACCCATAACTTCCCAGCGTGTCCATATGGACACGCAAATAGGGATAACTTTTTATGCCTGGGAGATTTTGTGTGTGGAATTTTGTAACACGGCTCTCAGTGAACACACTACAACAATAACAACAAAAATTTCGTTATTTTCACATTTACTACTATCATATGGAACAAACGTAACTGAAAATATTATAAAATCAGGAAAAAAATTAATTCGGGCAGTTATGGGTTAATGTTTTGTCATATGTTTTAACATCAAAGAGCTAACAAATAATACAAATAGATTATTTAGTTGGTGGAGGGAGTCTAAAGCAGCAGCAGTACTCGACAAGAAATAACAGTGTGTGTTTTCACGCCAAGGTACAACAAGCTTAAAAAGTGAAAATCCGGAAAACCTAACACACCAACCTACTGCTTAGAAAACTTGACGAAACAGTAATTATGGCCAGTCTACTTTGTAATTATTGACAAAAAACAGAATCCACTTTTGAAATGAATGCAGAGAATATGTTGCATATTTTAAAAAGCGAGAACAATTTTCCAGAAAATCCCACTATAATTATCAAGTGTGTCAGTCAAATATACTGATACAAGCCAGACGATGCAATTTACTCGATGCCAGTGGCTTCCGGGCTTAAGCTCTCCCCTAACCCCGAAATTTTATTTACTATTTTAAAGTAAATTAAATATCTTGCAGAATTTTCACATTTCCAGAAATAAAATTAACAAAGACCCCCCGAAACAAATTCGTAAATACACCACTGCTTGATGCGTTCAGCAAACCTAATCTCTACGGTTTTATATCAATTACTACTAAAAAGGTACGGGCCACGGCACTACACTGTCTCGCTTCTTCCGAAAAAAATAATCTAGTTACGTTAAACTGTAGGATTATAACTGAAAAATTGATTACATATGAAGAAAATTATTATAGAAGTATCTGGAAAACAATCTGATGAAAATAAACTGCTTTGTTTTCTTTTTAATGAACTGGATTATGCCACACTGAATAATTAGTAATGAAATATTTGTATATGAAAGTATACAAAATCATTCTACACATATTAATAATACCAACAAAATTCATTCTACAATTAAACCATCTTTTCTGAATTCCTCTTGAAACAAAAAATGTTTTCATGAAAACTAAATTTATTTCAGCAAAACATGAAGAATAGAAAAAAATCCGGAAGTTTGTTACAAAACAGATTATGTCGTGTCATAGGGTTGTTAGTAAAATATATACAAACTCATTTGAGCAGTTAGAAAAAAAAAATGTTATTTTTAATTTTTGTCTTCTGGTGAATTACCCCTATTTTGGGTACAAAAAAGAAAGAAAGAAAGAAAGAAAAAAAAAAAAAACGTAATGGGACTCTCATATCTTAAATTTAAAACTGTGTTATTTGCTGAGCGATTAGAACTCTTGGTAATTTTAGGCACCAAAAAACGAACAAATGGACGGACATACAAAAACTATTTTTTCGGCAAATAGGATCTGAAACTCTAAAATCCGCTGAAACGTCAAGTTCGGTTTTCACAGATTCTAATACGAGAAGTGTTCAATTGTTGTTGTCCTTAATATAGGAGGAGCTGAACAAAAAATACTGTGCTTACATGTCGTACTCTAAAGCTTTCGAAGTACGTGTATGTGTGCCAAAGTACAGGGCATTCATTGTTGTGTATTCTCTGTTTTGAAGCTGGCAAGTGCACCCGGATTGTGAAAATGAAAGACACTTAAGTGAATGTCGATCACACACTTGTAGATGAAAGGCCTAACACTGACAGAGATTCACAAAGTGTGTTGAATGATACTGTCCCCTCCTATCGAGTGATAAAACCTTGTCACGTGAATTCAGTTGTGGCAGGCCAAGCTGTGAACGTGCAAATGGTGCTGGTCATCCGACAACAGTATGTACACAAAAAATAATGTTGTATATGATCCAGTGATGACAGACAGAGGAATAACAATGCACAAAATCAGTGAGACCATGGATATATCCACTGGTTCAATACAAAGACTTTTGCATGAAAACTTAGGATTGAAAAAAATGTCAGACAGATGGATCAAAGGCGCGAATGAGGGCGTGCAACAGGGATTAATTTGCTCTGTTCAAACGGAATCCTGAAAACTTTTTCTTGCCAGATACATAACCTTTGATGAGACATGGGCATATTATTTTGAACTAAAGATAAACAGAACAGCCCTCACTGGTGGCACCAAGAATCCTCTCATGCCCGCAAATTCAAAGTCCAACCATTCGTTGGTAAAGTTATGGTTACTTTATTTTGGGATGCTAAGAAGATTCTCCTCATTGATTATATTGAACACGGACACATTATCACACACAGTAATTCCCAAATTCAGGGCAGAAATAAAGGGAGGAAAAGGAGAGGCGTATTACAAAGACAAGTCCTCTTACATGCCTCTATCTAGAAAAGTCACCATACAATGGCAACAATTGAGGTTGCACGATTTCAGCTACTTGTACATGATTTTTACTCCCCAGATTTCGCCCCCAGCAATTTCCATATGTTCCCCAAGTTAAAATAAAATATTCACGGGAAGAAATTTGAAAATGATTCGGCTATTCCATATGCTGTTGAACAATGGCTTGCTGACCACCGTCATATACGCGTAAGTATCGGAAGTCTTATCGAACGGTTCTGTCCGTCCGCCTATCAATAGGCATCAAAGCAAAAATGTTGAGAGATATCGAGAAGTGGTTTTCTGCAATTGATCCAGCATCCAAAGAATAGGTTCTATTTCCTCCATTAACAATCTATTCAAAGTTCATACTAGCAATTTCTGGTTTCAACGTTTATCGTCATAGAACAAAAATGGTATAGTGGGAAGTGTTTTTCTTTTTTCTTCTTCATTTTTACAACAGATTCTACGTCTCAAGACATCTCATGACTATCCACAATATTACAGCAACCGGAAGTAGTTCGAATTTACTACTTACAGTTTCAATACTGGTTTCCTAGTGCAAAATCGGTAAATGCTATCAAGACGTGACTTTTTGCAATCGATTTAGCCTCCCAAGGATAGGTTCAATTTGCTCCATTAACTCTTTATTCAAACCAGAAGTGGTTAAAATTCGTCACTTCCGGTTTCAATATTTATCGCCGTAGAACGAAAACGGTAACAGATAGTGTGAAGCAGTTTTGTCCAAACAATTCAGCGTCTCAGGACAATATATCATAATATCTACATTACAAAAACCGTAAGTGGTACAAATTTATTATTACTTCCAGTTTCAACATTTATCGTCACAGAATGAAAATGTTAACAGGTAGCGAGAAGCGTTCTTTGCAAACGATTCTGCGTCTCAAGACATCTCATGACTAACCACAACACCACCACTTAACCGAAAGTGGAGTGAATTTACTATTACTTCCGGTTTCAATCCTGATTTCTGATTTCCGTACAGCAAAAACGTTAAATTCTATCAAGATGTGGCTTTTCCCCATAGACTGAGATCGCAAGAATAGGTTCCATTTAAGATTATTCGAACCAGAGGTGGTTAAAATTAACCATTTCCCGTTACAACATTTATCGCCACAGAAGAAACACGATAATAGATGGCGAGAAGCGTTTTTTTCCCTGAAGCGTCTCAAGACAACTATCATGATTACACATAACACAGTACAAAAATCGGAAGTGGTTCGAATTTACTATTACTTCGTGTTTCAATATTGATTTCCGTAGAGCAAGAACTACAAATGCTATCAAGATGCGATTTTCTGCGATCGATTGAGCGTCCCAAGAATAGGTTTAGTTGCTCGTTAACCTTATATTCAAACCGGAAGTGGTTAAAATTAGCCACTTTCGGTTTCAACTTTTATAGCTAGAACGAAAACTAACAGACAGCGAGAAGAGCTTTTACTTTAACGATTCTGCGTCTCAAGACATTACATGGCTACTAACAACACTACCAAAACAAGATGTGGTTAAAATTTACTATTACTTCCGGTTTCAATACTGATTTGTATGAAGCGAAAAGGATTAGAGAGATCGAGATGCGGTTTTTTGGCAATAGTTTCAGCTTGAGAAGTCCGTTTAACCTTGTTCAAACCGGAAGTGGTTCTAATTAACCATTTCGGTTTCAAAATGTAACACCATAGAACAGAAATAGTAATAGATACAGACAAATCGTTTTTGCAATCAAAAGAACGTCGTATATACACGAGTATATATAATTACCGCAACCCTCAATACTATATCGAAACCGGAAATGACTGAATTTACTAGTACTACTGGTTTGAAAATGAAATGAAATCTTGAAGTTTTAAGTCCCACGATTATGCTGGTTAGGCTAAAGGAGACGGTGATAATAATAAATGAATGAAATGAAGAAAGTGGAAGGAAACGGGAGAACCCCGAGGAAACCCACGAGCACAGTTTGTCCACCACAAAGTCCATACGGCGTGAGCTGAGATCGAACCGAGGACCCCAAGCACCGGAGCTGAACGCTGAGATCTTCATAGAGCAAAAACTGTGAGAGATATTAAGAAGGTATTTGCAATCGATTCAGCATCCCACGAGTAGATTCTCCTACCTTAACCCTCTATCCAAAGAACAAAAGCAGTAAGGGACTGCAAGTAATGTTTTTTTGATATAGATTTAGCATCCAAGGGACAGGTTCTATCTTTGATCTTACTACTCTTACAAATGCACTACTTCAAGTTTGAGTATTGAATTTGCATAGTTTGGAAGTCAGTTTCAAACTGTGAAACAATACTCATTTCTTGTTTTAAATATTGGATTTAACAGCTCTAGAACATAGCATTTTGTAATGAATGTCTTTGGGAAAAATAAATTTCCTTCTATATCAGGAACAATAATTCTTGAACACTCTCGTCATATATACAGGGTGTTAATGAACTATACCGAAAAACTGTAAGAAGTGATTCCTCACATCAAAGTAAGAGAAAAAGTTCATATGGGTCTTTGGAGAAAAGTGCATAGCTTCGGAGCTAGGGCTGTCCAAAATTATGAGAAAGCTAAATTTCAATACGCGCTATTTCGAATTTAAGAAATCGTGGAGTGGGGTCCGTATCAGTGCAAGGAAAGTCACACATATGCAATCCAAAAATGCACATTTCATTAATGAGCAATTAGTGTACAGAGAATTACCAACAGGGTATAATTCCCAGACATGCTCTCAACAGGATTTTAAGATATGCTCTGATTTTAAGATGGGTAGAAAGTAGGTAAAATATAAGCCTTGAAAAAAGTGGACACGGAACTTGTTTGCAACCAACGCAACACCAGATTGAAAATCAATCAAGACAGACTGCTACGAACTGAACATAGGACTCAAGAACTTAATGTTGTAAACGCTCTTTCTTAATTGTAAAATTCACTACAGGGAAAGGAAAGTGGCACTTTAGTAAGTTACAAAAAGCAAAAGAGCTAAAGTTTGTTTTCTTTTTTTTTTCTTTTAAAAGAAGCTGGCTTTTGCATCCCCACACCTCGAGGATCACAGTTTAAGAAACAATAGTTCTAAACCAAAAACCTATAATGGTAAAGTTATTCCTTATTAAGACCCATATATGATTCTGCAGCATGTAAGCTCTATATAGAAAAGAAATAGTCCTGACTGACTGATTCATTCCATGTCAAATTGCTTAAGCTAGAAACTTGAAATATAGACAGTACACAGAAATTGTCCCAAAATGCATTAAGGAAGGATTTTTTGGAAATTCGACGTCGAAAGAAGGACATAGAGGTAGCAAATGCTAATTACAATAAGATATCTGTATTATTATATTTAGATTTTTAATTTAAAACAATCATGCGTTTCAGCATTTTTTGATGTTTGACCTAGAGCTGACGAAAAAGTGGTGGTGGTGTTCACTAAGATGGCAATGTGTTCACATTTTGTGCGAGACTTCGGGTTTAAACTAATTCTATATGAAAAGTGCAGAGAGATGTATAATACACAAAATATTGCCCCCTAGTACCACGCGGGGACATTTGCTAATTCTTAAATATTTTTTTCAGTTATTTAGTCAATGTAGTTAAAGTTTATGGAATAATCATCTTTTAAATTCGCCGTAAAAGAAGTGCAGGGAAAATGATAGATTTCTTATTATTATTAAAAAAAAAAAAAATCTTACAAGGTACATTCGCGAAGTGTTCACTCGGGATTCATGTAAAACTGATTTAAATGCAAAGTTCTCCATGGCTCAATGTGTATTGTACTAATTTTAGCGGCCCATATGAGTAATTTGCATATTTATGAGCCTTCATATACCCGGAATTCAATTATACACTACTATAACACTCGGTCACAAAATTGCTTTGTTTCTTTAGATGTAACTGAACATGAATATGGGCATATGCAAAACAAATTAGATCAAGTACTGCTTCTCTGACACGTGTTATCTACACCGGCCGCCATCTTGGATCTGCCATATTGGATTGAACTTTCAGTTTTTCAAATGGGAATAGGTGCATGTGATACGTCAAATTCATATAAAATTTTCTCGGAAATTCGTTGGTGTAGTGAGTTTTGTGACCAAGTGTTATAGTAGTGTATGAATTCCGGATATATGAAGACCCATAAATATGCAAATTACCCGTATGGGCCGCTAAAACTAGTACAATACATTTTGGGCCGCGGAGATCTTTGCATTTAAATCAATTTTAGATGAATCCCGAAGGGACACTTCGCGAATGTACCTTGTTAGAATCAAAAATTCTTCCAGTCTTTTTCTGGTTGGTACTTTAACATTTAAGAACGAAAGAAAAAAAAAAGTTAAAGATGGAAAATTATATTATGTTCGTCAATATAGCAAAGATGTGTATTTGCTTACGAAAGTCAAGCATCAGATTTTATTATTACATCTTTTGGCACGGGGTCAGCATGTTTACCTTTCATATCTACCGGCAGACTTTCTCCAGCTAAAAGATTTTTAAGACTGGAAACTATTTTACTTGAAACAGCGTGTAGGCTTAAAGCTTTGTAACAAACTTCTACGCAAAGTGAACCTTTTATTGCAAAATATTTTAGTGAACAGTTGTTTTTAACCTCATTCGTACCTTTCCTTGAATTGTACTTTTAAAATCCCACAGACCAAGTACATAGAGAGCTGCTGCTCTTTGGATTCTTGAGTTATCAGTAAGTTTTTACCAAATCCACGTAACATAAAATGATTTAATAACCTAAGTACCTTTTGTTGATTAATAAGCGTCAAAATTCCTTCAAAATTGTTGTCAAATATTGTTGGTGTTCCAGTTCGACTTCCGTCCGTGCTCTCCACACCACTGTCACTACTCGGACCTTCCACATTATGTTTCTGCAAGAACAATATTAATATGAAAATTATTACCAATATGCATCATTACACCAAGTTAAGGCAGAATTGTATCTAAGCACAGAAACTGATTGTCTATAATATAAATAAATGTGAAAGTTGCACATTAAATGTAAAGTCTACGAAATTCATCACTAATTGATTAAAGAAAAATAAAGGAAAAAAACCTTATAAATAAAATTTATAAAGCTACATTTGACTATAGAAGGTCACTTCATGTATATAGTAACTAGGAATGTCAGATCTTATGTTCTTCCCATAAGTTCTAAGTTTTTCAAGCACGTTCTACATTCTACAACTTTATTTTCGCCGTGAAATGATTTCTTCAGTTTTTTCTTTTTAATAAATAAAAAAGAAATGACTAGAAGAACTGGTTTAACATACACTGTTAACAACGCAATCCAACGATGTAACTGTATTCAGAGAGAAAACGCAACGAAGTTATGTTTTCATTTTCCAATTAACCGGCACCCAAATCTTATGTTTAATAGTAATTTGGTTTTAGCATCTTACTCATCATCTGTCAACGCCATTATGATTATATCGCAGTTTCGATCGATCTGATATATTGATGTCACGAACAGAAACTACTGTGAACTAATAAAAGCATAATTGCAATTGCTTGTGAATTTCGATATATCCTTCAAGGATTTTTCCCACGTATAAATACGATGTGGGATTGTTAAGTCTTCATTAAAATACAACTAAAAGGCAACAAAGATTTGAGCTGTATATTTGGTTGATTGGGTTTGAGTTTAGAGTCCCTTTTAGCACAGAGGCTATATGAGACGATAACCTACAGCTTAACGTGAGATTCGAACCATAACCTCCCAACAGGAATTGCAACGTACTTTTCTTGTATTGTATTATTATTTTTAATGGAACTGCCCCAGTTTTCTATTAAAATTATTCTACGTTACTATGTGAAATCATGTGTGTGTTTGTAATGTGTATCTTCCTTCCCCGCATTTAAAAATTGTAAAATTTTCAGCTTTCTCCCCTGAAGAATCTGACAATTCTAATCGTAACGAAGTTTGTCATCAGTACCTCTTTAGCAAATACTATGATGATACGTGCAAGCCCCTTCTGTAATTATCGCCCTAAGTTTCCACTATTCCATTCCTCTTGGCAAATTTTCCAAAAACCGTTGACAGCTCAAAGCCCGTTTCAACAACTGAAATCCACAAAACTCGATAGATGTTTTTACCTTCGACTGCAGGGGTGGAAACAGATTGCACAGGAGTGCATCCAAAGGGCGTAACATAAATTCCCCTGACATGTTCATTCGACTCATTCACCATTGACATTCCTGTTATGACTGGATTTCTTGACCTGGTGAATGACTAACTCTATGGCCTATGGAACCCGGAGGTTCAATGCCGCGTTCACAAAAGCTCTCCACTGACTTTTATTCTTAGCTAATTACATCCAGTTTCTACTTTGTATTCCTATCTCTCCGAGATCCATCTTAATATTGTCCTCCAATCTGCGCCTAGGTCTTCCTAACGGTCGTTTTCCAATGGGTCTTCCAGTCAAGACTTTGAAAGCGTTTCTGCTTTCTTCCATTCTAGCTACATGACCTGCCCACCTAAGCCTCCTAGATTTGACGACCCTAACAATGTTAGGTAAACCGTATAAATTATGTAGTTCCTCGTTATGAAGTTTCCGCCATTCCCTGTTCTCGTTCCTCTTGGGTCCGAATATTCTTCTCAGGATTCTGTTCTCAAATACTTTCAGTCTATGTTCTTCCCTCAGAGTAAGAGATCATGTTTCGCAACCATACAGAACAACAGGCATGATTATCGTTTTACATATTTTAAGCTTCAAATTCCTCGACAAAATTCGCGACAACAAGAGATTTTGAACCGAATAGTGATACGAATTCCCTGCTTTTAGTCGACATTTAATTTCTTCGTGAATATGATTTTCGTCTGTTAATATTGATCCTAAATATTTGAAAGTATCCACTTTATCAAAGGTATTATTTAATATTTTAACGCCTCCACAATTTGCCGTACTACGGTCCCGACGCACTTCCATGTATTAAGTTTCCTCTGCATTTACTTCTAAACCCATGTCCCTGCAAGCGTTTAATAAGGTCTCTGCATTTCTTTCTACTGTTCTCCTATCATCCCCTATTAAATTTACATCATCAGCATATGCGATAACCTGGTGAATGACACAGGGATAAATATCGTAACAGTAAAGTGGCTCCAAAATGTTTTGCTGACAATAGATAGCATCGCCAATAGGCTTTTTGTTAACTCTGTTCAGAGGAAGTTTTCCATTACAGCAGTAATCACCAACCATTAAGAGGTGGAAAACTTTCAGTACGTTCATGTATCTGGTCAGAACGACCTATGGAATCATTAACGACAATAAATGCACCTTTATATATATAATTTTTAAATTCCCGATAGATGAACCCACGCTTCACTCAGAGTTACTGCGAACTACCAGCGCCCCTCCAAGATGTTGGTACAGCTTACGCCTTTCCATATGTGAAGTACGCAGTATATGAAGTCAGATATTATCCTTCTGTCCAAGTTTTGAATTTTGGATAATTATGCGATTACCCTCACGAGGAAACGCTTTGCTATTTTTCATTGAATAGGAATGTTCTTTAAAAACTTTTAGCACATGATTAGACAGACTGGGCCTTTGACATGGACGATGTCAATTAGTAAAAAACTCAGCAACAGCAAGTGGGTCCCAGTTTTGTTGCAATACAACACTTTGTCGATCCTTTCTTTAAGACGTGGACTTTCCCCCCCTATATTATTGTATTAGAAAGGGGAAAGTGTATCCCTCTCAAAAAGCTAGGATTCCCGGAGTCATACGACCACTCTCATACATTACAGCCGTACTCCCTACAAGTCAATACACTTGCACTTTCGAACTATCTACAAGACTGTTCTGCTCTTTGTACACATGTGCTTTACCTAGTGATCGAATTTGTTACTATAAACGTGAAAACCTTTATCTTTACGACACCACCCTTTCCAAGTTAAAAAAAAAAAAAAAAAAACATACGGACCTCTCAGGTACCTTACAGCATTTGCCGACAACTATTGCACAACAGAAATAAACTTATACTGGGATGGTATAGTTACTGCAGCGTCCCTTTGTGCACCAAGGATATATGAACAGGAGGCTGAAACAACAGCTTAATTAATGAGGGATCCGAACCACATTAGATGACGGGAATAGAATTCGAATCTCCTGCAGTCAGGATGGTCTAAATAGGATTGGTGTCCAATCAAATTCTTAGTTAGTGAATTTATAAGAATTAACAGTGACAGAAGTTTTACTATTTAAATACATGTTTTTAAATATTTTAACTGGGGAAAAACAAAAATAATTTAATATAATCTACTCAGTGATTTAGTTTCAAAACCCATCAACTTTCCACACCTCAAGAGGATCTGCTACATAAAGAAGGAACCAATTACCTTTATTCGAGGGGTGAACTCTGGATCTGACTGTAGAAAGGTACAGAGGTTGGTAACAATTTTGGAATTTGGGCAAGGGACTCGATCGATACACAAATCCAAAAGTCGAGTCAAATGTTCAGCAGCCAGATTCTGAAATAATAGAAAGAAGTATGAATACAATAATATACAACACACAAATTTGATTTGAGGAATTCTTTACATTGCTAAAAATTGAATTTCTTAAAACAAAAGAACGAAAATTATATAGTTGTCTGTCATGAGAAATGCAGCTAATACTGAGTAGGGTCATCTAGCCTGACCAAGTGCAATAACTCAACAATGGCGAAGTCCATCAGAGGGTAGGAGGCTATAAAGATTTTAAGTCAATGAGTTCGAATAGGAATTTTTAATTCCAGTATCTGTAGGTGCGGTATTTCGGGTGAGAATAGATCTTCCTACCCCGAACCTTACAAGCTCAACTGGGTTTGTGTCAGGGGAACAACTGACCATACCGTTCATTTGGCTTGTACAGTGTATTTCTCAAACTGATTCTGGACAACTTAGGTTCAATGGGTTAGCTACTGGGCTGCTAACAGGAGCATTATCCTGTTGTTGCATCCGTTTGCTTGTGAGTAGACGAAATGCTGCAAATGGTAAGTAGTAACGGCCTAGCGGTTCCAACCCATGCCATGACACTTTTTTGCAAAGAATGACTCTCTTCTCTCAAAACAACCCTCGAACAGGTGCTTCGACTCTTAGTTAACGGTTTCTCTTCCGCATGTTATAGTAATTGCATGTTTTTCACACTATTCAACTGGTTCGCGCGAATGAGAACAGTAAGATCGCATGTCATAGATTTGTATCCAATTTCGCCCATATTATGACACGACTGAGTAACGCATACATAACCGTTCGTTAAAGTAAAGAGAACTACTGACAAGGGTTTATACACACACACCACTAGATGTCATT